>NC_135857.1:17262831-17569831 GCF_031162955.1 Sander vitreus | reverse complement strand
AGGTCACACACCGCTTCAATTAGAAATGAAAAGCTCACACTGCAGTTAGTATTAGGTCTGAAGAGGTTAGTTATACAGGAGAAAATTTCACTTTCGATTGAATAAAAGACTATTTTTCCAGTCATGTTTCCTAATTAAAGTTTTGTTTAAAATCTCGTCTCGTCAACCAACTTACAAACCATAACATCTGATGAAGTTTGTATTAAACTCAAGGCACTTCATCTTCGTCTTGTTTTTGACCTTCAGCTTCAGTGAGTCTTCTGTCTTTGTCTCATACCTCCATCTGGATCAGTTACCGGTTTCGAAGGTGAACTTACATGTGGCAAAGAAACTTGCAAGATACAGACACGTATGCACGCAGGCACACACACACACACATACACACATACACACACACACACACACACACACACACACGAAGAACAATGAATTTGTGAATCATAGGTAGAGAAAAATAAAAAGAGCTTAAAGGTTATCAAACAGAACAGGCATGTCGATCCTATTATATTATCTGTTAAAGCTCACCCTTAACGCGGTTCACTGCCTCCTCAAAAACCTTTTTAGAAATGCGTAGATGCTTAGAAATGGAAACGTTGCCGGTTGGATGGCTTTCAAGTGGGGATGATGCTGGGTTTAAGACGTGATCACTCAGATCGGCTGAGAAACAAACAAGCTATTAAAAGATATATTGGCAACTACAAGGAGCACTGTGAATGAGCTTTATTATGTAAGAAATACTGTATATTATATATATAAAATCTGTATCTACTTGTCAGCCAAAAAAAGATTTCCAAGTGAAAAAACTTTGCCGATAAAAATGGATTGACTGATGTGTAACAGTTTACCGTGTTATAGAAAAACTCGGGAGCAGCTTGATTTCTGGATTCCTGAAGGTCCGGGAGACTTTGATGACTTACACAAAAGCATTTAATGGAATCCCGATCGAGGAGAAATTAAGGCAGAC
Source organism: Sander vitreus (assembly GCF_031162955.1). NCBI lineage: Eukaryota > Metazoa > Chordata > Actinopteri > Perciformes > Percidae > Sander > Sander vitreus. The sequence goes on along the minus strand of NC_135857.1, from coordinate 17,568,867 downwards.
AGTACAGTTTAAACACCATGTGTTAACATGCCGTCCCCAACGCTGAGGTTCCTGTGTCTCCCCCAGATGCATGTCTCTCACTCATGTTGTCAAGATTGTTATGCCAAGATATTGATGCTGCCAAAACAAAAAATGCTCACCTAAAACCTAGTTGATACTATCTTTCTCTGGGATGTATGTTAAAGTGTGTCTGGCCCCTTTAGGCCAAAAGGAGACAGTCCTGGAATAAAACATTCCCTCATCATGCAGCTGCCTAGACTCTTTAAATCTGTAAAGACACAAATATATATTCATTCATGAACAGGTTAGGTTATTAGATTCCGGCCAAATATTCTCACAAAATTCCACCACATACTGCTTCAGCGATGTAAAAAATACCCTACCAAACTTTGCTACAAACATTTTTGTTAAAAGTTTAACATAAATGTGACCTCTCAGTGTAAGCCAAAAGTCTTGTATTGGATAGTATAGTCTATATCCTTGACGTTCCACTTCCGGGATTGCTCCGGTGCCGCAGGAAATTCCGCCGGATGCATGTATTTTAGCCGATGTCCGTTTGCTTTCTTTGTGTTGGAATTTTAAACTCCGGTTGATTTATGAGGACTATGATTGACTGCTCCTCAGATCTGTGCAGGGTAAATTCTGCTAGCTAGCTAGACTATCTGTCAAATTTTCTCACACACAACTATTTTACAGCGGCTCTGTGCGGAGCTTAGCGCCGCCCATTACGATTGTGATTGGTTTAAAGAAATGCCAATAAACCAGAGCACGTTTTTCTCCCATCCCGGAATGCTGTGTGGACTAGCCAGACCCTCCTTCGCTCCGCAGCGTGTGTGGATGGTCTGGCAAAGCGAGACTATGTATAGTATGATCTTTGGTTCATCTCAGGTCTTTACAAGTCACTGCAAAGTGAGTAAAAAGTAAGCAGCCAACAGTGTTAACTTTTTTCACTGGGTACCCTCTTTTTCAGATTGTGTAATATATGCAGGAGCTCCTGCATACATATTTTCCCAGAATACACACAAATAACAGGAGACTCATTCTGTTTGTCTGTTGGCTCTTTAGGTTTTCAAACCCACTCAGATAAAGCGCACACACAGTAGTGGGAAGGTGCTGTTTTGCATTCACTGCCTCTAACTTGGTCATGTGTTCTCTATTGTGAGTGTGTGTGCTCAGTGAAACACACAAATCTTGCACACACTTCCTGTCATTTAATCTTCATCAGGGGTGTATAAGTAAATTTCATTTGCTTCAGTTGTTTTTGCTGAAAATATCCTACTGGCTTCCTCCTGGCTGGGTTAGCAGATACATTTGGTTCCTGTTTTTCCAGACACTTTTAACATTTTTCTCAGTCGGATTGATCACTTACTTCTGTAATACTGTACAGACTCTTAACGAATATGGACTCACAAAATCACCCCTGAACACTTTATACTAGGTCTGCTCGATTATGGAAAAAATCATAATCACAATTATTTCGGCCAATATTGAAACCAAGATCATTTAACATGATTACTCATTGACTTTTGGACAGATGTTGCATTTATTGAACTTAAAAAAAAACAATGAAACAGTTAAATACATTGTACTGTGACATTTCCCTTAATTCTTTTCCTATTTGAACTTTTTTAATTCCCCTTCAGAACACGAGACAAAATAAGATTTTACTTGCAAAATGTAATGTGCAAAATAATATTTTTTTCTCGATTACATTGTTCTTGTGACCTTCGGAGCTAAAATCAAAATCGTGATTAATTGCACAACCCTACTTTACAACCCACATTTTTTGTCTACTGTAGGCACATATTCAGTCACACACATGCAAACACGTTTGCACAGACACACTCATGGTCCCCTCCTTTTTGGCCCATAAACATTTCATCAATGTGTCAAGGGACAAAATCAGCCTCATCATCAAACATTGATTCTTACATGGCAGGTAAGCCACTCTGTTCCTGCCTTCACTCACGCAACAACACAGCCATTTCCTCATATTCACCATACCAAATTAGAAGTTTTACCTCTTCCCCAAAGATGAGCTGCCTCTGTGCGAGTGGGAAAGGAAGAGAGTACTCGGATAATGCTTGCCCTTCTTCATGTGTGGGATGTACGGTGTGACAACATCAATATTTAAAAAGAGTTTAAAGGGAAATCTCTAACCCCCTTGTTTTCTCCACACACATACACACCACATGTGAATAAATGTTGTGGCTGTGTCTGAGACCGTCTGTCTCAAGGGAACATCTACGTGCAGCAGTCACATGCACAGACAGAACTGTACATGCAGTAGTAGTAGGGCTGAATGATTTTCTTTTTTTAAATATTGCGATTTAATATGCGATTATTTTTTAAGCACTTTGTCTTCTGTATTATTCAACAAAGACAAGCAATAAATCATTGTATAGTATGAACAACACAAGATTAGACAGATTAAACAAACTGTTCTTTCCTGGAGGCCAGGCCTGGATGTGATGATGAAATTAGGTGATGCATGAATTTATATGAATGACATCTTTTATTTAACTACTTCAGTCACAGTAGTATATTGAGCACTGACCAAGCCTGGTGTAAACATTCATATGAAAGTCAGAAATAAATCACACAAACTGAAGTGCAGATTGCAGAAATATAAAAACAAATATCTGGCTTTACCACACTTAATAGTATTTAGATTATTTAATTATTATTTACTGTAATAAACATATGTAAACATGTGGATTGCACTTTTTAAACAGTGTCTTTGAACTTTAGACAGTTAAATAAGTAAAAATATAGTATATACAGTATATACCACGGTGTATTTGTTTTACAGCGCACACAGAGGAGCTGCCTCCAGCCCCTCGCTCCCCTCATGAAGTTGCGTGCTGCGTGCATGACAGCATCAACGTTGCACTCATGAGACAGAGAGGCTATCGTTACGTTAGCAGTAGCATGTTGCTGGTGGTCTTGCCGTGGGATTAACTGTACTAATAAAACCGTTGAAACAACGCGGCCACGCTGCTGTGAAAGCTCCCCGAACGTCATTTATCAGAGTGTGGTTGTTACCCCTCTCCGTGGCATTCTCCTCCACTCCATATATTTATAACGGAGCTAGCTAACTGGAGCTAACCGCTAATCAGAGTTAATCGTTGCTAACCAAGCCTTAAATTCTGCGTGCCTGTATACTTTAACTGCATGTATGGACTCAAGCCCAAATAAAACCCTTCATTTTATTAAAATGGCTGTAAAAGTTTTAAACTACAACTCAGAGTTGTTTGAATGACAGAAATCTACGCAAAGGTACGGCGTAGCGTTAGCGTACTAAGTTGATGCCTTCTCTGCGGAGTGCAGACTGATTTGCTCTCACGAGTCACGTGACCAAATCACAGCCTTTGTGATTAGGAAATCGCTTTTAACATATCGCGATATTATTGCAAATGCAATTAATCGTTCAGCCCTAAGCAGTAGTGAGATGCTTTTCATGTGTAGTTTTATTTACCTCTACATCTGCTCTCCCCCGTCCAATGCGTGTGTGTGTGTGTGTGTGTGCGTGTGTGTGTGTGTGTGTGTGTGTGTGTGTGTGTGTGTCACATTGTTAGAGCTTGGTTATGTAACATCTGGCGGCTAGAGTTCAGACATCTTTTAAGAGTTTGGATGCAAATCATCAGGAGATCCCTTTTAGAATTCTGTGGAAGAGGGGAGATGAAAGGAAAGGGGAAGCGTACAAAGGAGAGGAAGGGATAAGAGAGGAAGCAAAACAGTAGAGGAGAGAAGAGAACAGGTTAGGTCATGAGAGGACAGGCAGGAGAGGAAGAAAGGAGGAGGAGATATAGCGCTGGGTATCATTTGGATTTTATTTTTACAACACAATTCACATTCACTGCACTTTATGGAACCTGTAAATGAATTTCATACAGTTTAATTTGGTTGCTGTTATTAAACTCAATAATATTAATATTATAATCATTCTTACTATACTTTTGTCATTCACTGTACTGTAACCCCTCCTAAATAACACAGGGTCCAACATACATCAGGCCATATACAATCAGCCAGTTGCCCGAAAAACAACATTTCATTCAAATAATTTTCTGGACTTTGCTTCACAAGCGTTGTTACTACGTTGGCTCTTCTCTCTGAGACTTTGCTCCACTCTGCCTTTGTCTGTCAGCACGCTGCATGGAGACGGACACAAGCAGGCTTGAAGTGGCGGTCAATATAAATAACATATGAGTTAAAACGTAAATGAATATTCATTGCGACTTGGAAAAAACATACCACTGGGTTGAGAATGATGTGTGTGACTGTGTGTGCAGGGAGCGTGTGAGAGTGAGAGAAAGACAGCGGCTGCGCTGACAGCAAACAGCCGGGGGTGATGGAAGCGGAGTAGAAAACCTGCGGTCAATGGCGCACAGATGACACGTGCTCGCAACTCTTGCCCATATTGCCTAAACAAAACGTAAAAAAGTATCGATTTGCGCAGCGTCATCCAGTCCAGAAAGAGCGCCATGTGTAGTTGGAACGGATAAGCAGAACCAAAATTATTATTATTTTATTAGCTTGGCATTTTGAAATCGGTTCTAATTTGGAACTGGGTTCCGGTTCCTAACCCTAGACGGGAAGAAGAATCGGGATAGATGAGTTGAGAGGTAAAGAGAAAGGAAAGGAAGGGGAAGAGGGTTAATGTTTGCTGTATATCAACATCAGCTCTTATCTAACACATTTCTCTCTTTAGTGTTAGATAATACAACAGAATAATCAGCAGGTATATCTGCCTCCTCTCACTGGCCTCTGGATGAGAATAAAACAATGCATGACATGCTGTTCCTCCTCCATCCTTCCCACTGTCGTTCCCCCCTCCCTCTTCCTTCTCTCTATACTCCAACCTATCATCATCCCTCCACCACTCACCCTGCCCTCCCGTTACACTCTCTCCCTCACCTCCATCACTATCTCACTCCTTTTATTCTTCCTTTATGCGACTCCCCTCTCTTCCTCCACATTTTTTTCGACCGTCCAACTAAGCTTTTTTATCTTCAGATTTCAAATATCACTCAACCATTTACACACATATACACACACACACACACACACACACACTCTCTCAGAGTGCAACAGAGCAGAAGAGAAAATCATCTTCCCACAGATGATTCTAGGTTATATAAATGTGTTGCTGGATTCCTTGACATTTGCTGTGTATTTTCATCTCTTATTAACGCTGATCTTACGATGTACAAAGTCCAGGAGGTTGATGTGAACCGAAGCAACCCGTATTGGTTAACTGTGTGACATGATTTGTTTTCTCATCAAGGAAATCTGTGTTGAGACGATTGAGAAAGATACTGGCTGATGTTCCAATTGATATTTCTGCACTTTTCACAATATACAAATGCTTTGTCATGACGCCATGGAGACTAGGGTTTTGGCATTTGTTAGGTTTGTTGGGCACCATGGGAATTCAAATAATGAACTTTTACAGTTTGACCATACAGTAGTGGTATGCAAAGTCTTTTCGCAATTAATCATTCAAATCTGAGGTAGAAGGAGAATTAGCTATCACTGGTTTTGCCTTAATTAGAAAATTCTTAAACTAAATATTAAAATCTCATCCATGCACAGATTAATTGACACACACACACACACACACACACACACACACACACACACACACACACACACACACACACACACACAATCAATCATTTACCTCATGTACTGAATATGCCACATGATGCAGCATGTATCCTAATGCCATATGGGAGGCTTCTTGTGGTTTTTTGCCTTTTTATTTAAAAAAATGACTAACAAATAGACCCTTAGTCTAAAGCAACATCCCGCAGGAGTTCTTGCAGCTGAATAGGTTACACATAAAAAATATGTGTGTGTGTGTGTGTGTGTGACATGACGGTGTTGCTCTTCATTTTGTCTTCCCACCAAAACAAACTATTGTTGACCAGAGGGGCATTCAGGGCAAACTGAGAAGACTCACTATAAATCTGTCTGCGGCAAATTTCCATCTGCCATGGTATCACAGATCCTAAATCTTCAAACGAGAAGATCCTTTGTTTCCCTCAGGGCCCAGACAAAATCCTTTGAGTACTATGTGAACTGATTTAACCAAATTTACCACTGCACATTGTTGCAGTGATCTGGGATTGCTGTGGTGTACGTATACGTAATATGTCTGTTTCACACCGTTTTTCTATTAAACCACAAGTCAAATACACAGCAGATTGGCTATGCTGCAGATTAAGGTAATTTAAAAGCATGGTGACAGCAGGATGATAAGATTTTGGTTGTTTAGTTTGCACTAGAGTTTGACTTGCAGCTTTCACACCAACCCAAACTAATTGAATCAAACCAGAAAACACACCAGAGTTTGTTTCAACCAATCCAACAGGTTGGAAGTAAAAGTACCTGAAGAATTATATAAAAATACCTTAATCTTCTCTTCACAGACCACTTAACGGCAAAGGTTAAAAGATCCATTATGGTGCTTGGTTCCTGGCCAATCCATACCATACAATGATGAGTAAACATCTGAAATGTAATCAATCCTGAAGCAAAGAAGTAGTAAATGTTAAAATGCTGAATTCAAACTGCTGTTATCATTTCTTACGATAAGTGGAAGTTGGAGCGGAGAGTTTTGTCTGAGGCAGTGATACAGACGGATTTGTAAGTGAGAGGATTTAGAAACACAGACGACTCTGTTCAGATTCCTTCAGGACATACACTGCTCAATTAAGGAGAAATTCCTTGGATAACAGAAAAGAGACTTCACTACTTTTTAAACTTGCAAATCAAAGCTCAAAGAAGAATTGAAAGTAGCTGCTGAGTGCAGCCTGTGGTTGGCTCATAAAATCGCTTATTCACAGTGGATCCATTTAATGGAACTGTTTAGGCCAAAAATGACTATTTTTGGTTTCGGTTGCAGTGTCTTGTAAAGAATTCTGTTATATTCAACACATTTTCTACAATTGTAAACTGAGATATCTTTGGGTTTTGGACTGTTGGTTGGGCTATATTTAAAGATGTCACTTTGGCCTCTGGAAAACATACATAAACATTTTTTCAAATGTTCTGTCTTTTTTTGTATAGACGGTGTGATTAATCGATCAATTGAGAAAATAATTGGTAGATTACTCAATATTTGAAATAATGGTTAGTTGCAGCCCCACAATCATGAACGTGGTTCTGTGACTGGTCACAGATACTTAATGTAGATAGCTACTACTGTCAAAGTAGATAAGTGGCTAAACCATTGACCCAATGGTGCCACCAGCTAGTGATCTCCAAGCCCATAGTCGCTTAGCTAAGAGGTTTACAACTGGGGGACTGTTTAGCCCCCTTATCCTCTTCCCTACTAGCACTGCATTGACTGGGTCACCGCACGCACGCACGCACGCACGCACGCACGCACGCACGCACGCACGTTTATCAATGTTTTAAGCCCCCAACGTCTCCTTCCAGGCAGCGCTGCCTGGAAGGCACTAGGATTAGGTTATGGTTATGGTTAGGGTTAGGTGCCTTGAAGTCAACGGTCGCAGCGCTGCCTGGAAGGAGACGTTGGGGGCTTAAAACACCATCGAGCTGCACGCACACACACTCTCACATACCCTATTCATCATCAATTGGATGCTTGTGGGAGTACTCAGCTTCTCGGAGCCCTGGCAGATTACTTCCTGTAGCTGATTGTGGTTTTTGTTTTTATAGCTATCTTTCCACCGTCTTACAACTGCTCTGCTGTTTCACAACCACCAGGGCATGGAAAAAATATATATTTCTTTCCTGATGCTAGAGGAGATGACATGTACATTTTTTACCGGCTGCATAAAATTGCTCCATAACACCACTGTGAAAATGAAGCCAGTGTGGTGGATAATGTCCTCCTCTTATAACATGCTGCCACCACACTAACAGTACTGGCTTTATAGACCCGGTCTTCGTTTACATGCACAAAATGATGAGGCTGCACTTCAACAGTGTTGTTATGCTCGTTTACTATCAGCTACAAATCTCACGAACAGCCACAACAGGGTCTCGGTAATCTATGGCCCTGTATCGTCCTGTATGTCCCTGTGATCTTTGCTCATTGCCAGTTCACCTGAAAGCACTGCAGCGGAAAAACCGGGACATAGCAGTAGCAGTGTACACATGGATTTCGTTGTAATAGTATAATAGAAACAGGGGTCTCATTTATAAACGTGGCGTACGCACAAAACGGCGCTGAAAATGTGCGTACGCCACTTCCCACGCAAAGGTTGTGATTTATAAAAAACAAACTTGACGGGAGAATGTGTGGTCCTCCACGCAAACTCTGACCCATGCGTACGCACATTTTGGAGACAAAATAGGAATTGGCGACGCAGATGGTGAGGTGGTGAACTGAAGTCAGACTGCAGAGAGTAAATGGGAATAAGATTACTCGTAATATTTTCTAGTATTGATGCGTCACGCACATTTTTTCACTCCATATCATCCACGTTACCATGAAGATGAAATCCAGCAGTGTTATTTGCGCTTGTACTGAGTGATAACTGTTCCATAAACATCTTCAACTCAAATCTTAAATAAAAATGTGTTCTTAATATTTAATCGGCGCAGTCTCGCCGTCACATTGTCCGCTATGGAGCGCAGGAGGAGAAGATGGCCCGACTGCATGGAATATCAAATACACTAGCATTAGATAACGGCAGAGCACAGTGTAAATAACTAAATATCTGTCTTTAAAACTGTGCATATATCATCAAATGTCAAAGTCTGAAAATACAGCCGTTAAGCTCTCGCGCAATCGTTACCTTTAACGTCCTCGTTATCAGTCCGAACTTTAATACTGTTTGTGACAAAACCTGCATGAAGAAAAGTGTGTTTGCCTATTAGACTTTCTTTCGTCTTCAAATTGTATCTCGGGGTGGTGATACCACTAGTTGATGCTGTGTTGGCAAGGTGTTAACAATCACAAATTGTTGTAAACATATAAATACTGCGGTGACCCCCCCTGTGCGTAATGCTGCATGATGGCCCTGCAGGAGGACTACGCTAATGGAAGAATCAGGAGAAAAAGAGACTTCAGGGACCATGATGATGACTGGCTAATATGCCGATTTAGATTTTCTAAAGCTGAGCTCTTGGATCTATGTACTGAATTGGGTCCAGTAGGGAGGGCAAACGCGCCGGAACCGTGCCATCCCAGTCCATCCCGGTCCAAATACAGGTCCTCACCACTCTGGGGGAAACCGGCTGTTTCCAGAGGGAAATGTCAGACAAGTGTTTTTTTTTAAAATAAATATTATATATAATCTTCAACTTTATCACTAAGGCTTGTTTGGATATAATATATAGTTATGTTAAATCTTATTATATACGTCTGGTATAGCGAAGCTGTCCCCAAGTGCCGTAATGCCTGCTGTTTTGGACGTATTATTAATATATGTAGTCTATAAATCAGGGTTCCATACACTGTGCAAGAACAGGCCGAAATTATAATTCAATTTGCAGCAATTCCTGAACGTCTGAGAAGTTTTTAGCTTTTTCTCTGCCAGTCATCATGATACGGTGTAACAACTGCCAGTGTCATTCATACATTGATCAGCATTCACGAGGTGCTTTGCATTGACTATTTATGTTTAAAAATGGGCGTGTACAGAGCGGGATAAGAGGCTGATCCACGTACGCACGCTTGTAGGTAATCTCTGATTTATAAAGCGAACATTGCTTACAGGTGTGCGTACACACAGTTTTATAAATCAGACTTTTTTTTGGCGTACGCCATTTTGGGCTTTTGGGCGTACGTACACTTATAGTAAGGAACCTACGCACAGTATGCATAAATGAGACCCCTGGCCTGTTAAAATCATATTTTTAGGTAGTGTTATTATTATAACAATAATAATAATTTATACTTTATTAATCCCACAAGGGGACATTACAATGTTTTCACTCTGTTGTTATTACACACAGGTCTGAATTACACATACATGCTCAGTACCTATACATGCACTTATGGAGAGATGTCAGAGTGAGGGAGCTGCCCATGGAAAGGCACCCCGAGCAGTTGGGGGTTCAGTGCCTTGCTCAAGAACTGGCACCTCTCCAGCTACCAGTCCACCACCATACTTTGGTCCATATGGGGACTTAAACCAGCGACCCTCCGGTTCCCAACCCAACTCCCTACAGACCGAGCTACTGCCACCTCTCCATGTCTAAACTACACATTATCTGCCTAATGGCCTTCTAATATGTAGACTGTCTGCTGTATTCCCTCGAGACTATTAAGAGTTTGTATTCAGATGAACACAAACAGGGCAGGACGGATGCCTGTCCCATGCGTCAGCTCGTCTGGATCATAGACTCTATAAAATACAGATGGTCCAGATGCTCGCCACATTGTTTTTACATTCATACATTTAGGCAGCGTGCAAAAACGCTTAGGTGGTGCGCAAAAGCTGTATACTGTAATTGCAGAGAAAACACTGAATAGGAAGTACAGCATTTAGAGGGAAATTATGAGTATCTATAAATGTTTCTAGACGAAATGGTGGGGTTAAGTGGCATTTTATCAAATCTGAATCCAGTTCCAAATCTGCTTATCAAATCCAAATCCTTTCGAATCCCTAATTGAATCTTTTTAGGTCGTTTGTTTAGTTTGCAATGCTTAATGCAAAATGGAACTGGCTTTTGTAACCCCTTCTTTTACCTTACCATCATATTCGCCATACTTTGTATTCACCTTATGCTGCCCCGGCCGTTTTAAATTTTCTGGTTGTAACGCAGTTGTATTTGTTCTTCTGGTTTTCAAGTTTAGAGCTTTTAACCCCCTTCTGACAGTAAGAGTCATTACAAAAACACTGTCTGCATGTGCCTTTGTACGCCAACCGGCCGGTCTCACACAGCCAACAGCTCTGAAAACGTTGGCACAAATTTCCAAATTTAAAACGTTATTTGGATAAACTGATCACATATTGGGAATTTAAATGATGTCTTTCTTGCCTGAGAAATAATTTAACTAATAACAAGCTTTTTGGCATGTAAAGGATAATATTTCAGGCAAAAAATAGGGTCAATTCCTAATTTGGTGACTGGACAATTTCAGGTGTTGTTGAGGTGGCAAAAAACAACAGCTATATGCACAACATGCTGTAATAATGAAATGGGTTTGGCTTGACTACAAAGATGTCTTTAATTATTAGTCACCTGACCATAACCCTGCTCTTCATTTGTGAGCAGTTTAAAATGGTACAGCAAGTTTGTCAGAGTAATGACATAATGTAGGCCTATGTCATCTAGTAGTTTAATCTTAGCATAGACACTGAATTACTTATCAGTTAATGTTCCTATCAAACCCACACATTGTCATTTCGTATAATAGGAAAACTCCAGCAGCCATAACACTTCTACATGTGTAATGCACAACATTGATTCGTTATGTCAAGTAATTGTAAGTGTATGCATCTATATCCATTTCAAAATCTAAACTTGAATCACTGATTTTCACTGAGTACAGACAATTTTTGAAAATCCGTAAATCATAAGTTGTCAACCAGTTGTGCATAAACTCTGGTCTAGACAACTGGTATAGTCTGACACATAGTTCCCCAAATGACATCAAGGGTTAAGGGGAGAGTATGGTGGCTTTTTTCTGCAAGATGCTGGTGCATGTTGTGAACTCTGCGCTCCTTACTGAAACACAACAGTCTGTCTCATGTGTTTTGTGGTTGTGTGTCAGAGTCAAAATACATACATTAAGTAAAATGTCTGTGGGGCAAATCACCCATGCAAAAAAAGGTCTAGTTTATATAATTGATGGACTATGCATGCAACTTAAATGTCGCCTTGCTACATGTTGTTTCCATATTCTTGTTTCATGACAGACAAGCTGCTTATATTACATAGCTGTACTAATTTTAGATTTCTTAATCACCAGTCCTTTTGAGTAGCCTATGGACCTTTTATGTAAGTGACAATATTTCCAGTCCTCCATTCTGTCTTCATTAGCTGTGTTTTAACTGAAACAGTTAACCTTTTTTTTTAACCCCAGTTTGGAAAATCACTTAAAGGGGTGGTTCAGAATTTTGGACATAGGACATTTCCAAGTTAGCCAGTGTGTTATTTATCAGTGGAGACTGTTTTCAACACTTTTCATCCAGTCCTTTCAGTTGCAGAGTTCGCTGGTGCTAGGTTAGCGCAAGTCAACAGTATCTGCTAGCCTGCCACTAAAAACAGTCTTACCTACTCCACAGTACACCCGAGGCAAATAAATTATAACGCCAGACTATCGATGTAAATGTCTGTGTTGATAGAATGTTAGAAATAAAACTACCCTTGCAATAGTTATACTTTGTTCCCTGTAGTTGGTAGCATAGGCTACAGCAGCAGCAGAGTGATATTACCTAGGCTACTGAGAAAGCCGGTTTCCATGACAATCACACAAGTTTATTTACCTGCTGCTGCAATTTGCATGTAAACTGTCCAAGCTTACGTGACTTTTCTGTCAGCAATTACCTAAAGTTAGCGGTTAGCCCAGCCAGGTATCTACCAAGAGTGTAGCTGTACCGTTAGCTAACGTTGTCACTCTCCACAATGCATTGAACTGTAACGTCATCTCCACTAACGTTGTTAGTCTCAATCTATCAGTAGCAGCTAGATAGACTAACGTTATGAAAGGGGCTAGCTTTATTAACTAGAGTAGCTTACCAAAAGTTATTACCTGTTCATCAGTAGCTGTTGGTGCATCTGGAAAGACGGATGGAACTGCATTCGTTGTCAGTGACTTGTGGTCCTTTAGATTGCGAGGTTTTTCAAAGTCGTCTGGTCTAAAATGATCACTACACATTTGCCACTTGAGTAAAGTCCCTGACTTGATGTCCAAGCCAGCAGCAAGAAGCCACAGTTGGTTCATTTCTGGATCTCCCAATGGAAATTTGTGGTGCCCATCTGTTTGGTTTATTTTTACAATTTCTAAATGCACACTGAAACACCATGTTGCCTAGTCCTTAGTTTCCAATCCAATGCTTCAATACCACTGTACTAGGCTATTACTAGGTGTCCCGACTGTAGTGCGCTTCTCTGTTTACTTTTCGGCGCAGTACTACTAACCGGAGCAAAGTAAAATTCCGCCACTGCAGAGAAACTAGTCCATCAAAATGTAATGCGATCATTGAGATGCAAGAGTAGTTTTATTTCTAACATTATTCTATCAACACAGACATTTACATCGATAGTCTGGCATTATAATTTATTTGCCTCGGGTGTATCTTCTATATTGTTGTGCACATGACCAATAAATAACCTAGAACCTCAAACCTGTATATTCACCATTGCCGGCTGAAGCTGTACAGGTTACACCTGCAATGCCAACATGTTTTGCGCGGATAGTGCTTTGGGTTGGCATGTTCATGACTTGTAAATCCACTCTCTAGTGGACCACCCATTTTGGTGCAATTGATGTCAAGACAGGCCACAAAATTACAGAACTGGCTTAGGTGGGAGTAAAAATCACTAGTTCCCGATGAAACTGCCACTTTGCCGGAGAAACAGTCACTCTGCTTGAGCTGTGCTGGTCCTAAATTAGGACCCCCTCCATGAACAAGACTGCCCTTCAGCACCAGCACTATGGGGAGAGGCAGTGGCAGTCAGGCAGAGCTCACATATTCAGCACTACATCCTCTCTTGTCTATCACACCACATAGTAGGGTAACTTCGCTTCCTGCAATTCTCCATGAAATTGTCAGCCAAATCGGCTCATCAGCACCAGCACTCAGAGCCTAGAAACTCATCAGGGAGAGGAAGAGAGTTTAGCACCTCCTCTGAGAATTAGGCCTTATAGTTTGACCTTCCGTCAAACTGCTGATGGATTGAGCAGTTGGATATGATGAAACATGGACAAAATAAGATCATAGCAACCAGAAACTGGGGTTCATGCAAGGGAAATGTTTGACAGTTCTTGACTTTTGACTTAAGCTTCTAAATACATTTTGGTTTAGTTATCTTTTTTTAGAAAGCTGCAAAAAATACATGGCATGCTTAGTTTTGTAATTCTTACTGATATTGTTCAGAGTGTGGGAGGAAATGCCAAATGTGCTTGTGATACATGTCTGTGATTGTACTCTGAAAAGGTGAACAAAGCACTCCTAATACTGTAATTAGTTGATTGCTATTTCTAGAAGAAGGCAGAATCATGATGAAGCACACACACACACACACACACACACACACACACACACACACACACACACACACAGTACTGTACAAAACACATACTCTTTCAAGCTTTGCCAAGGGACTGCTGGCTAAGTAAGGGAGAGGCTATTCTGCAACAAAAAAAAAGTAGACTGTTGTACACAACTTTATGCTGCTGTGTCCTCTGTCTGACTCTGTGCAGTGAATTAAAGTCATCAGCATCATGCTAATCAACCAAATCAGCTGATCAGCTTCTCTCTGCTTCAGTCAAGTGCGTAAATTCCAGGGGGGTCGGGGGAGTCAGGACCCCCCCCCCATCTAATGGTTGTTCCCCCCCCAGAAATATCATTAAAACAATGCTGTGTATTGTAAATAACATAATGATGTATACTTAAAATATCTGTGTAAGTAGTAAAACAATACAAACCCCAAAAAATGCTTTTTAAGTTTAGAAACATTTTGAGTCCCCCCTCCCTTGCCTCACAGTGGTTTGGTGGTGGTAGGCGGTTCAAGACTATTTTATTCACATTAAACATCGGATGAAGTTGTTCTTTTCTCAAATAGAAATGATGCTGAGTAATTAACGAATTAGTCATGACAAAAAAGTTCGCTATGTTAGTGTAATATAATGTAACGTTACCTAGCTTATTTAATAGCTTGTTGGATAGAAAAGCACCCACTACAACTAACGTTACCATGGCGATAAGCCTAACGTTATGTGTGTGAACTGACATTAGGGTTAATATTGAAGATCTACAGTTGTGTTTTGCTGAATATGAAGTTAAGTGGCTGATCAGTTAAATATATATCCTCTGTCCCAGACGAAACATAATATTTATGTGGAGGACGCAAGATCATTTTATAATTATAATATGACCGCGTGGTTAACCTATGAAACTAACTCATATTTAGACATCTGACGTTAAAGATTTGTGTTATTGTTGCCCAGATAAAATGTGCCAAAAGTACAATTAAGTTCTCATATCAAGACAATTTGGTAACATCTTTATAAGAATGGGTGCTTATGGAAATAGCCTACTAACGTCACTATGTCACAGGCAAAGGAGACAGAAAGAACTGAGGAACAGGGAGACCTGGGACAGTCAGGTGTAGAGTCTCAGGTAAGTGTGTTGAGCTTAGTTCATATTTTTGAAGGTGTGTGGCTGTCAGTGTGAGCAGATGAGCTTTACCAGTGGCTCACTGATTTACATTATGATCAGCTAATTTAACAAGTGTACAAAAGCATTGTATTTCTTTTATATGGGGAAATATTTTCAAAATAAGTCATTATGTTTTAAGGCATTTTTGTGGCTTTATTGTAAACAACTTAGAAATAAATAAATGGTTTTAAAGAAGAATATTTTGGTAAATTTAGTCAGCTTTTTTATTGAATCGAGAAAAACACTGAAAAGAAGTATAATGGTACAGTCTCCATGGTACACTAATGATAGTATTAAGGCTTTTATCTGCGTACACATGTCCTCTACGAGTATAATTGTGGCTGAATTATTTATGTCCCCTTCAAAAATTGCTCTTCAGAAATGTTATGTTTATTGTCCCCCCCTACTGTTAGATCAGATTTACACCCATGGCTTCAGTCCCCATAATCACAGGATTTAGGACGCAATTACATTCTAGTCTTGATTCTCATTCTTTGTTGTTGAGTGTGTGTGTAGGTGTAGGTACTATGCATATGAATGTATGTGATTGCGACAAGTATTATGTGCATGTATGTGTGTGAATGTGCGTACATGCTTGACAGAGGTTTATTCTAGTTTTTTACAAGGTAGAGGATAAAGGAAAGTAATTTATTCACAGCTAAAGCCAGACCATAACTTTTTCTGATAGCGTCCACTGTGGCCACAGTTGTGGGATAATAACGGGATAGTGATGGCTAAATAAATGCTCAAATGTAGTGGGAAGGTATCACATGTAGAGAAGGATCGAAAGTCAGCTAACCAACTAAGTACAAGGCCTGGCTGATATGGACAAAAAATAACATCTCAACTTTTATTTGTTTAAACGTAGGGCCGATTGTAATAAGCATTTCTTTTTTTACAAAAATCCTGCTAGACTAAAAAAAGAGAGCAGCAAAACCCCTGAGTGTATTAAACTTAGCAACAGATTTACAGTTTTGCTTATGAATTCAACTTCTTCTTTCAAAAGTTACTCTGGCTTGCTTTGAATTTTGTTGGAACTTACTTCTTTTTTCTAGTACAAAACAAAATTAGAATTAATTAAGGGTTAATTCTCGACGAGGTGTTTTCATTATCAGGAATTAATGGACGATGGTAAGGCCAGAGTGCAGATGAAGCTTGTCTCAGCCGAAGTCCATTGATTACTTGATAAGCACTAATATCTGGAACAATCATTCCCATCCCATAAGGTTCTTATGCAATGCAAACAATGTTCACTGCTCCATTCAATAGGATGGACTTTAGAAACGACTTTCCAATCTTAGCTACCACCTATATCACTTTTTAATGGACACCCTGCAGCCAATCAGAATTGTGTATTCACCCATAGTAAGTCCTCCATCAGTCCATTCTGTGAGTTCAAGACAACTGGAAACATTATTAATAAACGGAACAATTAGTTCCTTCAGTAGTGATGTCACCTGCATGTACTGTAACTAAACAACAGTAAACCCTGGTATCACCATACGAACATGTGATAATGCAACACTATGATTAAGCTTGTTCAGAAACCTTACACACGTGAAAAGTAATGGCTGTCAGGGAAGAAAATATCTGTTAGACCTTTTGATAATATAGCACTCCAGTAGGCCATCAAACATTAAACTATTTGTATAGACCCAATCACAATGCTTATTTACAATAACTTTGGGGTAAAAAAATTCTGTGCCCCGTATATACAATTTAACGGCGCTAAGCAAACAGGGATGATGAACAAGATATATAGTCTTTGCTTATTCATTCAGTCTATAGTAATCTGTTTATTAATGCTGTGCCTCGATCATAAACAATTGTGGCAGGTTACAAAGGTTAACCTGCATGCATGTTTAGCATAATCATCGGTTTCTTTTATTACTATTACACTACATTACAGCACAGGTGGGATACTGTCATCGCTTTGTCAGCTATGCATAGGTACTCTTTCTCTTTCAGGAGTACCCTGTTCTACACTTGCACTTGTTATACTATTCACACCTAGAAGCTGCCCGGTACAACCAGAGGCTGATCTGTTAGCCACGAGCAGCCCCATTGAAGCAAACATGGGTTAAGTGCCTTGTTTAAGGGAACCTTAGGCAACCAGCAGCTTTGAGAAGCTCAGAAGACATTTCTTTAGACTATCACTGGCCAACACTTGTGTTTTTACAAATATTTGCTGGTGCTTCTCAGGCAGCAACTATTTCTTAAAAAGTATTATACACCATTTTGGAAAAAAAGTGTTAAGTTCAACCAATGTTTCCAGGCAACGGAAACTGAAGGTTACACAGTCATAAATGGCTTCCTGGATATTCTGTGATTTTAAGTTCCCAGCAGCGGTGCCAGAGAAAGTGAAACTCGGTCTACTGCTGACTAATTGAAGCAGCAGCCAGGTGGAGTTAAAAGACGCGACCCTAGCTCTATCCTCCATCTCAAGGCCTTAGGGGAGCTTCAGAGACTGGCATGACTTCACTAATGATGGGTGGAATTTTTCATCACATCCCACCCACCAAACTTGCCTGTGTGTCTACTCTGTTTCTTGTTGTCTCTCTTCCACTCTGACACTCCCCTGTCTTCTCGCCATCTCTCTCTCATTCCACTTTCACTCTTTCCTTCTCATGCTATTTTCCTTCTCCTTTAGTCTCTCTTTTTGTCTCACCTTGACTTCCATGTTCATGTTTCACACCGTCTGCTAACTTAATGACCCTTTGCTGCAGGTAGAAACAAGGGGGTCTGGTCCTGCTTCTCTTTTATCTGCTACACTGGCAGGGAGGAGTCTACGTTGTGTGTGTACGCTCTGCGTTAAGAGAGGATGTGTGTATAGAGGGACATAGAGCTGGTTAATCTGTTATCTGTCACACAGTGAGAGAGGAGACTTATTCTGCAACAGTTGTGTGTTGTGTGGATGGATAGTGCTGACTGCACCACTGCAGGATATGTTGAAATGAGAAGTAAATAAGAGAAGAAAAGGCAGGATACAAAATTATAACACAGAAGCATCTAGGTGTGTAAAGATTCACCAATAGGAATCGGTATCCGTTTGTATTATCACAGATATGACTACATTGATACGTGGACCCCTTGATCGATCTAAATGGTACAAAAATGGTACAAGAAAACCGATGACCTGATTCTAACGTTACCAACCAGTTGACTGGACTGGGCTGGACGATTAATCGAGAATGTATCGACATCGAAATTCTGAAGCTGTTATCGACATATTTTTCCCACGACGATAGTTTCGCTAACTTATTTCTGTTGATAGGCCTACTTTCTCCTTAAACACATTCTACCGCGTGTGCAGGGTCCGAAATTAACACTCGCCAGTCGCCAAATGCGGGGGTGGGCCGACACGCACACACGCAAACACTGGCTACACACCAGACACCACACCACTACCTTCTGTTTACTGATAGCTAGCGGTTAACTCAGGCTGATTAATTAGCTAGTAAGTGGCGATTTTTGGCAGCCAGCCTTCCAAAAGAAAGCACAATGAAATTAAATGTTAATCGATCATTAACCATTGAACGACAAGTAGGAAACAGAGTCTCAGTTCACCCGTCCGGGAGGCTCTGACACGTGTTCCGCACTCCGTGTCGCGGACAGCTGTAGGCTTGTACCGGTGTTGATGTGTTGATAGATTGTATAGCCTATTTACATTTTTATCATGCAAAAGACATTTTATTAAAACTTTATACAATTTTGTTTTTTAAACGCAGTGTCCGTTGTTGAATCACAAAAAAATTAAATTATTGTTCATTTATCGTTATCTAGGTAAAATGTGCAATTAATCGTGATTTAGATTTAAGGTCATATCGAGCAGCCGTAGGTTGACTATAGTTTTTCGGTCAATTCAATGAAGCTGCTGCGGTGTGTGCAATGCCGTTGAAAGAGACGGGTGTCTGTTTATCTATGTGCTGCACAATTAATCAAATTTCGATCACGAAATCGATCACGATTTTGGCTCCCCATAATGCTTCATTCCGTTCATAGAACGCTCTGTATCAAAATATTTTTTTTTCAAGCTCCGTAAACCACTCTCTGATCACGTGCCTCCATGAGCCAATCAGAGTTGTTCCCTGCACCGCGCAGTTTAGTTTAGATGTAGACAGTCACAGAGGACAGAGTAACGTGAGGAAAATTGCACAACAGATAGCAGTCGGTCATAAGTCGTCACGAGGTTTACCAGTTTACCAGTAAACATTTTGTCCCGTCTGTGTTGTTTTTCAGACAACAGCAGTGACCATTGCTAGTTTGAGTCTTTAGTGGCAGACTGTTGTACGTCCCGCTGTTGTAATCCTCTAACAGTGAAATACAGTCACACTACACCGTTTAGCTGTCAGCATTTTAGCCGTGTTTAATCCAGTTACTACTGTAGCTAACGGTAGGCTAACGTTAGCTGCTGTGTAACGTGTTATTAGTGTTAACTAGCGTGACATGCAGCGATGTTTCTGTTGCCTCTAACGTCTGTTTTGGAGCGTCAGAGCGCAACTCAGACATTTAAGTGGGACCGTAATCCGTGTTGCTATTTCGTCCGGTAGATACCAGGCACCGGTGCCCTATTGGCACCACATTTTAACATTAACGTTAACGTGAGCAGAAAATTGCGTTGCCTGTATCTTTTCACAGCAAACGCGCATGTTTGGAAAGCGGTCGCACAACAGCTGAAATGGCATACTCCTTCATAGTATCCTTCAACAAAGGAGGAATGTAGCACAATATGGATGTGAAAGCAGTTATAATTAGCCTATTTGACAATAAAACGTGTTTTGGTTAAAATCAACAAATAATCGTGATAATTAATCGTGATCAATATATTGATCAAAATAATCGTGATTATCATTTTGGCCATAATCGTGCAGCCCTAGCGCGAGGGAAACTTGGACAAAAGCCTTGCCATTTGTGTGATAAAGGACTTGGTCATTCATGTTCGGGGTGACAGGGATCAGCAAATGAGCCCCTTTTTTTTGGATTTGCAGAAAGAACGTGCCAACTGCTAGATTTAGTTTTTGGATTTATCCGGGGAAAGGGGCTAAGAGAAATACATTGTAAATTGTTAATTGTTTCGGATCCACGTGTGCATTAATTGATAAAAAATATTCTCACTAATCTAAATCTCCCATAATTGAAATCTCAAGACATTTAGCTGCAAGTTGAATATAAACATCAGTATTATTCAGAATAATAACATAATAAAAATTACTGTAACATCTGCATTGAACAGCATCACATTAAAAGGATGAGGTTACATAACAAAATATCAAGGCATTCCTATGTTTGTACATATATCTTATGTATATGAATATGAATATCTGTGTATACAGAATTTAAACAGAAAAATATATGATTACACTTTGAAATCACATGCTTTGCTTGGGTGCTTGATAAACTCTCTACCTCCCTGTTCCAGAGGAGAGAGGGGGTAGTTTTAGAATGTCCTATGTTTGAAGCACCCCTTTTCTCACAGCAGGAGTTCTGTGAGACAAAGCTCGTCCTGTTTCTTGATCAGGTATTTGGAAAACTAACTGTCCATTTCACTTGAAATGTAAACATCAGTTTTTTTTTGACATTTCAGTGTTCTAGATTAGAATCTCCGGTTCTGTCCTCTGAAATGTCTTTTACTCCTCTGAAATGTAAATGCATGTAGCAGATCTCCGGGCATTATGTGTTAAATAGGTTTTAAAGTGAAATTGTGAAGTGAAAGTGAAGTTAAGGAATTCCACCATAGAGATCCTGTCATCCATGTTACACCAACGCTTGCAGTAGTATATTGTGCTCATATGTATACTCATGCAAAACTGTATGATAATTATTGGAGTGCTCACAATGGCTGTGAAACGTGGACCTATGTTTGACTTACTGTGTCTGAGATTACAGCAGCAGGGAGGTTATTACTTTGTTATAAGTGGCTAGCTTAATTATTCATTATTAATAATTGAGTTATACTATTAGCATGCCCTAGCTTTGCTATTCCCTGGTCCCTTTTACAAAATAGATATGTATTTGAAGGTAGGCAATGCTTCTTTTATTTAATTGGCTTATTTGAATTCATTAAGGAAAATTTATGTTTACATTAAACAAATAACTATCTTTCATATTGATTCGTATCTCACCGAATCGATTCAACATTGCATCACACTGAATCGTTCCATATTAAAATATATTGTCCCGGAAACATAACGTTGCCCATGTACCTAGATACGTATTGGATCGCCTTATAAGGGAGAGATGCACAACCCTACAAGCACCATATGTGTCAGTGTGTGTATTTATGAACGGTTACATTCTGTAATTGCAAGCTAATGCACATCTGTACATGTGGCTACCTGCATGTTTTCCAAAGTGCTCTCCTTCCTCTTGACAGACCTCGATTCAGGAGCCACTGGTCAGCATGCTAGAATGGGCCAGCTGGTCAAAGTTCTGCAGTGTGATTGGGTGATTCAATACCAGCTGGTCCACAGCCTACTGTGTTGTATATTGATTCACGTTTTTCAGATACAGTGTGGCACATGTGTGTGAGTGTATGTATCACTTTCCTATTAGTATGCAAATTCAAGTGGAAAAAGCCCACACTGCTGATTTGAAGCCCCACTAATTCATATTTATATACTAATGGATCAGATTACTGTGTGTCTAGGAACAGAACTCCAAATGAATGATAATGTTGCTCTGTACATGCTGGATGGGTAAAACAAACGGCGGCAGACATAAATCCATGGGCAGGCATTTGATTTCCGTGAGCGAGTCCAATGTAAACATAATAAGCACGCTCTATTTTGATGCTTTTTATGCACTCAAAGCGTTCAGGGTTAACTCCTGACAAAATGACCTGGCTACACAGAGAGGAGAGAGAGAGAGAGAGAGAGAGAGAGAGAGAGAGAGAGAGCAGTGCTGCGGACAGAGGAGCCGCAGCTGCTGACTGAGTTTACTCTGAGCAGCAAGTCGCTAAAAGGGTGTAGCAATAAAGTCACCAAGTTAGCAACAGTGTGTGTGTGTGTGTGTGTGTGTATGTTATAGGACTGGGCGATATGGAGAAAATATCACGATATTTTTGACCAAATACCTCGATATCGATACCGCAACGATATTGTAGTGTTGACTATTGGTGCTTTCACAAAATATTTACACAATGAGATTTTTGATAAATAATCATCAGTAATGTGGATATAATGACTAAGTGGGTAAGGGCAAATAATAGAACAGTTACAACAGTCTGGTAAGTTCAGAAAATGACATAACTTTACTGTAATGCAGCCTTTAAAACCAGGAAAAGACAACACTTATTACGATATCCAAAATCGAAGACAATATCTAGTCTCATATCACGATATCGATATAATATCGATATATTGCCTAGCTCTAGCGTGTTATATCCATTACATTCAGCCAGTCAGAGTTCGGGGATGGAGGCTTGTTCAGGACGGGCACAGTTGACTCAATGGGCGGGCCCGGACCCCTAATGCTCGTCCTTGCCACCGGGACTGGGTAAATGGCAATTGTTCGTATATCAACTTAGAAAGGTGATGTGTCATGTTGCGTTTTCTTGAATTTGAGAAAGGAGAGGCTTTGTCCAATGAAGATTAATTAACAAAAAGATTTAATAATGAAATGACATAACAGAACATGATTTTACGCTGCAGCGGACTGCAAGATGTATTCCCCTCATGGTTCTACATTTTACAGTCCCAAACATTTCTCAGTTTCACAAATATATTCCCTTGAAGTTGTGAGTGGTTCTTTGGATGAAAACCTTTTCCATTGGTCCGTCGTTGCCCAGAAGAAGGCGTTATTTCCAAATCCATGTGTTTCGAGGTTACTTCCGGTCACAAACAAGATCCTAACATGTGGAAGCAAATTCTTTTCATGTTAGTCTTTTGGTCTTAATCTAATCAACAGACGGCCTCCAGACAGAGACAACAAAAGTTCTTCCTGCCGTGTGAACAAAGATCTTCCTCCTGTATGCTAAGTGACAGACATGATCTAATTAGCACAGTAAGCTGCAGAGGCCAAGCTGTTGATAGGGATGCCATTTTCCTGCCTAAAAAAGTGCATTGTTTTAACATTTTTAAACTCTACAGTCATGTGTAACTTTTTCTACTGCCCCTAAGTGGCACGCTATCCCCCAAATTCTCCTGTGTTATTGTGAGTCATTGTAAAGTTATAGAAAAATAGAAAAGCTGATGTATCTTGCATTTTCAGGCCTCCAATGTTTGTAATGCAGTATTTATTATTCCAGCAGCTACAGTGGACTGATGACATTTTTGAGTAAATAAAGCGTCACTGCTGAATGTTAGGTTTTTGTGTCAGCCCCTTTACAAAGCAAAGAGCAGTACCCCACCACAATGCACAGAACTATTATACAAGGATCATTTATATTTGGGATGTAGCATAGACACCAATTTCTTCAGAGAAAGTAGCCTCAATAGATCATAATATAATGCACCCTAAAACATGCTGTGTTTTGAGTAAAGGGCAATGCGTTTTTTTCTGACAGGAGATCTCTTTGTTTACTGAAGTAGAGGAAAATAACTTAGGTAGAGAGGCAGTGGTAGTACAGTATTTTATACAGCACCTTGTGATAAAACTACAGTGAATATGAGTGAATATCATAGACTGATGATAACAGTATGAGAGTATGCGAGGGTGGAGCCTTTTTCCTTTATGTATTATACTAATCAGATTTAGCAGTTCAATGAGAGAGAGAGAGAGAGAGAGAGAACAAAGAATATTTTTGAAATGAAAGACGTGTTAATTGGAGATACCTAACGAAAAACAAAGCATGCATTTAGTTTTCTGAATCTTTTTATCTGCTGCCGGATGCCTTTATTCACAATTATTTGTGAGTGAATCCATTCCTGAAGCTTCAGCTAAATCCATCTTTAGGCCACAGAGATAATGAGAGCAAAGCTCTTCAGGCCTACGGTGAATAAGAAGCAGCCATTGGTACACTGCTTTTATGCTTGTATGTTACTCATAATCTCCAAATCCCTGATGGCCTGATGAAAGATCTCCTACATGGGTATGTGTCATTCTCCTCCTTAGGCTGAAGAATACTTCCCCCTGAGGATGTCCTCTTACATTGTCACTCGCCTTTTAATACAGAAGCTGTTGACAGCGCAGAGAAGTCGGCATGTGTTCTAGCACCTCAGTGCCAGCTCCTGAAAGCTAAACACTTTCCAGTTAAAGATGGAGACGATAGTGGCCTCTCAAAGCAGCTGTTGGGCACTTCTTGCTAAAAATAAATAAAGGTGATTTGTGGACACAGGTCCATAGGGTTTATTTCCCAGCCAGTGGCTTGTTGCCTTTTGGGAAGTGCATTAGTCATATCCCTGCATAAGTCACTTCTCCTTTGGTGATATTATGTAATCCTCTTCAGACTATCTGGCTTTCCCCACAGTAATGCAGCCTCCTAGCCTGATAGTGCTGCCAGCAGCATTACTACATTACTCATAATCTCTTTAACCCTTTTCTATGCATTATTAAATACTCAATGGTGGTCTTTTCCTTGTGCACTATATGGTGCTGACCTAGCAGAGGGTAGCAACTCAATCACTGAGACCTAACTGTAAATACTGTAATTATTATGTATTAATATATATAGAGCACCATATCAAATGTATATCATTATACCAAAAATATAATGTAAAATGCTTTACTAAAGCTGAAATTAACAGTCTATTTTAAAATCTGTAAAATATGAGAGGAGTGCTAGGAACTGGAGGCACATTGACTACATTTATATGAACATAAGTCAACTTATCTTGATACAATAAACTCTTATTATATCTTATGTAGAGATGCACCAATTGATCGGCTAGTGACCGGAATTGGCCGATTTTCACGTCATCAGCTGATTTTCATGTCATCAGCTGATTTTCATGTCATCGGCCATGACCGGCGACCTCCGACAGTTTATCAGTTTATCAGGCCCCAGATGAGACAAGAAGCTAACGTTAGCGAACGCTACAGTCCCTCTGCCTCTGACGCCCCGCTGGCCGCTGTGTAGAGTATTCCTCCGACACGCTGTATTAACGTTACTGTTTAAAACGCTTTCCAGGTTAGTGGGGATTAGGGCTGGGCGATATGGAGAAAATCAAATATCATGATATTTTTTACCAAATACTTCAATATCGATACCGCAACAACATTGTAGTGTTGACTATTGGTACTTTCACAAAATATTTACACAATGAGATTTTTGATAAATAATCCTCAGTAATGTGGATATAATGACTAAGTGGGTGTAGTGTAAGTGTAAGTGTAAACATAATAAGCACGCTCTATTTTGATGCTTTTTATGCACTCAAAGCGTTCAGGGTTAACTCCTGACTAAATGACCTGGCTACACAGAGAGGAGAGAGAGAGAGAGAGAGAGAGAGAGAGAGAGAGAGAGAGAGAGAGCAGTGCTGCTGACAGAGGAGCCGCAGCTGCTGACTGAGTTTACTCTGAGCAGCAAGTCGCTAAAAGGGTGTAGCAATAAAGTCACCAAGTTAGCAACAGTGTGTGTGTGTGTGTGTGTGTGTGTGTGTGTGTGTGTGTGTGTGTGTGTGTGTGTGTTATAGAACTGGGCGATATGGAGAAAATCAAATATCACGATATGTTTGACCAAATACCTCGATATCGATACCGCAACGATATTGTAGTGTTGACTATTGGTGCTTTCACAAAATATTTACACAATGATGTGATCAGTAATGTGGATATAATGACTAAGTGGGTAAGGGCAAATAATAGAACAGTTACAACAGTCTGGTAAGTTCAGAAAATGACATCACTTTACTGTAATGCAGCCTTTAAAACCAGGAAAAGACAACACTTATGCCATATCACGATATTACGAAATCCAAAATCTAAGACGATATCTAGTCTCATATCACGATATCAATATAATATCGATATATTGCCCAGCTCTAGTGTGGATGCATAGCGCTCAAAACCAACATTAAAAACCTATTGCTGGTAGCTAATGTTAGCAGCAGATAAGCCTGTTGACAGCAACGGTATTGTTCATATTTATGCACAATGACAAATAAAGCAAACTTGCTAAAAAAGGAACTACACGCTGTTTTCAGGTAACTTTACTGTTGACGTTCAAACAGGCCTGTCTGTGTGTTTTGAGAAATATCTTTATACTGCAAGGCTATATTTATTTTTATTTGTTATTTATATATTGTTTTATTGCCTTTACCTGTTTTCCCTGTTTTCATACATACAGAAGTTTAGTTTGCTAAATATATCAAATTTTTTTAGTTGGATATTGGATGTGAAAAGAAGGAAATGGTTCTTCCATAACATTGAATTTCCCCCACCAGTAGTAATTTATATATTTTATCTATTAAAAAAATGTTCTATGTTCTATGAAAAATGGTACATTTTCTATTAAAGCAAAGATAGAAAATACATATTTGTGTGTGCTGTAAAGTGGTTAGAAAAAATGAAATCGGAATCGGCTAAAATCGGTATCGGCTGGTCAATCTCAATGAAAAATCGGAAATCGGAATCGGCCTAAAAATTGTAATCGGTGCATCTCTAATCTTATGTCTTGCGTCATATCATCTGTAGCTCATGGATCAATAAGGTCAAACATTCATGTTCATTTCTTTCCTCTTGCCTTCCTACTAGAGTAAGTACAGATACATCTACGGATCATTTCTTTATTCTTTATCAAAAGCAATGCCGAAAACATCATCAGCTTCTGAAGTGACATTTCTAGTCAAAACAAGAGAAAAGAAAACGTGTGTTCCGGAAAGCAGAGGCAAGAGATCTTGTCATCAAATCATCACTGAGTCTGTGTTTGAGAGTTGGAGACAGTGAAAATCCCCAAAGGCATTTGCAAGTAAAGCTGCATTGGCTGTTCTTCCTCATTTCAAAGTAGATGAACTACATTTTATCAAAGACTAGCCTCTCTCTGATTTGTTGTCTGTGGAGTACTCGTGTTATTTCACCGTGACAGTGCATGAAATTCATGAAAGTGTGAATGCAGTATGCACATTTTGTTACTCTGCAGGAGACGAGTAGACAACCACTGCAGGTCTGCAGGCCTGCAGCTGTAATAGCACTACATCAGCTTTTTTATAATCATGAAAGCTATTGGAGGGATAACTTAGATTAACATAAAAATACATTAGTTACAGCACACGGACAAATGTGCCACATGCTTTTTGTCATCAGTTGTTCACAGGGCTTGACATCAGCACCCGCCAACCCGCCCAAATGCGGGTAGATTTCGGCAGTGGCGGGTAACACTCGGACTCTCACTAGCCACTTTGACGGGTGGCATATCTTTATATTGTAACGCTGGTGGCTGGAGTACTGTGCCGCCGCCCAACACAGGAACACAGCTGTGACCCAGTGTGCAGCGCTGCGATTCCTTAAAATATCCCCGAGAGCTCCGTTCAGCGCATGCACGCGACATGGCAAGCCGAGGCAACAGTTGTGTCTGTATACTGTAGTAAAGTACAGAGAGAGCGTGCAGCAGGACAATTTAGCAGGACATTTGGTCTGTGCCCTGTGCTTTCCCGTCACGGAGGACGCGTGCCGGCTGCAGAGTGATTTTCATTGCTCATTTACGTTCAAATAAGTTAATGTCAAGCCCTGGTTGTTCACATTTGTTGTAACCTGTTGGGAGCCATTTCACCCATTTCTGCCAGCCTATACTTGCTTCAAGCAAGCTCCCTATAAATGATTCCTGAATATGATTCAGCCTAGGGCCACCTACCTGGGGTGCTTTTACACATGGCAAGAGTACCAATGTGCTTATTATATTTAACCTCGCTTTTTAGTCTTTGGATGAGAGCAAAAAAGGTTTACATGGGTCGTGGGTTGAAATGTTTTAAGAACCTCCAAATTAAAGCCAGCATGTTCCCTGTACATTTATCAAAAATTATCACAATCTGACAACCCATGGAATAAACCTGGCAAGAATCCATGGTGAAGCTTGGAGGATTAGACTGTTTTTCTCTTTTCTGTTATTGTAGGTATTTACACATACATTCATACAGAGATTAATCAGACAAAATACATTTTGATATTTCTGGTTTCAACATGTGCTTATCATATCCATAGCAGCAGGCTTTTGCACCATGCAATTTACACCAATATTTCTAGATTTAGCAATAACTACAGTCATTTGCAAAGTCTTTAAAGACTGTATTTTGTAGTCTCATAAGCAAGGGCTTCTTTCACTTCAAGCTGCAAAGACTTTCACATGAGGACCAACAAATGCACAATCATATTTAAAAAGTATTTACCTGGCTCACAGCACCTACCCTTTAAGCAGTATCATTAGTGTATATAGTTCCATGCAAGAAGTGCAATTTTATCTTTTTTACTTTCAAAAGATCATAGAAAAACTGAAAAAAACTGATGCCCAACGTATCCTATACCACATGATTTTAAATATTTTCAGAACATACATGTAGAGATTTACTATATGTGCCAGGATCAGATTATTCATAATGCACACTCTGTGGAGCAATTGGAGACTGATTTTGGCATTTTCATTTCAAATATTCTCTGTTTATACCCACCTTTTTGAAGCCAACCCAAGAAAACAAAGTATATCAAGATGCTCACATATGCTGAGCAGAGAATTACGGTTTTACACTGCTATACTGTAAACCCAGATTTTGATTCAACTCAAAAGATTGAGTTCATATTACTTAAATGTGTGTAATTCATTGACATTACTTGTTAATTCTGATTAAGCTGAACTTTTTCATGTCCTTTCTTATTGTAATTGTTGTTTTTAAGTCCAATCAGTAGTTTCTACTCAAACAAACTGAGTTTGTTTTACTTAAACATGTGTCATTTCTTTACATTAATTATGAATTCTGAGTAAACTGTACTTTTTAATGGCCTATCTTATTGTAAGTATGTGTTTGAGCTCAAACAACTCAATATCATCAAGTTTTGCCTGTTACTAACAAGACTGGCTGCAGCCTGGCGTTTCCCGTGTCATGCCATCCCGTCTCATGCCATCCCGACTCATGCCGAGGCGTGTCCAACGGTAAATTCAGAGGGTCAAAAACAAAATACGAAATCGCGAATTATATTCCAGATGGAGTCACAGGTAAGTTCGTGATTTCTGGATGTTATTGTTGTGTCCTTGATGTTAATGTACATTTGATCAAACCTCATTTAAAATTTTGTATGCATTTGTTTTATAGACTGACATATATTTTTTTAAGTATTTTATTCTAGACGCGAGCTTTTACTTTGAAAAGTAGAAGCTCGGGGAAGCTTTTACTTTGAAAAGGAAGAGATATTTTTTAAAGTATTTTATTCCAGACGCAAGCTTTTTACTTTGAAAAGTAGAAGCTCGAGGAAGCTTTTATTTTGAAAAGTAGAAGCTCGGGGCGGCACCAGGCGGTTTTGCATGAGATGGGACGCTCCACGCTGCAGCCATAACCGCAAACGCATTGACGTCACCCATGCAACCGCCAAAAATGTAGTTTATACCAGTTTTGACAGAGTGGCATTGATGACTCTGAACTTTTGAGACATAACAGAGATGGAACAGAACAAAGACAAATAATTAGCTGTATTGAAATTTTCAACAACTGACGTTCTAGCAAGCAAGTTGTTCGACCCACGTTTGAAGCCTTCGGTGAATTAACAGAGTTCAGCCACAAAACGAGTTGGAACCTGGCACTGCTTGCGTGCCGTTGCAGTCCCGACTGCTAGCTGAGGTAACTTAGCTAGCAGTATATCACGAAAGTGAGTACACCCCTCACATTTTTACAAATATTTTATTGTATCTTTTCATGGGGACAACACTATAGAAATGAAACTTTGATATAGCTAACTCAAAGTAGTTTATTTGGTCACACAATAGATTGCTCAGCAGGCAATCTTCACGTCTACATGCTTTTGATGTGACACCGATCTGATATGTCCGCTCGACTCTGAAACTATTTTACTCTTTTGCTTCCAGACAGCTAAAGTTGAGCTGAGACGGTGAAGCAGCTAGCCACAGAACTGCAAACATCCTGGTAAGTTTGTGCACACTAGCTCACATTATTAGTTAGCTAATTAGCTTTAATTTCTTAATTTATTTTGATTTATTCTTTGTTAGTTGGCTATTTGTCAAACTCTTAACTGTCATGCTTCTTCATGGTTTTGTTATTTAGCTAATGTTAGCTTGTTGGCTATTGTGTTCAAGCCAATTTCAAATAGTTCCTTTCAGAAGCTTTACACTGTTAGCTAACGGTAATTTTTCCTTAGTTTATGTAACTTTAGCTAGCTGAAGATGGAGTGGAAGTGTAAATATTGTGGTTTTATTAGTGGGAAGAGGGCGCAGCTATTTAAACACTACCGGTTAAAACATGGAAGTTACACAAGGACAGTACCATTTCCTTGTTTGCACCAGGACTGTTTGTGCACATTCAAGTCCTTAAACAGCCTTAAAGCACACATATCTCGTGTTCACTCTAAAACTCATGAGGAACAACCAGGAGAAAATGAAGCTGTCGAATTCTGCCTTTACTGACAAAACTGACCAGCCACAGCCTATTACAAAAGGCTTCTCCACAAAAGGCACAATGGGAGGAAATGCGCATGAGAACTGGTGCCTAATTAGGCTCCTTCCATTTCTTGTTGGTCAGTATGTTCCTCCAGGTTTACTGAAGAGACACTCTACTTCCTGGAGTGCAAGTTAGCAGAACACAGAGAACTACTGCAGTCTACATTCCCAGAGTTAAGATTACGACTAAAACACCACTACATTGAACATTACCCTCAGCTTATTAAGGCATTTGGTCCACTGTGTGATGTCTGGACTATGGGCTTGAGGGCAAGCACAAATTTTTCAAAAAGGTTATCCGCTCAGAACTACAGGAATGTAGCCCTTACACTTGCTGTGAAACACCAGAAGCAGTCAGCTATCATTTGGACTCAAGCTCATTTTTCAAACCTTCAGTCGAGATGGAGAAGGTCACTACAGTCTCGGTATCATATTTCCCTGATAACGTCCAGAGGGTACTCAGTCAGAAAATCCACAAGCCAGCAGCAGTTCTTGTAGCATCATCCATATGTCTAGATGGAGTTACATACAAGGCAGGTATGGTAGTCTCTGCTGGATCCTGCTCAGGTCTCCCTGAGTTTAGGCAGATCACACAGATTGTTGCAATTTATACAGAAATCATGTTTGTGTGCAGAGTAATGAGGGCATGGTACCATGAGCACCTTAGATCGTATGAAGTTTGCTACTCTGATGTAACCCCGCCCCTGTGTGTGGTTCCGCTGTCAGAGCTTAACGATGTTTTCCCCCTTTCAGCATACAGAATAGGTGGGAAACTAATGGTGACTCTCAAACGTTATATTCTGTGCTGAACAATCTCTCTCTCCCCAGAAGGCGGTGCAACAGAAAATGCTTGTGAGAGTTATCTTCACTGAAGCAGACATAAGGAAGGTGGAACTGATGACAAAGCCTGATACAGCTGACCTTTTAATTGTCTCCCTTAAAGATGTTCTTCAAATAAATGACTTCAGCTTACAGTTTAAAGATCCCAACTTCGACAACGAACTGTGCAATCTAACAGAGATATCAGAGCTGCCTGAGCGACCTACCCTTAAAATCATTCCAGTGCTTTCTCTTGTGGAGGTGCCCGTCCCACGGACAACATCAAGTGAAGAACTAAGCGACACACCCAGCCAGGCAGACACGGACATCCTCTCCAACTCCTCTGAGGAAAGACAACGCCAGTGGCCAGAGGTATTTGATATGTATATACCGAAATTCTCTGTCGATGTGGAATATAGACTGCGTCAAGCAAACCTGCTCCATCTCAGGGATGGAACACACCTCATTCCGTCAAAGAAGCTCAAACACGACATCCTTGAGAGGCTGGCCGAGACCATATATGCCTTGAAAGCATATCCAACAAATGCAGAATTTTAAGCTGTTGCCTCAGCACTGGTGCGAGCACACCCATGTCTCAAAGAACAAGGATCAGTGTCCGGCTGGAGTGGTTGGAAAAACAGCTTGAAATTCAAGATGGGGAATTACCGAACAAAAATGCATTAGCGGGGTCACCGTGAATGGCGGTAAACATGGAAAGCACTCTCCTTGTGGAGACCCACCTAACAAGAGAATCAAGAAGCCAAAGAGAGGAGAAGTCAATTACTTACCAGATTATCCAGATGGACAGGATGACTCCAGCCTTGAAGATGCTCGACAGCTCATGGTGGACGAAATGAAAAAGAAAACCCCAGATGGAGCCCTCGTCAAGCAGAAGATGGATCTGACATTCACTCTTCGAAGGAATGAAGTTGGGAAGGGCAAGCCTGCCATCACCCAGATATGCCAACGTTGGCCAGCTCTCTTTACTGAACACCAGGTAGGCCTATAGATTTGTCTCATATGCTGTATTCTACGGAGCCCCTTTGCTGTCACCAGAGGGGCTTCGTAGTACTAATAAAAATTGTATTAAAGAGTAATACATGCAGACTGGGTTGTTGCATAAAAAGATCACATCATGGTTTCAACTCATTTGAACATGAACATGTATTTTTACATGTTTCAGGTGTGTCTGGAGTTCAGCAGGGTGGTTGGTAAGGCCTTCTACGAGGCCCTTGACCATCACAGTCCCAGGCTCATGGAAATCTTCAAGGCAAAGAGGGGCCTCACAGGGCAGGTCTTGGCTGACCTGATGCTACAAACAAAGGTTAGTTGATTTTCAGCTCTATATTTACGTCTTAGACAACAGTCTGATACTTGATTGAGCTTGAAAGAACACATGTGGTGTAAGTAAATGTACTGGTAATGTGAGCTATCCTGTTGGTAGACGCTTTCTTCTCTTTAACTTTGAATAGCCTATGTTTAATGTTGTTGAATTGGCTAAACTAACTCCTCAGTGTAATTACTTGCCAGGTTTTGCTGGTTGATCTGTAAATGAGGTATGCAAATAACTACCTGTATGCATAATGTCAAGAACACTGTGTGTGAGTTAACAGGTGGGGTCCAGTACATACATGGCTCTGCTGTGTATTATTGATTATGTGTGTGCTCATAGTGTTCAGGGTAACATATGGACCCTATTTTAAGTGTGTGATACCCTCTCTGCTCCCTCAATCCACCAGGCTTCGGATGTGACAGAAGTCAGAGGCCTTGTCCTCAGTGGGCTTCCTGTCATTCTTGGCGATGATCCATCCACCTTCTTCTGCTTTGTAAGCAACTTTGATTTTTCTCTACCTCCCTTTACCTATGGAGAAAAATTAGGGCCAAATGTTTTGTTAATTTGAAAAAAAAATATATAGTTGAAAAACTAAAGCTAGAAATTGAAAATTTAAGTTTTGGTATACAACTTTAAAAATAAAACCATGTATTCAAACTAAAAATAAGTGTACCAATTTTTCTTTCAGTTTCAATAAAATTTAGATTAAATTCTGGAATTATTTTGAGCAAATTATTAATTTTCATTTTTCACTTTTATATTTGTTTTTACGGCTTCAAGTTTTTTTCAGTTTCAGACTTTTGGCATTGATTTTGCGTAGGGGGCGCGGCTTCAACTCAAAGGGGCGTGGAATTATGAGTGACAGCCTAACAAAGAAGGCAGACCACTCTCCTCAGTCATACGTGGGTGTAGCGGTCGCTGCACTGGGCAGTGGGTGGACACTGGATAGGGCAGACATGTGGGCTGAGTACCTATAGAGGGTGTTTGTAGCACTATGTTGTCATGTTGATGTGATCATGCCCTGTTCCTTTTTTCAGGACGATGATGAGGAAGGTTCGTATAATGATGTGCCAGTGGGGATCCTCTGCCATGAACAGGAAAACATCACTCAACACACGCAGTCCCTTCACCGCAATGCATCCTCAGTGGGAATCATCTTGGAGGGAAACATTGTGATGGATGTTGAGAGCCTGCCCCAGGCCATGTACGTTGTCTTCGGACTTACCTATGCACAGCATCTCAACTACCCAAAGTACATGAAGAACACTTTTGATTTTTTTCAACAGGTACTTCTGAACTTAGGTAAGACAGATCTGAAACCTAAACTTCAGACACTCAAGAATCAGCTTGCAATGTAAGATCCAGCATCTCCTCTTCCGAAGTCGTCAAATGTGAGTTTTTTTTTAAATTAATTGGCAGTAAAAGTAAAGTAAAGTGAAGAGAGGAAGGGTAAGGAGAGAAGGACAGACTACAAAAAATGTTACATGGGGGATAGAGAAAGCATGGGGGGTCATGAGGAGGGGAGATAGAGGGAGGAGGAGGGGAGAGTATGGGCTCTAGATGGGTATCTACTGTCAGTTTTATTTTTCACCCTTATTCTGTCTCACACATGCTTTTTTATTTTACCCGGAGAAACATTTTTTGTTAATGATCAAGTTCACAATTGCCAAGATGGAGGAGTGGGGTAGAGAGAGGAGGGGGGGAAGAGAGAAAGGGAGGTAGAGGTGGAGGGGAGAGTATGGGCTCTCCATACAGGTATCTGCTGTGTTATTTTTTTCACATTCCCGTTCACGTTCTCTCCATCCCATGGGCCCACCACCTGTGGGAGGAACCGCTGGGGTCGGGTGCGCTGCCACATGGGTGGCAGTGAAGGTCAGGGGCCTCGACGGTCATGACCGAAAGAACAAGATCCAGGGTACAAGCGGCCGAAATGGGTTTCCTCAGGAGGGTAGCTGGCGTCTCCCTTAGAGATAGGGTGAGAAGCTCAGTTATCCGTGAGGAGCTCGGAGTAGAGCCGCTGCTCCTTTGCGTCGAAAGGAGCCAGTTGAGGTGGTTCGGGCATCTGGTAAGGATGCCCCCTGGGCGCCTCCCTAGGGAGGTGTTTCAGGCACGTCCAGCTGGGAGGAGGCCTCGGGGGAGACCCAGGACTAGGTGGAGGGATTATATCTCTAACCTGGCCTGGGAACGCCTCGGGATCCCCCAGTCGGAGCTGGTTAATGTGGCCCGGGAAAGGGAAGTTTGGGGTCCCCTGCTGGAGCTGCTACCCCCGCGACCCGACCCCGGATAAGCGGATGAAGATGGATGGATGGACATTCCCGTTCTCTCTTCTTTCATTCTCACACACTTTTTTGTTTATCCATGGACACATTTGTTATTTGTAAATGTTAAGATGCCAGTTTTCAGCAGGGCTGAGTTTTATCTTGCCAGTTTGTCAACCAAATTTGAAGAGGCGCAGTACAATATTGTAATGATTGGAGGTAAAGAGGAAGAGTTTTTTTTCTTTTCATGCCATCACTGAGGAAACTACACACTAGAAGCCTATTAGGCCATGGCTTTCTTTCTTTTCTTGCTGAAAAAAAGACATCCAAAATTGGATCAGTGTAATGTTGCAGTTGTATGTATGTATTTTACACGGCTCTGTTGATTGAAAGACATATTTTGAGTTTCAGGAACTAAAAAAGTTAAGTTGTGTCAGTTAGAATATACAATTTAGTTGAATTGGTAATGGAGTAATGCTTACTTAACAAGCTGAGTTAAATAAATGGGTGAGGAATGATTGTTTAAACTAAGTATCTTCAGTTATTGTAATTTGGTTATTAGTACATTCAACTTAAATGTTCTATTCCATTCCATTATGGGCTCAAGTACATTGAACGTAGTCCACTTCACTTATTAAACTAATAATAAATTAAAAATGTTTAAGGCAACGAGTTACCTTGATTTTTTTAAGTAGATTCTACTTATCCGGGTTTACATTGTATAGCATAAAGCTGCAGTGTGTAGAATTAAAAAAAAAGCAGCCAGAATTTGAAGTGGAGTGAGACTTCCTCCTACAGCTCTCCCTCTTGCCCTCTGTCGCACGGCCAATGCATTGTGCAGAACAGCCAATAGGAACGCTCGTTCGCTCTGAAATGACCGGAGATTGACCAGAAGTGTCCCGTCACAGCTAGATTATCTAAAGCCTGGAAACAGGAGGAGTCAAGAGGAGGTGCAGAAGCCTAGGTTTTTTTTCCTCAGACTATTGAAATACAATATGCTGAAAGATTATTTCGGAGGTTTTGCCCAACAATGC
Organism: Sander vitreus; assembly: GCF_031162955.1. Classification (NCBI taxonomy): domain Eukaryota; kingdom Metazoa; phylum Chordata; class Actinopteri; order Perciformes; family Percidae; genus Sander; species Sander vitreus. The sequence continues at coordinate 17,532,574 of NC_135857.1, read as the reverse complement.
CAAAACTAAAGTGTCTACCACAGCTTTAAATTAACACTCTCTGTTGATGGGAATACTGATGGTAATACCTCGTAATATCAAAACCTTGTCTTTGTCAAAACAAACTGTAGGTGTTTCCAGATCCTGAAAATTCAAAAGGCGCTGCTGGCATGCAGTGGTAGCTACTGCAGATCTTCTTTGCATATCACACAGATAATCTGTAGGAGCTGGAAACCCTAAGGAGAATGTTATCACATTCAGTCTATCCTGCTACACAGAACATTTATTTATGTCATGCTGGGATCCCAGATTATTCCATTGGCCGACCCGTGGAAACACATTGCCGCATTTTTGCGGTATGTTTCAATTCCCATTTAGACGTGAGGGACATGACTCAATAAATCAACAATAATGTAAAAAAAATTCACTCAATTTGTGCCAGTTTGTGCTGTAACTATAGGTTGGTGAGAGAAAGTCTGCATTCTCACCCTGAGACCACAGCTGAAATTCCGTTAGTTTTGGTTTTTGAACAGTAAAATTGGGCACTCTGATCCAAAAAATATTTTTTTTCTGATTTAAAGTCATAGACTACATCAAAGCAGCTTTTCAGACTTTTGTAGTTGAAAAAGCCTGGTTCGGATCAGCATGGATTGCCCAAAAGCTAAATATTGTTGACCTACAGTCCTCCTCGGATCTAAAAATAAGTCTCTTCTCAACTCTTTACACTAGGGCTGTTGGAACGAATACCGAAAGTCAAATATAATTCAAATAGTACAAAAAAATTAATACTATTCGAATGCTGAAATTACTATTTGAATGTGACTTTTTTTTATAAATAAGCCGGGCATATCAAACTGTTTATTGCCCTGCCTTGAGGTGATTATCCCGCTTATTCTACTTCTTGCTTGCCAACATAATAAAACAATTCAAATACTTTAATAATTATGCTTTTTCTTATTCGTAATGCATGCTTATTAAATGTATACCCTGTTTGAGTTCATCTCCGTCAAAAAGTAGTCCCCTTTAGAACTACGGTGAATAACGTTAGCTCAGCTGTAGCTAATTAGTTTCTATGACAACCACAGTCCGGGTCAGTTGTCACTGTCAGTCTATCCTTCTGGTGGCTCTTCCACTTGGTGAAAACCTCGATATCAAAGGCAGTTGCCTTTTTCGTGTTTGATTCAAGGGCCCCGACCCAATTGTACGCAGCTCCTCATCTGTCAGATCTCGGAAACGGGTACCCTGGGCCTTGTCTTTTTCTTTTGTCATTCCATCGTCCTCGTCGCTCTTTAACCAGTCCTCAAAGTCCCTCCTCCAAATATATTAAAATTGATAATGAATTCGTCAATTTTTAAAACACCGTAATGTTTAGAACTATGGCGAATAACGTTAGCTCAACTGTAGCTAACGTTAATTAGTTTCTATAGCAACCACACAAGGCTGCATCTGATCACTAACGTTAGTTTAATAACGTAGTTGCTACATTGTATCTCGCTGGCGAAACTATGTATCGACTGACCCTCCAATAGATTTCCGACACATTTTAGAAACTTTTTTAAACAAGGTTTATTTTTACAATGGACCTCATGTTTGAAATGTCTGTGATAGAAAAAAAATACAAGTATTGATCTACTATTTGATGACGCTGTGCTCAGTCAGCGGGCAACCTGCCGGGTTAATGCCCTCCTCCCAGCCAATCAGAATCAAGCATTCTTAAACAAAGTAGAATAATGTTGGCTAATCTCCCTCTTCTCATCTTGGCCATCATTTCAGTTTTTGTGTCTTAAGCACTCCTGTAGAACCTACATGTTGTAAGAAGCAACAAGAGCATGTGCACTATAAGAGGCACTGCATTATTTATCCTGTGCTGTCATATACGACACAAGTGGAGTCAGAGTGGTTTAAAATGCTGGGTGGGGCTGTAAGGGAAAAAATATCAGGCTGGTCCCCAAGGACAATCGTATCATGCAGCTTTAGCAGGGAGGTTTAGATGCAGCCGTCAGCAAGTAAAGAGCAAGTGACCAAAACTGTTTTTGACTACCAGTGGAGTTCTTTGTCAAGTCTAAAAATAAGACACTCTTCTTGTGCAAAATACATAGCTACAGAAAACATCTAGGGACCTGTAATAATTTATTAAGAACAGCAGACGGTGGAAACAAAAAATGTTCCTCCAATAGTTATTTTCACAGACATTTTTGTATAAATGAAGGAACATCAGATAAAGGTCAGCTTGAACAACATGCTTTAACATGCCAAAGAATCTAAGCTCAGCTAAATATAACCTGTCAATGTCTTTGTTGTGACAACTTGATATTAACCTAAACAACATAATCTGTCATTAATATGTCATGGCAGGCCTAATTATCAAGCTTAAAGAAACTTTTTGGCTTCATGTGTTAACATTGCATTAAAGTAGATTTGACATTGGCTGTCATAAAACCGTAATAATTGGGTTGTGAATATTTTCTTTGACCTCAAGAAAAGAGGACCCATTTGGATTTTTCATTAAGAGGTCTTAAATGTTTCAGCCATTTGTCCATCACTTTGTTCATGTACATTATTCAGGTGTATTTGCTGACTTAATATGTGGATAGTTGTTTTTAATCAAATCAGAAATGCAATTTTTTTTCTTGAACTGCTCCGCAATATGTCCACGTACCCCCTGGCAACTGCTCAAATATCCTCGAGGTACAAGTATCCTTGGTTGGAAACCACTGCTCTAAGCTTTTAAAAGTGGAGATGTTGTTGCATGCATAAGACAGCAGTAGAAGACGGAATACATTTAAGTTTTTAATTGTAAAAGTATAACGTTTATTTAGCTAATAAAATATAAGCCCTAAGAGCCAAGACCATTTTACTTTAGTAATTCTGCCTCTAGGCAGATTTTGCCTGTTGTTTCACCTTCTCTCTCCTTGTCTGCATCCTCACTGCTGTCTTTCTTCTCATCGGTTATTTCTGACATCTTCCCATCTCTCAGTCTTCTGTGCCTGCCTCCATTTTCATCAGTCAACTTCTCACGGCCCTGAATCATTTTTAACATCCCAGCCTCCTGTTTTTTCAGTACCCCCCCCGTTTGCATCTTAAGATGCGAGATGGATGGAGACAACTCCAGCTGTCTATTCTGCCTTTCATTCCTCCTCTCCAAATCCACCCCTACTTTACTCTCTCCATGGGGAGTCTAAAAGATGTCTTCCATTTTTTTATTTTCATCCCTTTGTCCAGCTGCTGTCACACACACACACACACACACACACACACACACACACACACACACACACACACACACACACACACACACACACACACACACACACACACACACACACACACACAAACACACGCACAGACACACACAGACACACACATATGAATATAACCAGAGTCAAGTCGGTCTCTTATCCTCGTCCCATGGGTTTATTTTAGTTAAAACGGTAGCAGCAGTGGAACGAGTTGTATTTTGGTTGAGCTCCACTGAGGATAGAAGTCACATCTCAATCACAGTATGGATAGCCTTAAGATTAACTAAATCAAGACATAAACGGGTACACTAAAGGAAGAAAGAAAGAAAATATTTAGGTACCAGCAGGATTTTATTTGTTTATTCAGTAAAGTTATTACACATATAAATTTCAAAACGGTCAAAATGACCGTCATGGCTGTTCTAGTGTTAAAGGAAACATTTAGTGACTTTTAACAACAAGAGAGGATGTCTGCCTGAGTGGTTGTGTTTTCAAATGATTGATGGTAAGAAAACTGGTAGGTAGTGTTGGGAGAATTTAATTAGTTTTTTTTATGGATTAAAAGCATAAAACATGAATTGAACATGACCCTTTTTATGCATTATAATTTGTAACCTTTGTTACATAAAAAGCAATATTCCACTTCAGGCTTTACTAAAGTGATTTTAGAATGACTGAGGGTTTCTCACTAAAGAGCCTATGATCAGCAGTTGTAAAATCACAAAAAAATACCCTCTTGTGGTTTATTGTGTGGTAATTCTGCATACACTCTGAAATACCATCACTCCAATTTTGTGCTTCTCTGATTCTGGGAAGGCCAATTTGCAAATGTATGCGTGATGTGTGAAGAAGTATACTGTTGTCAAATTATTATACTCAGTAATTTAAGTAAATCTGTCGCTGCTCTATTTATTCTCAGCACAACTGCTTCCTCTCAAAACAGCTGGTACAGGGACAAAAACCCAACTGTTGTTGGTAGTCAAAAAGTAGAAAGTGAAACCCAGGAGAGGAAGTTCTGGCAGAGGCACTCATGTAGTTCAAGAGGCAGGGAGGGTTTGAACTTTTAGCCCAAATCGTTTTTCAGCCACATTTTTCTAACAACAATTTAGACAAGTGCAGCAGAGGAAAACGCAAGAGCAAGTTACAACAGTGTTTGAGTGACAACACTATTTCCTGAAAGAGATACAAGCAAAGGAAAGAGACAGAAACAGAGGGAACGGAAGAGGCAACAAATCTCAGCGGATGTAAACAAACATGGAAAATGACAATGAAAAAAACTGAACACCATTTTCACCTTCACATTTGAAATCAGTTCATTTTAATCACTGTTACTTGTATGTGACAACACTTCTTGCATCAAAAGCAAAACTAGCAGCATCACATCACTGTGTATTCTTGGTGATAACATAACTGTTGTGTGGCATGAACAATAGGACCCAAACGCAGAGAGAGGCAGGAAGGCAGGCAGGAGAAAGGTTGAGCTCGAGGATTTATTTATACAAAAAACAGGGAGCAAACCAACAAAAGGGATCCAAAAAGCAAAGGCCAACACAAAGAGTCCAAAACTGAGGAAGGCAAAAATAAAGTCACAAAGCCAAAACATCCCCAGAGAAAAGGATAACAAAAAAACCACAGGGAAGATTTCCAAAAACACACCTGACAGGATACAGACAAAAACTAACAGGGCAAGGACACAAGCAGACACAAAACGATCTGACAGGAAACAAGGGAAACGCAAGGGCTAAATACACTGGGTAATGAGGTAACGAGGGGCAGGTGACACAGCAGGTGAAACACATTAGGACAGACAGGCTAATCAACAAAGGCGGGAAAACACAGGAAGTAAAACTGGACATGACAAGACAGAAAACCGACTATCAAAATAAAACAGGAAACGGAACATAATACAAAACAGGGAACAGAACTATACACAACAAAATATACACAGACCACAGAATACAATAACCACAACAGGAAACATACAAAAATAATAATAACAGGAAACAGAAAAGTCCAAAACCACAACAATAACAGCTTTTTACAGTATTAAACAATTGTTTAGCGTTTATACGCAGTGCAGTGGAAACTTTTTTAGTTAAAGAGCTGTATAATATGAGAGAGCAAAGACAAGTAATTGAAGCTGGTTTTCTGAAATGTGTGTGTGTGTGTGTGTGTGTGTGTGTGTGTGTGTGTGTGTGTGTGTGTGTGTGTGTGTGTGTGTGTGTCTGTGTGTGTCTGTGTGTGGGGTTTGACAGAGTGAGACAGATTCCTCAACTCCTTTCAATTATCTGGAACTCAAACTGTCTGATGCTGATAACACGTTCTGCAGCCCACACAGCTGCACAGGCTTCGCTTTCAACATACTTTCCTTGAGGTGTGTTTACGCTACATGTGTGATGTGTGTTATGGCAAGCTTTTATTTTATTTTTTTCATGTGTCTGTGAGTTGGGACGTTGTTTGTGCATGTTTGTGTAGCTTGTGTTTGTTTTTTTGCCGTTTATTTTGCATATCATTGTCATATGGATTTTCATTGTACCTTGAAGGGAAATCTAATCTTGTGTGTGTGTGTGTGTGTGTGTGTGTGTGTGTGTGTGTGTGTGTGTGTGTGTGTGTTGGGTTGGGGGATATGGGCTTCTCATGTTATACACACAGGGTGTTTCCTACATAATGTACACTCTGTTATCTGTGAAGGAAAACCATAGAAATCCTTGGCTCATACTTGAGGTAATGGGCATACATAAATGCGATAACTCAGCTTACACAAGCCCACATAACAATGCTTAAAAAGTAAAAGGCATTTTTGTCCTGATGTGAGGGATCCATGCTCCTTCCTCCCTGTTTTTTTTGTTGTTTTGTTGATATACTAACTGGTATGAATATACTCCATAGATGGCAGGTGAAAGCCTGTGAGTCTTGGCCGTGTCTGTGTGTATCTGAGCTCGGCCGGGGCAAGTCAGAGACTCAGTGAACCATGTGAATCACCTGGTGGGCAGCAATTACCTGCTTGCCTTCGCTGTTAACGGCACAACCGGTCACACAAAGGCAGAGGGACGGAAATGAGGAGAGGGGCGACAGTCAGGGAAAGAGAAGATAGAGGGTCAAAATAAAGGAGCGGGTTGATGGAAAAAAGTAAAGAGGGAGAGCAAAAGAGGAGGGACAAAAAGCATCTGCGATAAGGACAGGTTTGCTGTCAGCCGCATGACTAGACACAGATACAAGACAGACAGAGAGAGAGAGAGAGAGAGAGAGAGAGAGAGAGAGAGAGAGAGAGAGAGAGAGAGGAGGAAAAGAGGAAGAGCTCATCATATCGAACTGAGATAGAAGAATAGAGTGGGAAGGAAGAAAGCACTTTGGTTAACTTCATTAATACACACTGAAAGAGCGTACAGGATGGAAAGATGAAAGATGGGAAAGAAAAATAGAGCAGACACAGGTGTGCTTCAGTTCCCCATTTTCCCTGACTGTGACTGGCAAAGGTACAGTCATGCATGATTTAAGATGAGATGTTTTTAGAAAAAGGTCAGAAGTTTGAAAGGGAAAGGACACTGGGCAGTGGCTAGGAATTGTGCATTTATGCTCCTTGCACCTCATAAAATGGATAGTACACATTTGTTGCAGAGAGTTGAATGTGGAAAAAGAGGTCAGACAGATGCGGATAAAGGGCTATTTAGAGTTAGGGACTAGAGTCGGCTGCCGAGGTTTAAAAGTGAAGTCAAAAGATGTGCAGAAAGTTGTCTGTAGTTAGATTGAAGCTGTGCAGGTGCTCTAAGGTACCCTGTGAGAGTTTGTTTCTGCTTGTGTTTTCTGGCCCACACCTTGATCATCTGTTGTTATGTAGTAAGTCTGAAGTGATTAATGTATTAAAAACAGTGTACCGTGGATGGCACACTTCGTCGCTGTGGTGTCGCTGTTACCTCCACTCATAAACTTTGTTATAACTTTAAAGCATTAAATCTTCAAAATATACAATTGAAAGCTTAGCCTCTCATGATTCAATTAAGCCCACACACAAAGCATGAGCTGATTTATAGCAGTTATACAACTGTAATCAAGTTAAAGAAAATGAAGAAATACAGAAGTAGACTGCGCGGCTGGTGTCAAGAGTCGAGTGTGTATTCATACCTTTTTCATTCTCCCTTTATCGACATCGGTGATATTGTCCCAAAAACTTGTTTTTTATACCTCGCCAACACTCCAAGGAAATGGAATATCCAAGCCATTTTATCCAAAACTAGCTGTTTGCCTCACAATCTTGAAATTACGAGACCCGAATTACAAAAAAAGACAAACACTATTCCACTTCCAGGCTTTTCAAACGCGTCTCTCGTCTCACGCTAGACTTCTAACAGCCAACGCGGGCATCCATTCTATTCTCTGAAGTCTTACGAATCAAACAAGACCTCTCATAAGCCAGATAGCCAGCTGAAAGCCCAGTGATAGGTTGGCAGTCGATCTAGGTCACAGGGGCTTCGATCGACATTTGCTTCAGCCAGTTACAATTTCATGTTATGAGATCCTCCTACCTTTTTAGCCATTAAGGAGACGATTCAAATGAGCCCATGCAGCATGATGACATTTTTAACCCTGTAATGGCTGTAGCTGTTTCAAAGCACAAACAGGGACTGTTTTAATGCATAGCACTCCCTGAACCATTTATAATTACTTATTTCTTATCAGGAGAATCTAAACACTGATTGGCTTTTGAATTTCTCGCTCAAGTTCAAATATTACAACTCATGGGAATTAACGCCATTCGCGTCTTCAATTTGCGTCTATTCGCGTCTTTGCATTGACTTTTAATCATGCCGCCTCTCAGGATGCCACAAAGCGTGTGTGTGTGTGTGTGTGTGTGTGTGTAGTTCCTGATGAGGTTAAGCACATGATTAATGGGTCTATCTAACAGCGTTTACACTGCACTCATCTCTACTTACCTACACACAGGAGCACACACGTACAGTACACACACGCGTTTGCCTCTCCTGCACCTCGTCGCCCTATATGTATGTGTGTGTGTGTGTGTGTGTATGTAAATATATATAGCTCATAGTTCATTTAATATTTTGTTGTTTTCTTTTGTGGGGCGCAAATGTTCCACCAAAACAAGTTCCTTCCCGAGACTATTTTGCAGAGCCAATGTCACTGTATCCGGAGCTTAGTGCCGCCCAAGATGATAGTGATTTGTTTAAAAGAAATGCAAACAACCCAGAGCGTTTATTTCTCCTATCTTAGAATGTATCTGTGGTGTAGCCAGACCTTACTCCACAGCGCTGTGGAGATATGTCTGGCAATGTGAGACTAGGTCCAGCCTAATGTCTATTCATTGATTCACTCATCTACCAAAATCCATTTGGATATTTCAAAATGCTTTTCAAGGCAAATATTGGTATATGTGATTGATTGAGATTCATTAATCACAAAGCTTGTAATTCATTTGATTGTTTTAATCGCTTGACAGCCCTAATTAACTATAGCTTTTACTTCATTAGACCTCTTTTGAAGTAAATGTATTTTCCCTTGGGGGTTTGACAGATATTCAAGGAATTGACCCTGTTAAGAGTTGAGAACCAACACCTACACTGCAGTTTGTCAGTGCCAAACTAGTATTCATATACTCATTTAGTTTTTGTCTATTTTTGTGCAAATTGTTTTACAACATTATGTAAACTTCAAGAAATGTTGTGATTAAGGTAATGCAAAAAGACAGACTGTCAGCTGTGAAGCACAGATATGTCTGCAAGATGATCAGTGCACTACTAATGGATTTCTGCACACACACACACACACACACACACACACACACACACACACACACACACACACACACACACACACACACACACACACACACACACACACACACACACACACACACACACCTAGATAGATCACAGGATGGAAAGAGAGGGAGGGAGTCATAGAGACAGTCAGAGAGCTGATCAGTGCTTCACTAATAGAGTTCTGCAGAGTCATAGCTCTCTGGTCTTCTAATTGACTTTGTGTCATCTTCATATCATTTACATACTGTTGCCCTGGGCGACGAGGTGCAGGAGAGACAAACACGTGTGTATGTCTGTGTTGTTAAGAGTGTGTACGTGTGTGCTCCTGTGTGTAGGTAAGTAGAGATGAGTGCAGTGTAAACGCTGTTAGATAGACCCATTAATCATGTGCTTAACCTCATCAGGAACTACACACACACACACACACACACACACACACACACACACACACACACACACACACACAAAATAAGAGATGGTGAGAGTTGTAGAGATTCATACAGACTGAGAGGAAAAAAGCGAGAAAGAAACCTTTGTGACAGCTGTCACTAGTGGGTAAATATAGCTCAGGTGGTGGAGGGAATCAACCAAATCAGTCCACAGCTCCTCCTGGCCTTCTAGCAGATTATAGCCAACTTGGGGTTTAGTGTCTTGCTCGTCATTGGGTAAGAATCAAGTTGCCTCAAATTTAAAAAAGGCACTGCACTCACAAGTGTTGCTTAAAGGTTCACATGAAAATTAAAAACATAATCTACCCACTTATCTCACTTGTATCACCCATTTATCTCATCCAGGTAACACAAGTCACAGCTTCTTTTAAAACATAAAAGTGAATAGAATCACTTGGAGGATTTAAAAAAAAAAACAGTACAAAATGAACATAAAATTAATCAAACTGCTTATGGCAACAGAATCCTAAAGTTCTGAAATTAAACACATATCCAGCATGTATGCTATTGTCTTTTGCAGTTTACTTGCAAAAGACAATGCTACAGAGTAAACAGATGCCACTTTCAACTGATTCAGTGTGTAGTTTGCTAGCTCAAAGTTTGATTGCATTTCTTTCCCAGAGCTCTGTGTGTGGCAACACACACAGAGCGGAGAGCAGAAGGACGTGTGGCTCACTATGTCAGGCAATTATCCTGGAAATGCACTTCCGTTTATCCAGACTAGATCAATACAAACGCGGTAAATGAGTCCACTCTGTTTCATTTACAAAGCACATTTTAATCAGTAAGAGCAGAGACGGGTTTTGGAGGAGGAGAGAGGGACAGGGAGTGATTGATAACAAAGAGAAGCGAGTGGGATGAATATTGAGAAAGATGGAGAGACAGACAATAATAATCAGAGAGAAATGGAGACAAATATAGGGGAGAGAGACAAGTAGGGTAAAGTGAGGTACGTGACGCAAAATTATGAATTGAGTGAGGAACCTGTTCTCCGTATCCTTAAAAGGAAACCAAATCCAGCCTGATCCCATTCCTGTGTTAAGCTGCCAACAAAGCCAAGATGATGGAGAGAATAATGAGATTAACGAACAGAAAGCAGTGTGAGCAACGGGACACACACCTGGAAATACAGACACCCTGTTTCTTAGCAGGTAGCCCAAAATAAGTAACTTTTTATTGAGATGTTTATTGATGTGTAGTCAATAATTACTGGGCACATTACTCCATGCTGTCAGCGTTGTCCAAAGTAAATACACAAAGTAAATACTAAACTGCTAAAGAGCGAAAAGGAAATTATATTTGTGTACACACATAAAAATAATCAGAACTAAAATTTCAGATTTTACAGAAATATTCATGCATTTATTGTGAATAGCACATGATGGTAGGCTTGTTATTGTATCCATAGCAGGGTCTTGTATTACCATAGAAACTACATGTCCCACATGTCACACACCAGGGCTCCATACTGCGACCAAATGGTCACATTTTGCAACCAAAATTTGAGAGTGTGCGACCAGTAAATGTGCCCCCTTTTTACACGTTAAACATCGAAATTTCGGTACCTGAGACCGCGTAAGCTCAAGCTTATCTGTCCTCTCTGAAAATTGACAGAGAGCGGAGCGGTGCTTTTGCACATGCATAGCTGCGGACGGTGCAAACTACGTCAGCTCTGCAGTTTTGTTGAAGTCACAGTGAGTCACGGAAATGCCGATAAAGTGGTTTCAAGTGAGGTTACAGTTTTTCAAAACTTCACGCAGACAGCGTTAGCTGCGATATGATATTAATGGAGAGCCGAAAGCGGTCGCGGTGCTGTTGACGTTACACTTTCTAAGCAGGAACAACAGTGGTTTCTGTGCCCTGGTGACTGACTGACAGGCTGAGGTTGTAAGGCAAGGCAACTTTATTTCTACAGCAGCTTTCAGTAACAAGACAATTCAAAGTGCTTTACATGAAACATTAAAGAGCAATTAAAAACGGTCATGAAAATAAAACAGACTAAAAATGAATATACAAATACAAGAATAAAAGTTACAGTGAGTAAGAAATTAATAATTATTCAATTTAATAGGTTGTAGGGATGGGTTTGGAAGGAGAGAGGGAGGTGTTTTATTTTTATTTTTGTTTAATTTCTTTAGAGTGTAACATATTCTAATAAATTAATAACATGTTCTAAGTACATAGGATAAATAGATTTGACAATAATTTTTACAACTGAAATAATTGATTTGTAATTATAGAGGGAAAGTACCAAAAACAAAGGTACCGTTGGGTAACGGAACCGAATTTCAGGTATCGGTACCGATATCTGTTCAGTAGTAGCCTAAACAATGCAAGTTGAATTCATTGTAATTGTAGACTAGAGCTGGTATATATATATATATTTTTATTTTTTTTAACGATGGTGCTGTCAGTTAACCTTCTATGTTGCATCTTCAAAAGTGACACTGAATTTGAAACAGCACATTGTAATTTCTGCATCTATTATCAAAGTGTTTATTAGTAATACAGTGGAAATTAGTAGAAATGTGAATATTTGGTTAGCATGTTGGTTTACGGTGTGTGCCCCTAAATTTTCTGGTTGCGCCCCTAAAATTTTCAGTTGGGGGCCACTGCGCTCCTAGTGAAAAAAGTTAGTCTGGAGCCCTGCAAACCCTCTTCCTCTGACTACCTATTCTGTCACTCATTGCTACACTCCACTGACACACACTTGAAAGTACACGGACAGCGCAGAGACGAATGGTAGTGAGCTGGGAAACAGTCCTTTTAGCTGCCGGACCTCTGTGTTCAATCCTGTGTGACAGCGACCATCCATCCTGCTCAAGTGTCCTTCAGCAAAACACTGAATTCCTCCATACTCAGCTCTTCCAGCATCGATTGGAAATATCACACGCTCTAGAAATACAAGAATGTTCTGCTTGTGTGTGTGTGTGTGTGTGTGCTACTCATTTATTTAACCAGTGTGTTGGTCCAAACACAGTCATGATCACATATCAATGGCGTGTGTCAGTCAGCGTTTGTGTAATGAAGAGGTGGTTTATGTTGTATGTGGATGTTGTTAAATGTGTGCGCACACACAGCATGCGGTGAGTGTTATTTTTTTAAATCTCATCTGATAAAAGGTGTTTTTAGCGTGTAATGACAAGATTGCTGAGCAAGGGCTCAGCAGGAGGTTGAGAGCAAGAAAGAGGGAAGCTTAAGAGAGCGAGAGAGAGAGAGAGAGAGCTTTCAGGCTGTTCTAGTGGGAGATGAGTGGGGAGGCTAACAGGGAAGAGATGAAAGACAAGGTGGAGGAAAGCTGGAAGTGATACTGCCAGATAGAGATAAAACCAGAGGCTTGAAGAGAGAGCGGGAGAGGCAGTCATTTGGAAGGTCTAAGCTAAAGTGCTCTAATAAAAGAAACACTAATTGGGAGATAAATGGAGAAGGGGTTCAGAGACAGAAAGAGGGGGCTAGGAGACAAAAGGCATTGCAGCTGGATAGATTTGATTCAGCCAAACTAGCTTTAGCTAGGTGGTGTACACAAACAGCAAAACTAAAGGAAAGCACTGAAATGTGGTATAGTATATGCAAGACAACCCACTATCTGCACAGTATAATGTGTATGAAAAACATGGTTAAGAATCCAGAACTCTGGTTTGAACGCATGTATGACAAGTGGTGCAATGCAAGGCACATGAATTTTTTTTATAGAGAACATTTTGTACACGAGAACATTAACAGTGCTTTATGCAGCTAGCTATGAATCATAGATATAACTGGCAATGTATGAGAATAGAAACAAAATGGCATGATTGGGGTTGCAACAAACAATTATTATAATATTAATTAACCTGTTGACTATTTTCTTGATTAAAGAAATTGTTGTTTGGTCTATGAAATGTCCGAAAATGTCAGAGGCCAGTGTTTCCCAAAGCACAAGATGACGTCCTCAAATGTCTTGTTTTGTTCAGAACTCGTATGTTTTCAGTTTGCTGCCATAGAGGAGTGAAGATCCTCGAAAATATTCACATTTAAGAAGCTGGAATCATAGAATCCTAAATTCTTTCCATAACAAATGACGATTAATTTAATAGTTGACAACTAATCAATTAATTGATTAATCTTTGTATCTCTAGGCATGAACATAATTAGCAAAATTGTGCCAAATATATAATATAATATATGCCAAATGCCAATCCATCCAATGATTGTTGGGACATTTCACTTTATACGACAAACCTGCTGCTGGCGCTGGAGGAAAAGTCGAGGGATCAGCAAAGTCAGTAGGGTTCTTCCTCTGGGGACGATGAATGTCTGTACAAACTTCCAGTAGTTGTAGAAATATTTCCTTAAATCCATGCTGCTATCCTGGCTCAAGTTACAAAATGAAAGTATTTTTATTATGTTATTATAAATAAAAGAAAAACAATGCAACACTTCTTTTTCTTGCACAAGATTGAGATGTTTATTTTAAACATCAGCTGGGGAAAACTGCGCATATGTACTTTTTTTTATACAAGCTACATTATATGCAGTTCAATTTTAATTGTTTTCCAAAAAGACAAGTCTAATTGGTCAATTTGTTTGGATTAGGTTTGCCTGCTTTCTTACCATCCATCTGTCCATATCTGCCAGCCTGCCTGTTTGTCAGTCTGTCTCCCAAGTTGTCTGCTGGTCTCTGCGTATACACTCTACTACTATTCTACTGTCTGTAAATACTGAAGTCTCTCTGCCTGCCAAAAACCAGAAAGAGATAGCTCTTTCTGGTTTTTAGCCATTTTCTCCCTCACTGTTGGTGTAAATGTGTTTCCTTTAAACACCATGTGCAGCATGAGGTTAGCTTGATGTATTTGTGTTTTTTCATTGCGCACATGCAATTATGTTATGATATGAATACACAAACCATGACAGTATGCAGGCTCTTCTCATAAATTATCCCGATATATAGCTACAAAAAGTAACTGTAATTTGTATGTATTCCACATATTTATTACTGTAAGCCGCACATTGACTGCTGCCAGTGATGGAGTAATTGAGTCCTGGGGCCTGTTGCACAAAAGTAGAATGAAGAAATCCAGGATAACTGAAAAAGCGCAGCTTGACTTAGTGTGATCCGCTCATCGCGGCTTAATTGGTTGCACGTTTGCCGAGCCAGGATAAGAAAGTGAAGCTATGTCAAGCCAGGTGTATATAGCTGGGATAAGTGCTCGTTCACGGCTTTCTTAAATAGACCACGGTATCGATCACAGATTTACTGATGCAGAAATGGAGAAGACGCGGGCAGCATATGTTTCACCCGCTGAGCAGCAGCGGGTGAAACATATGCAAGTTACGAGGAAGTGAAGCATATAATATGCAAAAAGGGAAATATAGCTGTTCTTATCAGACAGAGAGAAAAAGCCCGACAGACAATAGCAGACCGACTGAATGCGTAAGGATTTAAAAAGATTTACTTACTAGTCACTCCACATTTTTACTAAGTTGTACACTGTTTTAATTGCTTTTAATATGCTTGTTTTAACTGTTGGTTGTATTGCTGTATCTGTTTTTATGTGCTAAATGTGCTGGTTTTACTGTAAAGTGTCTTTGAGTAGCCTGTAAATATTACTATATAAATAAAATTATTATTATTTAGCCTACTTTGCCTTAAAAGTGAGCAGAAGGAATTAATGTTCCTCGGGAAATTTACCGTAAGGACTGGGCTTAATTTCAAACCCTTATTCATAATGCGAGAATATGTTTTACAACCATATTCACCAAACTCTATAAGCTAAGACTAATTCTAAATATCTTTCTACAATTAATGTTCATACAGAACAAACATGACTGGACAAAAACTAGAAAAAGAAGTAGCCTAAGTGACTTCAATACACACTGTAAGCATATCTGTAAAACAATGTAGCCTATTATTATTTTTTTT
This sequence comes from Sander vitreus, assembly GCF_031162955.1. Lineage (NCBI taxonomy): Eukaryota > Metazoa > Chordata > Actinopteri > Perciformes > Percidae > Sander > Sander vitreus. The sequence goes on along the minus strand of NC_135857.1, from coordinate 17,517,228 downwards.
TATCTCACTCCCAAGCTCGAAGATGACAAGTGACAGCACCAAAATAAAAAGATTTAGAAGCTTCGTGGCATTCCAACACATTCCCACTCCCATCTCGTAAAATACGGATGTTTGGTCAGGTGCCATTGTCGTCGTTATTGACACTAAAAGTTTCCTTTAGAGTCCGCTGCACGGTGTGGGAGGATCCCCCTGCCTTCCCTGCCTCTCCACGTTGCACAGGGCAAATTTCCCGGGGAGAGCAGCGGAGGAAAAGCCCATTTCCTCCGCATTGTCCCACTTTATCTCCATTGCCAGTGCAACCATTTCTTACCATCTAAAGAACTGCAATAGTAGGGTTTTTGGGGGAGAGTAGCTACCTGTTTAGAAGTGGACTGTCCCTATAAATACGTTCCTGTAACTACTTGATCGGAAAGAGACTCCTATTCACATTTGGAAATGCAGAGAGATGGGCCCTGGATCGTGAAGTTTGCCTGTCACAGATTTTACATCCAAAGCTGGAAAGAGCAGCGCTAAATGTTGTGTGTGTAATCGCACAATTGAGGAAAAGACTGGGACAACTTCAAACTTTAACAGACACCTGTCACGGCTGCACCCAGAAAAGTAAGTAAAATGCTTTCCACTGGCTAACGTTAGCTTTAGCTTATTCCACTTCGCTGTTTTATAAGCCCACAACCAAGCGCTGTCTGTGTGGGGTTTTGACATGTTTAACCACAGTTGCGTACGCTATATCGGCATTGCTATCCTTGTATCTGCACCCTGTTCACATAATCTCCGCTGCGGTAAACTGCTCTGTGCTAGCTGTGTTTTCTTACGGAGAGAGCGGTGGATACAACTCGGAGGAAAGCGCTAACGTTAGCCTTGGCGGCGCGCCCCGCTCTTGCTTGCCGCCAAGCGCTGTTTTAAAGTTCTAGTTATTTCAATTAACAGCTTATTGACGGCAGTAAAACTCTATTTCACACTATGGTGGTTATAGCCTACTTTCCAGTTAATTCGAGGTTCACATGCATGCCGAACCGCAGTGTTCATTACACCACAGCTGGATATTCATCATAACTGATAATTTATTGATCAATAGAAAATGTATTTCAAAACATGATTGTATTGTTAAAAGTAACTACTAGTAATAGTAAATCACTCAATAGCTGACTGGATTGAATTCTGGATTCAGTGAGACACTTAAAAAAAACCTCAAACACCTCAATATTTTTTGTGCTGTGATAGAACCTGCATCACAAGGAAAACTTATAATTGACTAATGCATATGATAATAAACAAAAAAAGCTTGTCGTTTCATTAACTGTTAACTTGCTTTACATCGCCTTTGCAATCTCTTTTTTTCTCTTGCTTTTTCTTCACAGCCACACATACTCAGTTGGAAACTGCAACATTGTTTAAACCCTTTAGAAAGAAGATCTCTAAAGTTATTTAGATTTTTACAAAAGTATCTTAAAAATAGTGTCCTGTCTTTTTTGCTGAGTTTATTTCTGTATGACAGAGTATCAAGTTACTTATATATATATATATCTTTTTACATGTTCAAATAAACTAAACTATAAAAAAAACATGCTCAGCCCTGGAACAGTTGACTGATGGTCCAAAAATTTATTTATAAGTGTATATCCTTTCTCCCGCTAGGTACCAACAATACTGTGCCTCCGATGCATCACGTTTGACACCAGCTGCTTCAGGTCAGACTCAGAGTGCTATTACATCATTTTTCCATGATGGGCAACAAAGGATCTACAACACCAAACATCCACGTCAAAGTGTATATGTAATCAATTAAAAAAAAAAAAAATGCTGTGTATCAGAAAAAAGTCAGTAAATAAACTCCCTTTGCAATCCTGACAGTGGTGTCATTTTTGTTTAATGTAGACCCTCTTTTATAATTATATCAGCTCTTTAAAGGTGCCAGAGTGGAGAAATGTAGGCAGTCTTGAAATATAACACAGACTCAACCTTGATGACTCGACTCGGACTCGAACACTGGTAATGGTGACTCGACTCGGACTCTTCTTTGGTGACTCGGACTTGGACTCGGACTCGAACACTGGGGACTCGAGACTTGACTCGGACTCGACAGTTGGTGACTCGATTACAACACTGACTGCTGCTGTATGAAACCGTGAAAATCCACATAGGGAGGAGGCCGGTTGATGGTTGGGTCCCAAAACACAGGCCTTTTAAGCGGGGGAGCGGAGTCCCCGGAAGAAGTTAAGGGGAAAACAAGACTTTCACCCAGGAAACAGAGAGCTTGTGTCCCGGAAGTGCTAAGTGGACCAGTGTTTTAACACAAACCACAAACTAATCTTAACTAAACTTTATTTTAAGTTAAAACCGCCGCATGACAGTCGCCTTTTGTTGCTAAACTTAACTGTAAAGAGTGCTGAAGTTAACTGTCACATGACTGGTCGGCTAAATGTAACTATCACGTGACTAGTTGGCTGTCACTGTAATTTCGTAAGATACGAAATTGTTGTGCATGAGTTTTTGTACGATATCATACAAATCCATTGAGAATGCTTGAAGTATGTAGTGCTAAGAGTCAGGGTTGAGTGAATGTCTTCAAATTAACATACACACATACATAGGCAATTTCACATTGAGAGGGCAAGGCAGATTGGATTTGTTGGTGTTAAACACACTCATGCACGCACACACACACACACACACACACACACAAACATACGCAGAGGGAGTGAGTGAGGCTTATTAAATGCCTTCATATCAAAAGCACACAGCTCTCACACTTCAAAGAGGAGCAGAGACCTGAGGCACACAACACAACGTGAAACTCACTTGGTTACACACACACACACACATACACACACACACACACACACACTGAACACACACAGACACACGTTTGAGGACAGTCTCTGAAACTTTCACTCCTTACCCTAAACTTGACCCTCGTCATTACACATAAAACCAACACACTAGAATGAGAGAAACATGTTTAACATACATTGATTTATTTTGGATGAACAAGCCTGTATATTATACAATAAGTATTTACTTGTACGCACACAAGCAAATGCACACACCATGCTACACAAACTGCAGTTGGCCTATACATTACATTTAATACATTATTGCACAACATACAGAAGCACACAGCGCTCCTCTTTATAACTCTTGTGTAAGTTCATAGCTTCCAACACAGAGAAGAAAGGAGGACAGTCTGTCATTCACCTCAGTGATTCTCTCTAAAGGAACATTGCACATTACTGACTAGGTCAAATCACACAGCACTTTGGTCATGAGAGAGCAGAGAAGAGTGACGCTTAACTGAACATATGGTGTGATTTGGGGCTTTGATTTTACTACAGTGAGTACGTTTACCAATGTATTTAACCAATATTCCACTATTGTTCTGAATACAACAATGTTCAGAATTTGATACAGGTCATGTAAACGGCATATTCCGGTTGGATATTCCAAATAAGGCCATTTCCGAATATTTCGTTTTCCATTAAGACATGTGATATTCCGGTATAATTCAGGTTTTAGAGGCATTCTTTGGACATGTATACAGCGCATTCGGAATATGAGTCTCAATCGGGGGTTTTACCGCAGTTTGCGGCCAGTTTACGGCCTCTTGCCTGATTACAACATGTGTTGCTATGGTTGCTGTACACAAACCAACCAGCCAACAGTTTGCAACTTTTAAACATTATCAAAGAGTTGGATATCAACAGGTTTTTGGTTATGCACAATAGGGCTGGGACGATTCGTTGACGTAGTAGACGTCATCGATTACGTAAATGCGTCGACACAAATCGTTTGAAAAATAATCGTTTGGGACAGCCCTAATGCACAAACATTGCTACTCCGACCTTTTCAAGAAGCTGGTTGAAGGAATGCTCCACCGCTGGTAAACTTTGAAAAAATCTTATTTTGCACGGCTACATGTAAACGGGAATATTAGTGGAATATTCACTTTCATTAGCCATGTAAACAGCTTAGTCAGAATATCTTTTTCGGAATAAGGGCAAAAAACGGAATATTATGTGCATGTAAACAAAGTCAATGTATTGCGTTGTCATGTTAAGGTTATTGCCATCATTGCTAAAGGAAACATGGAAAAATGGCCACAAAATGAATGGAGCTAATTGCACTGACTGCACTAAAATCAGGTCTAAAACAAGAATGGACTTGAAGATAAAATAATACAGTTCAGGTGGGTACACTACTAGTTCACGTTGTCTGGCTCAGTCATACCTGCATTTCTAAGATATTTCTTCTTTTTTAGTCCATATTATCATAATATATAATACTGCTCATTCTTACCATCCTTTTTTGTAGCAATAAGTTCCAAATCTTCCGTCAAAGTTTTGTATTTGTGTTGCTAAAATCCACTGTCTGCCTCTTCAGCTTTTAGGTGACTGTTATGCTGGCCCTGAAAAAGGGGCCGGTCCAGCTAGCTCCAATATTGTACAGATGCACTCGGCACTCAGGCTTGTTTGCTCCAATATTCCTCTATTTAACCATGAAAAAATATATTTGGTTGTATTGCAGTCATGTAACCATTAGCTTTGCCTTTGTATGTGTTTCAGTTATAAAGAATGTCAAGAGATTTGATTTTCCTCATTTCTTTTTATTTTAATGTACTGAAAAGTGGCACTCAAAGAGTTGATTATATTTTTTGGATTTACTGTGTTTACTGCTCTAACAACAGTTTCAGTTGTAGCAGATTAAGATGAAGGTTCGGATTGAAAACTGTGCATTTCAATTTGATAACTACTACTATAACTACTACCATTTGGGTAAAAAAATGTGACACATACTCAAATTATTTATACTATAGCACACAATTAAAATAATAACCAAAGCAATCTTTGACAAAATGGCCAAGCAGGCTACATTGTGTGGTGGAGACACTGAATAATAAATCCAAGATAAAGATTTTTTCCTCCCAAAAGTGTTTGAAAATGAACTCTTTGTATTGTACTATTTGTCATATGGGAGGTCACCGAAATTTCTGAGCTATGCAACCACACAAATATCCACAGGACCCAAAAGGAGAAGTTTTGTTCCATGGCTAAGACCGCTAATCAAAACACATTTTGTCCAAGTGACCCACTGTAAGTTCCTACTGTGTTATGTTTTCTAATGTTTGAAATACAACAGAATAGAAATCACCTGTTCACTGCTTTTTTAAACTATGCAATGGATAATCATTTCGAATTTTAAACATGACCATCACTTTTCCTTCTCCGATGTATCATAAAAACACAGAAAATACAAGATTACGCTCTGAGAGAGGAAGAGGATTGTTCTTGTCTTGTTGTTTTTGTCAGTTTGACTGACAATAAGCTGAACCAATCACCCACTTCCCTCAGGAGACCTGGCTCTGTCCGTCTGTCAATGTGCCATTCTGACTGCTGCACCAAGTTGCCAATACAACATACATCAATTAAAGGCGAGAGGACCAGAACTGCTGAGGGAATTGTAAACACACTCATACACTCAGAGACGGAAAGACTGCCTTTCACACCTATACTGATACACTGTTACACACACACACACACACACACACACACACACACACATGCACACAGAAAGAGGTGGTTTACGCTCTAATTGGAGTGCAGTGTTCCAGAATATTGTGCTATGTTCTACTGTATTTCAGTCTTTGGACCAGAATATAATCTGTTTCACTACAGTGAGTATATTCAGTATAACAGATTTCACACAAAGCTAATGAACAATTCCAGATACAGAACAGTCCCTCCACGATTTCGCGGCCTTTTTTGAGATTGTTGCGGCCCAAAATGCCTGATTTCACGGGAGCTTTTGTAAAAAATTGCGATAAAAGTTGCGATGTCTTTCGTATGTTTGTTGCAATGAAGTTGCGAGAGACAGTGAAAGTTGCAAAAAAGTTGCGATTTTTTTTTTTTGTATAGTTCTTTCAAAATAAAAAGGAAACTTGTTTTGGGGAGAATAAAACTACTCTGGGCTGAGTTTTCCTAGTAACCTTACCAAAAAGGCTCAGGATGCTGTAAATGTTGGTATAATATGAAAATGGCTTGTGGATTTAAGACAAAAAAATAATAATTTATTGAATGAATCAAATTTGAACATATCTGTCAGTGGCTTGTTGATCTTTACATTGTTAGTTATTTTCCAATCCTGGCCTGGGCTGGGACACACATTCATACGGTTTGATAATACTGACTTTAACTTATCATTGCACTTACAATAACGAGCGTAGCTGTCCTCAATTTAGGTCATCGTGTCGTCTCATCTCCTTTTTCTCCTGCATCCACCGTGTGTGTGTTGTTTGTGTGTGTGTCTCTGTGTGTGTTTGTGTGTGTGCAAGCGTCAGTCGCGGGGGGTACGGAGCAGTAGCCCCACCCGCTGCAGAGAGCCAACAGCCAGGATGGAAACGGCAGCAACTACATTGATGTTAAAATGTATCGGACGGTCTGAAACGTTTTGCACGGTCTTTCGCTGTATGTTTTGTTGGTAAATAAGTCACACACACACGTCTCGTCTTCATATCAAAAACAAGGAAATGACCAACCCGTTCTCACTCCCGATTGGTCATTGGCTCTCAGATTGCACGTGGGACTGCTGTGATTGGTTGAAGTCGCAGGAAACTTCAGGTTATTGGTCAAATGTGCGGAAAAGTTGGGGTGATTGGTCAAAATTGCGAGTCGCACCAAATTCGCGGTGATTGGTTGAATTCGCGTGAATTGGCGCGATCGCGACATCGCGAAATCCTGGAGAGACTGACAGAACACATTTTGCAATGTGCATCTCTGATCATATTTTCCCTCACTATGACCCCTACTCTGTCATTACAACACATTATACAAGCATCCCTTCTGGCTTTATATTTGACATGAGCAGGTGAGTCCATATTCTAAACACATTTAACACAGTATGAAACTTAGAAGCAACATAACGAACCGGTGATGTCAAGTAAACTCAGCCTTTGCTTTTTCTTGGCCAATGTTAGGTTAGGAAAACATTAAAACCGTAGCTTCACAAGCCCAAATGAAGCAACTGAACTATATCAAGTATCAAGTCACTGTGTTAATTACAAATAAAATATGGCTAGGTTGATTCACATATACTAAACATTGTGGCAAAATATGATCAACAACGTTGCCGTCAGTGGGCTTAATTGCTAGCTAACCACGTTAAGGAAAAATCCAGCACGTATACAGCACCTTAGGATACGTGAAACAGGCGATTTAGTATCACTGCTCGTTTTACATACAGTTTAGCAACAAAACAATATGCTAAGAGAACATTACATTTATTTAATGTTGGTTTCAGCGCTATGCATCCCTACTAACCTAGAAAACATTTTAAACAGTAAGTGAATACAGCGTGTTGCGGGAATACGTCTACTGCAGCGGAGAGTCCGAGGCAGAGGCGCTAACGTTAGCTTCTTGTATCACCTGGGGTCTGATAAACGGTAAATTGATCAAAATTAGTGTCCATAACGCTATTTTCCATACTACTAGCTGTCATATTTTGCAGGACTCGCATGAGGTTTCCATGGGAAGTCAGCCATTGAGGCTTTCGTTGCTGTTCGTCATTCTGCTTGAGGAGAAAATGCTGTACTCGTGATGTTGTTTGTTGTCGGTTGTCATGGCTTTGTGAGTGATGACATCCTGTCACTGTTCCAATTGCTCATCCTCAAAGGGGAGAGAGAGTCCAGTGGCATTCTGAAGCAGCTGCTGTATGAAACCACTGGATTGGTAACAAGCTGCCTGTCAATCAAGACCCTCCTCAGTTCACTTCAGTAATGTGTTTTTTTCAATTCTGCTGCACTTTAATCAGCCACAACTGGGAGTAGAAATTCCTTCCTGCACCAGCTTTGGTATATGTATCTTAATGCATGTTTTACAGTAAAGAGTGGCAGTAAACATTGGAGTTAGGGGTTTGGATTTGCTCAATTGATTTCGCAAGGTCATGGCATGAATTATAAATCACCCAGAAGCATTAGGGATGCATTTTAGCAGCACTTAAGTAGCTGCCTGAATCCTTAACATCAATGGCACATCACTGACAAACATTTCCCTAAAATTATAAGTTGCTCAGAAAGGACTAAATGGAGGTTGTACTGAATGCACAACAGAAAAACGCAGCAGGCCAGTGTCCAGGGGTCAGTTGGCTTGACAGGAAGCATTTACTTAAAAAGCTGATTACCCATTCTAATGCCTGACATGAGACTGGCCTCAGTGCAGTTTTCCTCAAGGCAGGGTCAGAAATCAATAGATACATGCTCTTGAAACCTGCACTTATCATGCGGTCACATTTTCACAAATGTATTTGTTAAAGGAAAGAAAAATTAATTTTGCAGTAAGTCAGTACCCTTGCAGGCAATGGTGTGGCTTTGGCAGGGATTGGTGGGCCTTTTTACACGATTACAGCAGCTACCAATGACAGATCTTTTTTGCTCCTCATCAGAGCTCATGAGTTATTACTGCTTTCGGGGTGTTAAGACCATTTCAAACAATATATAATAAAGTGTATATTGGAAAAAGTTACCAACCCTGCCTTTAATTTAGTATTCATCCATGTTTCCTGGATTTATCTGGCTGGGAGAATACAGTTTATCTTCAGTCCATGGATTTCCTTTGTTTTGGAAACAGACTCCAGACTCCAGGCCAGGCTGCCAGAGTGATATTAAATAGGCTTTGCTAACACGTGCAATTCCGACTCATACAACACGCCACCATGTATTAACTTGATAAATATAGTTTGTTGTGAAATGCAAATTTTAGTCATTAACTTTCAACACTCATTTGTTACCTCATAAGATAAATGTTTCAAATTGAAGCTCTATTTTCCACAGTGCAAATGCAGTAATCAATGAAAATTAGGTTACTTATTCAAAGAGATCCAACACAGGTTAATATGTAGGTTGGGTGTTAAAATTATGATGATTCTGCATTGATGCAGTGACATACCATAATCGATTATTGCATACTGATGTTGCTTGTTGATTTTCTGTCTGTTGTCTGCTGTGTTAAGACTCCGCTACATTCAGGAAGTGTCTTTTTTAACAGCAGATACAATAAAAAATGGGAGTCCATATACTATCTGACTGCTTGAAGTTGTTGATGAAAACCATGAGTAGCAATATATAATACATTTGAGGAGGTAGCGTATCGTGATGCATTGTGATATCGAATCATTGACAGGATAACTGTAACCGTACCCTAATGTATATCAAGATGGCAAATAATAATTCTTGCATTTTCTACATTTAGAATAAAACATGTTTTTGACCTAACCTCATGCACCTTTGAAGAGGTGTGATGGAGGACATGACACACACAAACAAGATGGTTACTATGACTCATCCACATGCTTCTATCCTCTCTGTGGTCCTCCACGGCGTCTTTTGTGTCTATTTTACCTTTCTTGCTACAGAAGTGATCTCTTCATACCCTCGACTTGGCATTTAAAAATGAGATCGTGCTTGCTCCCTATTTAGTAGATAGCCACACATCAGATGTGCCCTAATGATGAAGGGAAAAAAAATCACGATTTCAGAGCCTATTCAAAGTGGCTGGCTGCCAGCAAACTATTACACTGCATCTGAAATTAAGATGCTTCACTAATGTGACCCATTGTTATATTCTAAGAGATTTCAATGATGTGATGATAATATGGAAAAGCTTAGTATTATTGAAGTGGCAAACTGCCAGCTAACTGCCCAGCTGTATTAAGAAATTAAGGCTTAGCTAATCTGCAGTTTATGTAATATTTGCTGTCTCTGAATTCCTAATGAGTGCGATGATAGGATGATCCTATCTGGGTCGCGAGGATCCAGTGAAGGCAGGATGCCAGCAAACTACCCAGCTGGAGAGCTGGAGAGACAGAATAGCTGCATCTCTTGCGCTTCATTTCCATTCAGTCTCCATCTCTCTCTCCACCTCTCTTCTTCTGGCTTCTTTCTGGTCTCAAAACTCTTTAGAAAAGTCTTTGAAGCAGTTTGACCTAAAACTACAAGTGTTTCCTAAAGCATGACTGGTTTAGCCTCAGGAAAGGCATGATGAAAAAAAAAAAAATCTCAATCCACCTGATTATGTTAATTTTACCATTTGTCTGCTTTAAATACACTTACAAAACAACCATGATTATAATATTAAAATCTTTATTTAGACAACATATTAAAAACAAACCTTTTTTTAATAAAAAAAAACAATTTAACAAGAGATATTTAAAGTCAAAATTAACAACTTCCATACAATTCTTTATTTCTTTATTAATGGAACATGTAGTAATATGATCTTATCAGGAAATTGTGGAACATTTTGTGTGATTTCTTTCATCAAATTTGTCACTGCATATATATGTTGAATGATACAGGCATTTTGCAATTTTAAACCATGGTGCCTACTCATACATGGCTACATATGAGTGAATGCGTGTGTGTGTGTGTGTGTGTGTGTGTGTGTGTGCGTGTGCGTGTGCGTGTGTGTGTGTGTGTGTGTGTGTGTGATTTGCCATGCTTTGGTTGGTATCCATCTATCTGGCAGCTGAACAGCATTCTCTGGATCTCTTACTGTGTCCACACGGTTTTCCAGGTAAACACATATCCTACTTCAGGTGTTATTTGGAATTCAGTGTTTACATACACACTTACTGCTTTCTAAAACAACTCAAAACATAGTATATTGGCGCAAGCTGTACAAAAGAAAAAACAAACACTTGTTTTTTTCTGCTTTTTTCTTCCTGCTCCCAATTTGAACATCATCGCTGTTTTCTCTCTCGCTACCACTTATTGTTTTTCCTTTCTTTTTTCTGTCTTTCTTCTTCGCCATCTGCACGTGGCAGAGAAGAGGAAAAGAAAAAGCAATGACAAACTTGATAGGTGAGCCGGAGCAGAGGAAAAGGATGTTTGTTTTTTTCTGACGTGTGTGTGTGTGTTCAGCCATGTGAGGGAAAAACAGGGATGCAGGCCAGCTAAAAGTCTATCAAAGAAAACACAAAAGACACACATACAAACACACACACACACACACACACACACACACACACACACACACACACACAGACAAACAACTCGTTTGTTGGTAAAAGGAAAGAAGATGAGGCAAGTGAGAGGATAGAGGGCAAAGGAGTGAGAGGAGAGAGGAAGAGGGGATGATGAAACTGGTGTTGAGGCAGAGGGATTGAGGAAGGGAATAAGGGGAGAAGGAGCGGAGTAGATAAGTGGGGAAGTGACGCTTATAAGAAGGCCAACGGAGGAAAAATAGGAGAACATTAATTTCCTCCCACTACAGCTTGTCCTTTACTTACAGATAATAGGGCACACCATTTGGGACAGCCAGCCAGACCAAGAGATAGGGGGGGGTGGGAGAGAGAGAGAGAGAGAGAGAGAGCGAGAGAGAGAGAGAGAGAGAGAGAGAGGAGGGTAAGGGGGGGTACATAGAAACATGGACACAAGTAAGAGATATATGGGAAAGACAAAAGATGAACAAAGGGGGACGGATCCTGAGCCATGTGCTCCATCACTACATACCAGCTGTGTGTGTGTGTGTGTCTATGCACAGATCTGAACAGGCGGATAAGGCAGCGGTGACATCTGATTACCATCCTCCCTGCCCTCCTCCTTCGCCTTGACTCCTCTCCTCCACCCCTCCTCCATCATTTCATTCCCTCTTTCATCTCTGGTGCGTTTCATCTGTTATATAAAAAAACAAAAAAACAACAGCAGCTGCATAATGAACTGACAGGGCAATATTTGCACAGCATGGGTCGATCGTGAACTCACAGCTCTGTCGGGTTTTTAGTGTAGGCAGAAGAGCAAAGTGATCAGACAGTTCACGTACAACAGCACAGGTCGTAAACGAAGTGCTTGTCTACAAACTGAGTATATATTTACAGTGCCTGTCATGCTGTAAAAACCACACCCATTTAAGCTTGGGTATGTTGAGTAAAATTCTGTGTAAATGAACAGCTCACTACTAAAACCGAAGCTGAAATCTTAATGTGGAAAACGCTGCCACTGCTGAGCTCTGGATGCCACCTGTCAGGATGTGGGTGGACATCATTGACGTTGGCATCAACATTATATCAGCATCAAGGTTCCTCTTCTTCACATTGTTTATATGTGTATGGAGATGGTACAAAGAGTTTTTAAAAGATTTCATATTGTTGCTGCTGATCCATTCTGATTGGTTGGAGGGTGTTGGTTAACTTTTAGTAACCGGGCCGTATAACCAGACAAACCTTGTTTGCAGTTCTAAATGAATGCGCTAATATTAAACTGTAGATAAGGAGAGCAGCAGTGAAACTTGGTGCTATGGGTTATTTGTGTAACCACCAACAACAAAAACTGCAGGCTGCCTTCTGTGTGAGAGAGTTATCTCCGCGAGAACGGCGGTTTTATTAAGAAGGATGCAGCACTATTTTAAATTCCTGGGATTGAGAACAATCAGGAAAATAAATCTTTACCTCCAGATTTCAGAACTATCTTGCTCAAAGATTGAATCATAATATGTCATCCATGTGAATCGTGTAGATTCGTAGAGTTTTTATTTTAGGGGGGTGAAGGGGTGCCAGCCAGCCAGCCAGCATTTGCCAGACTGGAGTGAAAGAAAAGGTTTAATGTCGTGGACTTGGCAATAAAATATCTTTGACGTGACGTCTCTAGTATTGGCCAATCAGCTTCAGGATGTCTACGCCATCTCCATCGTCTTCTCATTCCCTCCAAATGCTTAACCTTTCACTCCAAGTTGAACTTTGAACCGATTTTCTACTATGGCAGTGAACCATAATGAATTGATTGTTATTTAAGATAAATTAATATTTCAGTGGCACTTTTGAAAAAGGGTACGCATCTGTTGTTTTGCACAGTTTATAGCAAACAATGGGGAAAATGCAGTCATGTTTGCAGCTCATTCTGTTAAAAAAAAAAAACTTTTTTAAAAAGTGACTTAAAGGAGAATTCCAACAACTGTTTGTCCTGCCCCTCGGATTGAGTCCTGCCAATAGTGAGTTCCCAGACCCAACATCTTGATGTGGGTCTGGTTTGTCAGGCTAAGTATGCACATTGTTGTCAATCAAATTCTCTCTGGCGCTCATTGCCCAGTGCTTTTGAGAGATAGTGATCATCTAATTAGGATCACGTGCATACCTGCAAACTCTTAAGAGGTGAAAAAGGTGACAAAACCCTCTAGGGGGTTCCGGGGTCATGCTCCCCCGTGACAAGATTTTTTTGAAATATCAGCTTTAAAATGTACCACTCTGGTATACTCTGAGAAGACAATTAAGGAGGACAATATTTACTTCAGGCAAAAACATTTCCTATTCAGTGTTTATTCCAGTGTCTCCGCTCTTAAAGGAGAATTCTGGTCGATTTCAACACGTAGCTCTGTTGTTTGTAAATTTGGAGTGCTGTCAGTATCGAAAAAAAACGAAAACAATCGGTGTTGCCTACAACTTATTATCCTCCTGCTACAGTTTGGACCAAGGAGGCTGAAACAGGGCAAGTTTTAAACGTGCTTTTAGCCGAAATGTCAGAACAACACTTGAGTAAGAAAAGCAAAAATAACCCCATGGAACCTCAACACTTGACGAAATACTTATACCACCCATCTGAATAACAGTTATCTCCTGAATGCAGTAGCCTTCAAAAGTATTTCTCTTCTATCAATCTCAATAGTTGTTTTTCTTTACCTTCACATTTTTCACAGGCCTCTGTAATCACAGGCATAACACGTAAGAGCAATAGTTATCTCGTCCTTGCTCACTCTTTAAGGTTTGTGGTATTGGAATTTTAGTTACATTGTTCCATGTAATCTTAGTCAGTCAGTGTATTGCCTAACATACTTTCACACATCTCTCACTTGTTTGTAAAGCCTGGGTTCTCTGTATGAGAAGAGTTTTTTACTTCATCAGCGAAAAACTTAATGTTCTATTTTCTTCTATTCAATCAGGGTAAGTATCCTGGAAGTCAAGGTAGACATCAATGACTTATGTTTCTCTCTGTAATTACCTCGACCCTATATTCTTCTCCTCTCTTGTTCCTTTTTCCAACTCTCCACTTCTATCTCTCTGATAACAACTTAACCCTCCACTTACTCTGTGAGCCCAACTTTCTCAAATAAAAGAAATTGTTTCTCGCTACCCTTCTCCCTATTTCTCTTTTTACCTTTCAGACTTTCTTTGTTGCTGGCATTCATTCATTCCTTGGCCTTCACTATTTGAAACCACTGTGTCCTACTTTTCTGAGGCATTATCAGAATATATCTGGTTTATCTGACGTAAAACGAATGGCACACACAAATTGACTTTGACTAATTGCGGAATCCAAACAAGCATTACTACTTGGTGTGTTGTGAATTCATCATATGCATATCATAGTTATATGTTTTTCAGTCAGACATGCAGGTCTTGTTGGGCAGGTTCACTTCTCTTTTACTCTTCCTGTAAATACCAAACAGTCAGCATTTGTTCACAAAACATGTAAATGCTAGTTTTTTTAGTTTTTTTTTTACACATTTTGCTCTTGACATAAAAGTATTGCTTAGTCTAAGAAAAGTGAAACCTGTAGCCATCTTTGATACAATGAAGTTGATCAAAGACCAAACTTAAAAACACAGAAATAGCAAGCAATGACTGTATGATAAGTATTCTAAGATGTAGGCTATGTATTTCACTGTTGTTTAGACAGAATATACGCCCTGTGTTAAAGGAGAATTCCAGCCAATTTTTACGTTAATCTTGATTGCTATAAATATGCGTGTACTTTCGTTTGAAAAAAACTCGACCTGAACAGGCAGGCAACACGGAGTAGCTGCAGCTACGTGTACAAGCTTCCACTGAGCTAAAACGCCAGTTGTCAGGTCAAATTTTAGAGTGAACATGAACAGGGCCCTTACGTGACAACAAGATGCGTTTTCAACTCAGACATTGTTTTAATTCACCTACCCTGTCTCGATTCTGCTGGTAGCTAGCTCGCCCTGTTAGCTGCTAGCTGTTAGCTGCCGTCCGTGATAAGTGTGTTCAGTCAAAATATCACGCAGCAGTTCCGTGTGTATTTGTACCTCATCCATTTTGTGTGTGATCGATCTGGTATTGGTCAGTAGGAGGCTTTGCAGTGTCAATTTGTGTGGTAGTTTTAGCCCCGCTAGCAGGCCCAACCGGCCGGCCTCCTTGCTTCTGATTTCTCCCTGCCTTCGTCGCCTCCCACTCCCGAAAACAATCCAGTGAGCGCCCGGTGGTCTGTGACTCTGTGTTGCCTGCACCGATTCGGGTCAGGTTTTTTTCAAACGAAAGTACACATATATTTTTTAGCAAGGGTGATGGTTATTATACTGTTACTATCTGCTTTTTCATGCCGACCCAAAGTCTGTCTCAAAGTGGCTTAAAGTATCGCTAAAAGGCCACTTCTTCCAAATCATTTCATGCATCTCACTCAGTCGTAGCTCAGTTGTGTCAGGGTGTAGCCTAAGGAGGAGTAGGATGCTGTTTGCCAATAATTCTGTTATAGTTATAATTTGTTATAGTTTGAGGTGTAATAACTCAAAATGAAATTACTATATAGCCTATAGAAAAGAAATTGACCAAATGTTATTTTTTACTTTACTTTAGTATAGTATTTCAATGGAGCAGAGTCATTTGTCCCAGGAATTATTGCCGATTGTAACCTTTCCCACTAAAGACAAAAAGATGACAATGGGTGTTAGTGGGTTTCTTGTCCAGTGGAACATGGGCTCTAGTCAGTATAAGCACTGAATGCTGGTAAAGGTTTTACACACCTGTTTAATGCTAGGGGTAACACGTTCCACTGTATTCAATCTGAACGCACCTTTAGAAATGTACTAAAGAAGAAATGTAGAAAGTGGTCACACAACACTATGCTGATTTGTGACTGTTCCACTTTAAATTAACTTTGAGGAAATGAAAAGGAGATTGAACGATCTCACACAGTGTCACACACACACACACACACACACACACACACACACACACACACACACACGATGAGTTCAAGCTGCTGATCTTGACAGCTCAGACTGGAGCAGGTGGAAAATGTCACTGATATGGCTGATGTCTCTCTAGAATTCAAAGGTAGCTGCAGGCAAAGGCTGCATGAAAATGATGAAAAGAAAGTGACAATCTGTAGTCAAAACACAAATTCTACTGTTCTTTAAATACAATAGACTCAGTGGTGATATGATCAGTTGTCAGCTGGATTGGATGAGTGAGTACAAGTGTCTCCTACTGAGTATTACAGGACAACAGATTGTATTTCCAAAAACATGAAAGATGAGATGAAAATGACTTGCAACAAGAATATTAAACAATGCAGAAAATGCCCTCATTCTTGGGGCAATAAAATAATTCAACAGATTTGTCAAGTAGATGTATGTGAGTCAGTTAGTAGGATTTAACCTGAACTTTAAATAAGTCAAACTCCCAGCACACTGCAGGATCATAGATGGAATTTTAAAAGGTCTCTGGAGTAAAGGTTGTTTCAACATCACGGGTAAATGCTGTAATAGGCAAAGAAATACCATTATAAATAGATGAAAAGGCCCATTCATATCTCTGCTACAGCTATGCATCCTTTAAGGCAAGTCCTTTAAGTCTATATCATGTTATTCAATTTGGTACCAGTATGAGTAGGTGCTTCCTCACAATGTCTGTCTGAATACCGTACAACAAACTTGCATACTGAAAACTAGTTTCTTGCCTTTACCCCAATCAGCTGCAAGGGAGGACTTCACTTCTGTGTGTTGAGTGTCAGCTTGAAAGAGAGAGAGAAGGGCAACGGCCCAGAAAATCAAGGCCGAGACAAATGGGTGAAAGTCCACCATTGGGAAGTTACATTGCTGATGGAAATAATGGGGTAAGGTGCTGCTTGTCAAAGGAATTATTCATGCAGCTTAGTAAATGCAGTTGTCCGTGACACACAGTTCACATCGCTGTACAGAGCACACTATATGGAGGGCCGTGCAATTTGCAATTTTTTAACAGCTGTAAGCCAGTAAGGTGAAATGGTGGAAGGGTTCTCATTTTGGGTGGGCTCTTCTGGCCTTGCTAAATAATCACTAAACCTGATGGGGCTGATGTTTAGCTTTGCATTTGCACAGTAAATATAACTGCAGTGTACTTAGTAAGATGCTACACTAAGATATAACAAGAAACCTGGGGGAAGTCAGTATATGAACAAGTAAAACAAATGACTAAAATGGATCTGGAGTAATTGGGGTTGCTTTCAATTCTGAATCCTGTTTTCAGAAAAAAATACCTTTTAAGGTTTTTTCAGTCAAAAGCAGAGAAGAAGGAGGCCAGCAGTTTGTTTATGCTCATCTTTCAGTTTGTATGTACCACAACACACAGTGAGAGATCAACATTCGGGGACTTTGTTTTCTTTGGGAATAGTGATATTATTTTGATTACTAATTCAGCATGAGTTAGTTCAGTTCTTATCTAAAACTGTTCCCAGTGGGGTCGGCTCCTCTGCTGTGCTGACACATAACAGCTTATTTGCATGGGAGTAGAGAATAACCCCTGTTTACTGAGTGTCTGTTCACTACACACTTCACCAAACGCAACTTTAAGAGATTTTTTAACGGAAATGATGCATCCTTGCAGTGAAGCTCATTCATTCTTATTACACAGTAGAATATCCCAGTTGTATACACCATGTTGACAATGTTAAACAACAAAATAAAACTATTTTTTAAAATACTTGGACATGAATGCTATTTCATTTGAATGCTCATTGAAGGGAAGGAGTTTGTTTGCTGTTGGCAAAACATTTGGAAAACCTTACAATATAATGCAATTCAATATGGGGACACTGGTAAAATAATAAACTGTAAATTAAAACCCAAAGCTATTGGGTAGTTTCTGTCGCCCCCTTGAGAAAGTTTATGTAATGACAAAACTGTTGGCGCGTCCACATCCTCCACGCAGTTGCTAGTAGTGTTCACTTTTCAGAAGAGGTAATTATCTTGTCATTTGTATGTCCTCTTCGTCCACAAAGCTAAACACTGCTGTTGTCCTTTCTCATTGGTGACGCAAAACGCATTACTCAAGCTTCTTCGCCTGAATGTTGCTGGACCACACCATTTAGGAAACATAGCCATACTGAGAAATACAGAGAGAGTAATAGGCTTAATTAGATTTGTAGCAACTCATTTTGCAATGGCTTGAATGTAATGGACATTTATTAATATAGAATAGTTGCGCACAATAGCTTTAAAATGGTAAAGTGATTTTTAAAATTGATGTGTTTTTTTTACGGAGCATAACTTTTTTGGGGTTTCAATATCAACACTTTAGCCTTCAGTTTCAATGTTTGGCTTTTCATTTAGAGTTTTGTCTATATACTGCACCACTCACTACAGACTCAGAGTTGAAGTTGAATTACCTCTCTGACAGTGTCAATAAAACTGTATGGGAACTGATTTGAACTTTATCCTTTCTTCAAATTTGTAATATAAATAATTGGTCAAAACAAATGCAGAAAGAAATAAAAAGAGCACAGTCTCACCATATCTCAAAATCAACAGAAGCCATTTATTCCAACATTCTAAGTTCAAGTTTTGCTCTTTGTAAACTTTTTAATCTTCCCCTCCAGCAAAGGTTCAGCTCATTTTGCCCATGCTTCTTGATAATAGGCGTGTGCTGAAAAACATGAATCGGACCTTCAGTTCAAACACAGTTTAACAACTTATTGAAAGAAATTATATTAAATAAAATGCATTTTATTTCTTAAATTAGGAACTCCTCCTCAAAGATCTTGGGAATTAAACAGCCTCTTCATGGTCTGACATCCAGTGAAGCGTTGAGATTGATATGCGGATGGCAGGCTGCAGATATAGTCCCTTTATTTATAGATAGAAAGATCAGGATGAGTGGTGATGGCAGATAAGAAATGATGGCCTGCATTGGACACACACACACACACACACACACACACACACACACACACACACACACACACACACACACACACACACACTCTGGCCTGAGATCTGAGATGACTTCAGCCACTGGCGGTAACATCTCAATCAAGTCCCTCCACCGAGTCTAATCTCTGCTCTGATTGGCTGACTGGATTGTTTATCATTGATGGGATCATTTTGATAAAGTTGTCCTCTAACTAGACTCTGATGAGTTGTGAAACTTTCAATGTCTCTTCTCCTTTTTACATTTTTTTCATGTCTTTTCATACTTTCATGTCCTTCATACCGGCAAGGTTGAAGCTGTAGCACATAGCAATGAGAGAAACAAATGAATTAATCAATTCATCTTTCATCCTAATTTATTTTCAATAGCTATTGAAATAACACTCAAATTCCAAACGTATGAAAGAGCTGTCATTTGTTCCTGCGTTTTCATTCTCTCCTGGAAAACTTGCAGAGGAGTGCTTTAGACAGCCAATCAGTTTCAAAGCTCTGGCCTCTTTCTGCCCCTGCATGCTGCTCTTCATTAACAATACATGGAAGCTGGCCTCGTACTGTCACAAACCTTTATGGCCAAAACCAAACTTCAGCATCTCTTCATGTCTAACGTCCTGTCCATCTCCTCTAAACCATTTAAAACACTTGGCGTATTCTTAACAGAGTTCAAAGAACAATCTTTGGATACATTAGAAACCACAGAACCATTGGCAGCCTCTGAGTCAGGGGTGTTTCTCTACTTTCTGCATCCATTAAATTACAGCAACACACCACTCAGTGCCATTTCTTTCGGTCAGACTCAGTCTTACATTGCGCAGAAACCTCACTGCGATGTGGGAGGGAAGGCTTGAATGTGTTGTTAATTTTTGAAATTATTATTGGTGCAATAAAACCTTACAAGAAGACATTGGACAAATGGACGGTGTTAAAACATACACACGTTAGGGACATTAAGACAAGTACAGTACAATGGTTTACAGTATATTTAGGTGGTTGAAATTGGCTAGTGTTGTGACATGCAAGGTGAGGTTTGTTTCTAAAGAGGATGGGTAATGAGTCATGACAAAGAAGAGAGGGAGAGAGACAAGGTACCAGGATAACAATAGGTAAGATCAAACCTGGCTGTCATGCAGTATAGGCAGACTGATACATTTTCAGATATGTGCAATTTGGATTTTCTGTTTACTTAATCTGTGTTGGACAGTGAGGAGAAACTGCAGCACCCAGTGGAAATCTTTATACCCACCTATAAACCGTATCACTAATGCACCAAAATAAATTACAAACAGCTGCTGACGATAAATCAGTCAAAAAAACCTTTTATTTATTTCTCACACAGCTACACACACAATCCAGATATGGTGCACATTCCATAGCAATAATGTAGGTTCTTCTATGCCATGCCCTGTTTGTGCAGGTGGGATATCAGATGTAATATGTAAAGTCCATTCACAATGAGGGAGGCTTACACAATGATGTGACACCGATCAGCACGTTGCACTGATTGGACAGGATTCCATGCTGTTCCTTTAGATACAGATTCAGATCACTGCAGCCCCCATGCTACTTCCTACTAAAAGTGGACAAACACTATATGCTTTTGACAAGATTTAGTACCAATTAAGCAGTTCTGCGCATACAAATTCAGAAAATATTTTTTCCAATCCAAACATCATGTTTTGTCCTTTGTGGCTTTCTCACAGCAGTTTCCTCATCTGGAAAATTTGGGCTGGGGAGGACCGCAACTTTGGGTTTAATTAGTTGAAGTAAACTTGATGAGATCTTGTGGTGTGCATCCAACCTATATAAAACCAGGGGAGAGCAGAGTTCTCCAGTTATCTCTCACTGTGAGCTGTCCTCATTAAAACACATCTGACGGTTGTCTGCAGAAGATTAAACGAAAAACACCATGAGATGCCGTTATTATAAATACTGAGCTCTGCTGATTACAAACAAATGCCTTCATCACCCCCACTCCCTTTGCTTAGCAAGTAGGTAGTCTCTTAAAATCCCATTCAGTTGCCTTACTCAAGTGGTGATTGATATTATAAACATTGCCTGTTGTGGATGGAGAATTAAAGTAGCAGCAGTGCAGCAAGCATCTACTGAATTGTGATGCTTCAACTGTAGCTATTGTACAGTTTAGTAGGATCAAAAAGCCAGGAAATCAAGTGGCCAATGATTTAATCCATAACTCACAAACTATTAAGCATAATTTACTGTTTTACTGTAATTCATTCAGTGAATAGGCTTAACCACCAGTGAAAAGTGAAATGTAGCCAACTTCGTTCATCTCAGTTTGGAAGTGTAAATGCATCCAAGAAGCATTTGAAATGGATTGAAATCTGATTTCAGCCAGATGTTTAACAGATGTAAAACCCTCCTTCTCTTCAAGATGCATATGCAAAAATAATCATAATAATTGTCACAAGTTGCAAATGCATTTTCTGCAGAAAATGTGTGGGAATGCTGGATAGCTGAATTGCTAAAGCTAAACTGGATGAATAGCTTAAATCAGTAACAAGAAGTTGAAGTAGTGATAATAGTTGAAAAAGTATGAATGGTTTCAATTAACATGAATTTCATTAAAAAGTTGAATAACACCACTAATATGTAAAATAATTTATTTTCTAACTGAAATTATGATTAAGTCTGGAAGACTTACAAATGCTATGAGAAACAGAGATGAAAATGTGGAAATATGAAATAAATTGTTTGAAAAATCTCAAATGGATTGCACTGCTGAAAATCTTGGACGTTGAAATGTGAAATTGTCAGTTGGAAGATGAACTGCAATACCTTTTTAAGCTAAGAGCTGAAATACATTTCTAGAAAACCTGGAAGCTAAACTGTAATACTGTCAAAAGTGGAAGTGAATATATTGCCTGAAAAGAAGCGGGATATATACATGGATGAAATCACAAATGACCCTGGAGGTAGGGAGGGAGGGAGAGAGAGACAGGAGAGGGAGGGAGAGAGTGAGACAGGAGAGGGAGGGAGGGAGAGAGACAGGAGAGAGAGAGAGACAGAAGAGGGAGGGAGAAAGAGAGAGAGAGACAGAAGGAGGCAGGGATAGACAGACAAGAGGGAGGGAGACAGAGACAGACTGACAGACAGACAAAACAGACAGACAGGGACAGGCAGACAAACACAGACAGACAGAGACAGAAACAAACAGAGACAGACAGATTAAGAAACAGAAACGGACAGACAGACATAGACAGACAGACAGACAGAGACAGACAAACCAACAGAGAGCCAGACAGAGACAGGGAGAAACAGAAACAGACAGAGACAGACAGACAGACAGACAGAGAGAAACAAACAGACAGACAGAGAGACAGACAGAGACCGAGAGAAACAAACAGACATATAGAGAGAGACAGGGAGAAACAGAAACAGACAGAGACAGACAGACAGACAGACAGAGACAGAGAGAAACAAACAGACATACAGAGAGAGACAGGGAGAAACAGAAACAGACAGAGACAGACAGACAGAGACAGACAGAAGTGGAACGCAAAAGAAATAGACTAATGTTCATATTAATGCCTGTAGTATTCAAGTTGACTGTCTGTGAAAGGGTTGTCATGGCTACTAATGACCTGTGACCATGTTGATAAACATCCTTTGATCTCTGTGATGAGATCTCTTTGATCTTTAATCAGGTTAACAACTGTCAGCTGTGCCCCACTGGAGCTATTCAGAGACACAGAGCAAGCTCTCAAATAAAGCCTCAGACTGCTAAAATGATAAGGGGTATCAGTGAAATGATGTAATCGTGACCACCACAAGGCCTTTGTGAACGTATTCATATAAAATTTATGTTGATAAACTTAAAAATGTGGGCATATCAACGATTTAAAAAAGTGGTTCGCTCTGCGTTTTGCTCAGAAATGTGGAGAATGTTAAACAGGGCAGTGAATGGAGGAAGATGTTGAACTCTTGTCATTTGGAAGCTTGGCTGAAACTAGACGAAAATACCTACGTTTTGATGTATAAATTGTGCACGACAAGTAGATATTGTGGGCGTGAGAGCAATTTATAGAGAAGGGACATTGAACGATCTGTGTTGGTGAAAAAGCAGCACGAGTAAGAAGAGTCAGAGATGTACTCCATAAATGCAATTCATCCATGAGTTTGTGTTAGTTTATAGACAATTGTTATCTTGCTAGCTGTTGTTGATACTTATTAATTGTTGCTGAAGAACATTTCACTGGTGTGCTTGGCATTTCAGGTATATAAGATTTGATCTTGCTAACGTAAATGCACATATATGGGGCAAATAGTAGGGCTGGGCAATATGGAGAAAATCAAATATCACAATATCTTTGATCAAATACCTCAATATCGATACTGCAACGATATTGTAGCGTTGACTATTGGTGCTTTCACAAAATATTTACACAATGAGATTTTGATAAATAATCATCAGTAATGTGGATATAATGACTAAATGGGTAAAGGCAAATAATAGAGCAGTCTGGTAGGTTCACAAAATGACATAAATTTACTGTAATGCAGCCTTTAAAACCAGGAAAAGACACTTATGCCATATTCCGATATCCAAAATCTAAGACGATATCTAGTCTCATATCACGATAGCAATATAATATTGATATATTGCCCAGGTCTAGCAAATAGTAAACAAAAGTCTGTTTGATTCATATAATACATATATAAATGATAGGCTCATTCCTCTTAGACTCAGCATGCAGCCATGCTGTTTGCTGCTCGCCTTGTAATTTAGGCAAAATCTGGCTAAAATAGCTCACATTTTCCATTAGTCAAAACCACTTTACACCTTAAAATTGCAAGGAACTGCAAGAAACCCAAATCTAGTTGGCCAGTCTCCACCGGCAGTCCTCAAAGGCATAACACATCCGGGTGTAGCAGTGGACTTCGAGTGTGTATAAGGAGGGAACGTTAAACACTTGCAAATGAGATTCAGCTACACATCCTGGGCTTAAACCTATTTTAGGATGTTGGCCTCATGTCTTCCAGCTCTCTCCTTTCCATCTTTTCCACTGAGACTATATATACCAAGAGGGGAGCATTTTCACAATCTTCAAAAAGAAACAGAAAACAACTTCACAGACAGGATATTGAAGTCTGGGGAAAAAGAGATTTCACTTAGTCACAGTTCAGAAATTAATCATTCATTTACCCAAGAAGCAGTCAGACAAGTCATAATGGCACACAGCACTCAAGCCAGGAGGAAGTCAGTTACTTAGCCCAGCCTCTGAGGAGGAGAAATTGAGCTTCAAAACAGAATTTTTGTCACAAACCTACGCGTTTACCTGGACGTCTTCTCTGTGTAAATGTGCACACCTACAGTACGTGCTTTAACCTGTGTTTATATGCACCTGAGTGTATTAGGGAGGGTAGTGGTGGCAGTAACTCAGTCAGTTGGGCGTTGGGTTGGGAACTGGAGAGTTGCTGGTTCAAGTCCCCATACGGACCAAAGCATGGTGGTGGACTGGTAGCTGGAGAGGTGCCAGTTCACCTCCAGTGCACTGCCAAGGTGCTCTTGAGCAAGACACCGAATCCCCAACTGCTTGGGGTGCCTTTCCATGGGCAGCTCACTCTGACATCTCTCCATTAGTGCATGTATAGGTAGTGAGCATGTGTGTGTAATTCAGACCTGTGTGTAATAACAACAGAGTGAAAACATTGTAATTTCCCCTTTGTGGGATTAATAAAGTATACATTATTATTATATCTGCATGTGTGAGTTTTCATGGCTTCTCACTCAAGGCTACAAGTTTCTTTAATAAAGTTAGCCTCCATTATCTGTCCAATCAGGCGTGAGTTCTACGGCCTTGTGGTTAATCTCCTACCCAATTAAAATGAAAAGGTTTTTTTTCTGCCTTTCAAGGCTTTGAGTTAACAAGCTGTAGAATGAAATATTCATTCCATAATTCCATAATTCCCACCAAGAACAGCCAAGGACACTGTGATACAAGTTTTTTTGCTCTTTGTAGTTCTTTTTAATACCATCGTGCTGACATCTGTCTGTGTCTGTGTGTAGACTCTTTTTATTACTTACTCAACACTAACTTGAGAACAGTACATGACAGGACATGACAGTAACTCGATACGTACACGAAGAGTTTCTCCTAGAGAAGATGGACTGATTAAATTTGGAGCACCTTGCTGCTTAGATTTGCATATTAATGAGCTGAAAATATATTTCCTGCAACTACTATAACTTCTCCATGCTTTAAGTTCATATTGATACCATGCAAAGTATGTTGACATACATATTTGGCTTTATTAAGGAATTCAGTCGCATAACTGATTATTTTGAATACAGTATCACAGTGATTATGATGGGATGTTGTCAGCTTAATGCCTCTTGTTTTATTCATCCCCTTGGAAGAAAACTTTTAAGCCAAGGTGACCGTTAAATAATTCATAAAGATAACAATGTCTCATCAGGATGTCTTCATCTTTGTTTTCTACTCTGCTGCGTTCATTTCCCGTCATAATCACATTCACCGCCTGGTGTAGAGCTCAAAGAGTGAAACATGATCCACATTTTAATATTAGGATCTTTCTCAAAATGAGACCCCAGGTGCCACATTTTCTGCACCTGCTGATAGCTCGTTGGATGACTGATTCATCTTTTTTCCATTTCTTTTTCTGTCTTTGATGGTGCTGCTGTAGTATTAGAGCAGTCATTCCCTTGTTCTACTTCTGTTAGGAAAGATATATTTTACTTCTACTTTCATTATACCCCATCCACTGTAATTCTTACTGCTTCATGTGTGCGTATAAAGAAAACAAAAATAGGAAGGGAGAGGAAATAGAGGTAACAGGTGGTGGGAGTAAAAGAGAAAGAGGAGACAGACATGATGGGGAGCTGAACTGGCGCTGGCCACCTGCCAAGAACTGAGGAGCAGAGAACTGAGGGTGATGGAGTAGATTGGGGGAGCAGAATGGAGTTGTGGAGAGCAGATTGGGTATTAAAGTTGAGAGGAAAAGCAAAACAGGAGAGAGAGAGAGAGAGAGAGAGAGAGAGAGAGAGAGAGAGAGAGAGCGATGGAGAGATGAGGGGATTGGAGGTTAGTAGAAGAGAGAATGAAGGTGAAAAGCTGAGGGGAATAGACGAGGGGAGGAGTGATATGATGTGAGGATTTAATAGGAGAGGAGGGAGGGGAGGAAGCAGACATATTTAGGTTATGTTCACAGGAAGACGTAACGACTGGGAGGAGAAAAAAAGAGGAATACACATTTTGCAAGCTAATACCTTCCTTTAAAGGGTACTACTGCTCAATGTAAACAGGGCTCAGCGTAAAGTTCATATCTGTAATGTTGTCAGCCAGTGTATCATTAATGCATCCATGCACAGTATATAATGGTAGTGTCCTAAAATGCACAAAACCCAAACCAATTTTAATGAATAACTAACAACTTTCAGAGTATTTTCCAGGGCAGCTGTACTGATTGAAAGTCACAATCGAAGGCCCAGTGAGCGATGCATTGATCCATGTGATGGAAGGCTTAATTTCAATGTCTCAGCATAATTAAGCTAAAACATCTGTCATTAGTAAGAACTGGTTAAATTTGTTTGATTTAAGTCATTATGATCACTGACTACGTTTACATGCACATAATATTCAGTTTTTTATTTTTTATTTTTTTTGTTATTCCGAAAAAGACGATATTCCGACTAAGTTGTGAATGGCTAATGTAAGTGAATATTCCACTAATATTCCCGTTTACATGTAGCCGTGCAAAATAAGATTTTTTTTCAAAATTTTCCATCAGTGGCGGACATGTTGGACCGTGTGAACACATCGTCCTGCTTTCATTCCTTCCACAAGCTTCTTCAAAAGGTCGGCGAATATCCAAATACCTGTTGATATCTTTGAAGTCTTTGATAATGTTTAAAAGTAGCAAACTGTTGGCTGGTTGGTTTGTGTACAGCAACCATAGCAATGCACAGATCTGACCGTAAGGCGTAAACAGGCAAGAGGCCGTAAACTGCGTTGAAACCCCCTATTGGGGGTGTTGTATACATGCTGTATACATGTCCAAAGAATGGGTCTAAAACCCGAATAATACCGGAATATCCCACGTCTTAAAGGAAAATGCTATATTCGGAAAAGGCTTTATTCGGAATGTCCAACCGGAATATGCTGTGAGTATGTTAGCATGACCTATACCAAATTCAGAATATTGTCATATTCTGAATAATAGTTGAATATTGGTGTGCATGTAAACATACTCACAGACTTATATGGGGATCTGAAAAAGTCAAAATGTCAAGTTTATTTCATCCATAAAAATTAAAATTACAGTGCTCATACCTGCCTAATAAATAATAAATAAATACAATATAATACAATACAATACATAAATACAATACAAAATTTATAAAAATGTACGTTTAAAGTGCTTGTTGTGCTGTCTGATAGTCTGAGGTATAAAAAAGAGAGCATACCGCTTAGTTCGTGTCACGGGAGGCCTTAGCCTACCACTACGTTCCATAACTCTGCCCGTCAAATTACCATGAAGAGGGTGACCCGGGTCCCTCATTATTTTCTGTGTCATTTTTGCCAGACGGATGTCATATACTTGATCCACTGTATTTAACTCTCCTACCATTTTTCCAGCCCTTTTAGTCACTCTATAAATCCTGGCCTTCTCGGTTATCCCAGCATTCCCACCCCAAGCCACCACACAGTAACTCCAAACACTACATATCACTGACATAAAAAAATATTCTCACCACATCTGTATTCACCTTAAAGGACTGCAACTTCCTCATACAGTATACACGTGGACTTAATTTTTTCATCAGTAAGTCAACATGATCTGACCATGTTAGCCTATCATTAAAAACAATGCCCAAATACTTGTATGTGTTCACTCTTTCTATTACTGAACCTTTAATTTCCACTGCCTTAGTTATCATCTTATTTCTCCTGTAATCAATTAGTAATACTTTAGTTTTCTTAACATAGAGTTCTAGGAAATGAATGTCAGAAAAATCAACAAAAGCTTTTATCTCATTTTGATAGTGACTATAGTCATCATTTTCAATTAACCCAATGAGCGCTGTGTCGTCAGCAAATTTAACAACTTGACAGCTTGCCTGCTGTGGACGGTAGTCTGCAGTGTAAATGGTAAAAAGAAAGGGTGATAAAACACTTCCCTGAGGTGACCCTGTGTTTGTCATGATCCTTCATCATTAAAAGCTTTTTTACTATGATGTGTGGTTGTATCGTATTAAATGCTGAGCTAAAATCATAATACAGAATTCTCACACACCGTCCCCCTGCATCTAGGTGAGCATAGACACTGTCCAATTTACAGACAATAGCATCCTCTGCCCCTCTCCCTTTCTGATAAGCAAATTGGCAGGGGTCAAGATAATGCTCTACATGAGCCTTCAGACTATTTAACACAATTTTCTCACATACCTTCATAGCTATGGAGGTTAGAGCCACTGGTCTTAGATCATTCATACACTCAGCGGTTTTCTTTTTAGGTACTGGTATAATGCAAGATTGTTTCCATAAATCCGGTAACACTTTATGAGAGAAACAATAATTAAAAATACTTGAAAAAATACTTGCTAACTGAAAAGCACAGCCTTTTAATACTTTTGGAGACAGTCCATCTGGACCTGCTGCTTTGGTAGCTTTCAGCCTCATAAACATACCATATACCTCCTGATTGTTTGTTTGCAGGGTATAGTTATCATCCTCTGTGCTCCCAATCATATCCTTGAGTCTTTGTCTTTCATCATAAAAGTCTATTTTGTCAAATCTATTATAGAAATGATTTAGGTTATTAGCATATTCCCTTGTGCCATTTAACTAGGATCTATTTACCTTCCCTTTCCCTGCATATCCACTCATAAACCGCATTCCTTCCCAGACTTTCTTCATATCATTCTCTTTAAAATAATTTTCTATTTCCCATTTATACCGATATTTCTCTTTATTTATTTCCCTTTTAAGTTCTTTATGGATCTTTTTCAGTGGATTCTTGTCTCCCCTAGCAAATGATTTCCTTTTGTCATTAATTAACCTTTTAATTTCAGCATTCATCCATGGTTTACAATTTGCATATACCTTAACCCTCTTTTCCTGTACAACCATATCATTGCAAAAATGTATATACCCACAGACGGATTCAGTAAATTCATTTATATCCTTGGCACTATTTTCAAAAATCGCCTAGTCCGTATTTTCAAACGAATCTTTCAGTCTCTCCATCGCGTCTTTTGTCGTCTTTTTCACCGTGATCGTTTCCTTTTTGTGCCTCTTTATGAGTGGGATATATTTGGGATAGAGCAGGATCAGATTATGGTCCGCCTTGCCCAAACTTGGCAAACTTCTGGACATATACGCATCCTTGACCTTAGTGTAACAATGGTCAAGGACTGTTTCCCCCCTTGTGTTACACTTGACATGTTGATAGTAGTGTGACCCACTTGACTTTACGATACAATGGTTAAAATCCCCCGTTATCACAACAAACGCGTCAGGCGACGCAGACTCAATCCTGTACATTGCCGCTTGTATCTCCTCGGCCGCCTCCTTAGACACATTTCTATGTGACACATAAACTGCCATCACAACCACATGTGAAAATGAACGAGAGACATATGGGCGAACACCAGAGATGGGGACTCGAGTCTGAGACTCGGACTCGAGTCGCACTTAAGTCGCACAAACAGCTGACTTCAGACTTGACTCGGACTCGACCCAAAAGACTTCAGACTTGACTTGCGACTCGACCCAAAAGACTTCAGACTTGACTCGGACTCGAGCTTCAAGACTCGTCAACAACCTGTTTTCATGCAATTATTGCTTTTTAAATCAAAATGTATTCATGTATTTCTATTTTCTTTTATTGGCGCATATACGGGGGAAACGTATGATGAGCTGTATGTCCCCTGCCCTTTGCCATAATGTGCAACGTAACGCATGCACCTATGTGCGCGCACTCACATATCAAAAAATGCATTGCCGATGGTGACACCAAATCCTCCTGGAGTTGTGCCTTTTCTCAATTGTTTTGCTTTCAATAACTTGGTAAACAGTGGCAGTAAGCTAACAGCTACATGCAATGTGTGTGGCACCAAGATAAATGACGCCGGATTAACAACGTCGGACTTCATCAGGCATCTCAAAACACACCTAAATAGGTCAGTCACTCACACGCTAATGTGAAAAGAGACGTTACATTTAGCATGTATCGTCACAGGTAACATGCTAACCATCGCAAAGTGTTGTGCTAATGCTGGAAAACAGGCAAATTGTATCTTATAGTTAGTGGTTGCTGAGGCTAAGAAATCCATGGCGCACAGGAGGCGGGAACAAACGCTGTGTCGGGTGGGCAAACTCATGTGATGCGTAATTGATCCCATGGATGATTTGTAGGCTATTAAGTGAACAAGGTGTACTCGGTCCACCAAACACTGGTCCGTCTTGACTGTCTTAATTCTGCACATATTTCTGTTACTGTAGTCCTATTTACTATTTCATTATTTCATCCATGCGTGGCACAGCGGATCCCTGCGCACTGTCACCTGCCATGGAGACGCTGGCCTCACTAACCTCTCCTCCTCTGAGTCGGGTCTCCCTCGTTCTGGACTCAGTTTCACTGAGCGTACTAACACTTAGAAAATAAATGGCATCAGTGAGTTCATACTGCGTATTGTGCGTAATTTGGACTGACACTGACATGCATGTTGTTCTGTAACTGGTGTGGCGCTGCCACTATTCTCTTGATTTCCACTTCGACATTAGACATTTTTTTGAGTGAAAGAGACGTTACATTTAGCATATATAATCACAGGGAACAAGCTAACCATCACAAAGTGTTGTGCTAATGCTGGGAACATGCAAATTGTATCTTTATAGTTGTATCCATATGATGTGACAGACTTAGGTTAATATTTCACCAGGTCCGAGGGCTGGAGGGATGTGTTACGTAGACCCCATAAAGTTATCCTACAACTGATTTTGATACTGTACTGTCTGGATGGTAGCTATAGGACATGCTTTGAATTCATAAGATTTAACAATACAGTGTTAGGGACAGATCAAATGGCCAGAGACTTGAGACTTGACTTGGACTTGTGGCAAAAGACTTGAGACTTGACTTGGACTTGCAAAAAATACTTGTGAACATCTCTGGCGAACACTGACAGTCATTATCTCAGAGTTTGGGGTACAAGTATGTGTCTTAATGGACATATTATTTGGGTGACAATATTCCTCATTCACATACACCATAAGTCCACCGCCTCCTTTCTTCCCCGAATCCGCTGTTCTATCCCCTCGAAAAGTGCGATCTGTGCTACACATCATCCTTTCTTTTTGCTTTTGTACATTGCTAAATATTTTATTGACGTTAACGTAACATGTAGCATTCAATCTGCAATAACCAAACAAAGCATCAACATTTATATGGAGTTGTGTTTCTATCCACCTGTAAGTCCAATATTCGCTTTTTTTTTTCATCTCTCGTCTGATCTCATTAACTCCAGAGGGAAATATCTGGTTCTTAGCTGCTAAATGTGTTCCACTATGTTCACCAGATAGTTGCTAACTGTGTGTGCAGTTTGCTCTGCAGGTAGTGTACCGTGGGCTTATCAGAGCTTTTCACTGAAAACAGCTGCCTGCTGTGGCCAAAAACGGCCCTGATGAGAGCTGTGAGAGTGAGCCAAAACGATAAAACTGCTGGCTGTATGAAGCTCTGTAGTGCTAAGATGAACTGCCGTCAGGTGGTTTCATTTGATCCATACCTAATGTGCCTACTCACTCTGATACGCATCCTCTCTGTCCGATTCCCTCTAGCACCACAATTTAGTTTGTGTGCTGTACTGGTGTCTTTTCATCTTCTACTGTTTTACCTGTATGTTTTACCTGTATAGTTACTGTTTTTAATGCTATGTAAGGCGGCCTTGGGCGTCCTTAAAGGGGCCCTAAAGTAAAATGTATTATTATTCATATAAAAAAATACTGATTATAGCAGCTTTAACTAGAATTGTATATGGCAGTGATTAGCTCACCACAATGTGTAGCATTGCACATTGTGGAAGTCTGGCATGTACTCTGTTTTTATTGGGATATTTAGATTTAATTATATCCATCCCTCAAGTAAAAATTTAAAAAGTAGGATGCATATAAGACCTATTCATTTGGTGCAAAAACACATCAATCATATGATAGTATAGGGAATAGAGTGGAGTCACAAAATTGTCTGTGCTATTCTTAAAATGTATTTTGTTGGTGATTGACTTGCACAGTCATTATTTCTTCATGAATCCATTTGTTCATGTATTTATGTTCACCCACAGCATACACCTCAACAACATTAATAACACATTTTAAAGTTGAAATTCAGTCAGATTCAAGCGGTGTGGTAGAACATGACATTACACTGTCTATTAAAATCATGAGTGATTAATGTTTATCTTCACTGAAAATTTAAAACTTTATATATTTTGGCAACTACAACACAACTAAAGATGGAGATAAGAGTTTCAGAATGAAGATGGAAACAATGCAGCCAGTCTAGGAGACAATCGTCTCATCTCTATCATTTTTTGTTTTATTTTATTGAAAAGATTCCACACACCATAAAAATTACATGTACAAAACTATAAGATTTGAAATTGCTTTATGTACAAATACAAAAGATAAAGCCCAAAGAAAAATTGAGGAGAGAACAGAGGGGGAGAAAGTGAAAACAAAGCTTGCGTTTTTCTTTTTTTTTTTTTTGGGTGCGTTTCTTCTGAGATGGGTCGAAAGGGTTTGAGGTTCTCTGTCTATTTGCTCTTTTACCAACTTACATCTCTGCAGGTAACAATCATCATGATAATAATGACAGTGGGAATGGCGGCATGTGCAATTACACACTCATATGGACAGTATCTGAGATGGCACCTACAGTATGTACCACATAGAGTATCACATTTACTATAACCAGCATGATGTCAGTCAAAGCATAGGAATAATGAGAGAGATGCTAGTATAGAGAACCTGGTTCATTCTGATGATTAATATAAAGGGATATCTGTCAGTCACACATGAAGATGTAACACTTCAGAAAGAGAACATTAGGTGAGATGTGACGTGTTATCCATCATGCTTTTTGCACGCAAACACACTCCACGGTTAGAGTGAGAATGAGGATGTGGTAATGAAGATGTGTAGAGGGCCTGGATGACTACAACTATGATGTTAACAATGCAGGTGGTGCAGTCATCAATAGGCAAACAGCTTTTTTCGTCATATTAAAGTATTTAGATTTCCAGTGTAGAACTCTGAGCCTGTAAGCTTATTCAGTGATGACAGTGATGATGATTTTGACGAGGATGAAGGCTGAAATTGACACAATTTGGCTAACTGTGATTCCCCGCTACTTTAAATTTTTTTTCTCTTATCTGTTCATGTTTCCTTCTTGACTTGAGATGTGGCTTTTCTCCTGATCACTGGATCTGAACTGAAGAAAGACAAAAAGAGAAAGAAAGAAATTAGCTTGCATTTGACTTTGTTTACAGTTAAATACGTTTCAAATTAGGGCTGAACGATTTTTGAAAATAATCTAATTGCGATTTTTTTCAAAAATATTGTGATTTAATATGCGTTTATTTTTTAAGCTCTTTGTCTTCTGTATTATTCAACAAAGACAAGCAATAAATCATTGCATAGTATGAACAACACAAGATTAGATATATTAAACAAACTGTTCGTTCCTGGAGGCCAGGCTTGTATGTGATGATGAAATTAGGTGGTGCATGAATTTATATGAATGACATCTTTTGTGTAACTACTTTAATCACAGTAGTATATTGAGCACTGACCAAGCCTGGTGTAAACATTCATATGAAAGTCAGAAACAAATCACACAAACTAAAGTGCAGATTGCAGAAATATAAAAACAAATATGTGGCTTTACCACACTTAATAGTATTTAGATTATTTAATTGATTGCACATTTTAAAAACTGTCTTTGAACTTTACTAGACAGTTAAATAAGTAAAATATATATATAATATATATAATATAAAGGGAGGCTATCGTTACGTTAGCAGTAGCATGTTGCTGGTGGTCTTGCCGTGGGATTAACTGTACTAATAAAACCGTTGAAACAATGCGACCACGCTGCTGTGAAAGCTCCCCGAACGTCATTTATCAGAGTGTGGTTGTTACCCCTCTCCGTGGCATTCTCCTCCACTCCATATATTTATAACGGAGCTAGCTAACTGGAGCTAACCGCTGATCAGAGCTAATCGTTGCTAACCGAGCCTTCAGTTCAGCGTGCCTGTATCCATTAACTGCATGTATGGACTCAAGCCCAAATAAAACCCTTAATTTTATTAAAATGGCTGTAAAAGTTTTAAACTACAACTCAGAGTTGTTTGAATGAATCTGCTCAAGGTACAGTGTAGCGTTAGCATGCTAAGTTGATGCTTTCTCTGCGGAATGCAGACTGATTTGCTCTTGCAAGTCACGTGACCAAATCACAGCCTTTGTGATTAGGAAATTTTAACATATCGCAATATTATTGCAAATGCAATTAATCGTTCAGCCCTATTTCAAATACTGTTTGTATTGGTCCCAAAAGAAAATATTGACCATCAAAACTTGTGTACGTCATGGCTAAAGGTGTTTGGGGTATAGACCAATTTGATTTCAATTCTGCGATATGTAGTTCCAAACATGAACAAGGGTAACATTGATGTAATCTTTTGATGCAAAAAATTAATATCTGAAGATGTTCAATCATAAAGCAGAGTTTATCAACACGTCTTTATTTTCAGCCTTGAGCAAAACGATGTTTGTCTGGAGAACATTTCTGCTTTGTGTGTCATGGGTAAACTGCTGCGAGTGTGTGTGTGTGTTGTGTGTGATTTCTTTTTCTAAACTAATGTCCACAAAGCTTTTCTCTGTCAGTTGCATCTCTGTGGATCAGACCATGCCAAATCAGCAGCTGATTACACTTCACAAAGTGCACTTCATCCATCAGAACATGCAGAGGGATGGCTATGACAGGCCGATACTTTCTGGGCAGCTCAGATGAGAAAACATCTACAACCCATATTAGTTACTCACATTAATTTTGTTCTCTATTTGAAAAAAGGAAGACTAACACAGTGATGGACAGTCAACCAAATTGGTGGCTTTCTCATTCGCAGAGCTTTACTGTAGATACTGGACCTGTTTGGTTGAAATCAAGTGTTTGACAAAAAGAAAATCTCACATTTCTGTTAAACTTTTGACTGATTCATATCATCTCTGCATTCTGCTTGCCACGTAAAACTGTAAAATAACAGGATTTCCAAAAACAAACAAACAAATTATTATTTGCATCCTGCTAAGTGACTATAGATTAATGGGAAACGTGATGGAAAGCAATTGGCCCATCCACCAAACTCCTTGTTAAACTTCAAAAAATCTCCCACTGCTGGCATCATTAGTAGTGTAATGTGAGCATGTTAATATGATTAGCTGTCATATTGTAAGTAGTCTTTCTTTGGTGAAACCTGGTGCTATTCTCAGATTGCTCATTGAGTGGTTGGCAGAAACAAGGTATACCTGTACTTATTGGTTAACACAATTATAATAAATGGACAAAACAAATGCTTCTTGCAGTCCCCTTATCTAACACCAAATAGCAACCAAATTATTGATTTATACAGGCAAATAAGGGGAAGAAAATGACAGGCAATAGAAAATAATTGGACAGTGATATAGAAATTATTGAACAGTCATAAATGATTTAAAAATGCCAATGTTATTTGCGGCGAAGCAGTATTAATCCTCAATCAAATCAGCTCCTTTCCGACCATGACCCAATAAAGCTCTACGCGATGACTTAGCACAACAGGAACTCTCTGGACACAAGGTGCAAATTTGATGATGTTACATACTAAACAAATGTGTGCTGCCTGGTACTTGCACAAGACTGTGGGAAATCAACACTTCCTGTCCAATATTAGCACCACTGCACTATCACCAGTACACCAGATTTCAGAATTTTGAAGGCTCATAAGTTTGGCTTCCTGCAGTAAACTGCAACATCGGACAAATTACAAGTTAAAGGTCCCATGACATGGTGCTCTTTGGATGCTTTTATATAGACCTTAGTGGTCCCCTAATACTGTATCTGAAGTCTCTTTCCCGAAATTCAGCCTTGGTCCAGAATTACAGCCACTAGAGCCAGTCCCACAATGAGCTTTACTTAGGATGTGCCATTTCTGTGTCTGTAGCTATTGAAGAGGAGAGAGGGGTGCAAGGTGGAGGGTGGGGGTGTGGCCTTGACCAACTGCCACTTTGCTCGTTTGAAAGCCACGATGTCTTTCTCTCATGGGTGGGCCAAATTCTCTGGGTGGGCAAAGCAGAGAAAGGGGAGGTAACCTTGCTCCTTATGACCTCATTCCAGACATCTGATAGACATATGACAGATTCCAGATCGGCCCATCTGAGCTTTCATTTTCTCAAAGGCAGAGCAGGATACCCAGGGCTCGGTTTACAACTATCGCCATTTCTAGCCACTGGGGGACCATAGGCAGGCTCATAAAGTGAAATTTTCATGCCATTTTATACAGTGCGGGAGTCATTACATAGAGCTTTTACTCATAAGGCAGTTTTCCAATGAGCCTGTAGTCCAAGCTGGTCCTCCCAAGAGAATACGCAGAGAATCCCAAAGCACAAATATACAACACTCCCAAGTTTACCTCCAAGGGCAGATGATGTCCCCTTTTTTAAGATGCATTTACTGTACATTTTAAGAGACACTGAGGTTCCTCTGTGCATATTAAAGTGAAGGAAATTATATCTGTGCAGTTAAGGGACATTTTTCTTTACTGCGATTAAAATGGTTGTAGTCTGTCATATTTGAGTACCTTTACATGAACACATAAAATCCCACAACTGTACGTAAAAAAATGGATTCCAATAATCCCAATGTTCACACAAAACATTGATTGATTATCCATAGGAAATGGTATTTGACTGTTGTTGCTGCTTCTGTTTTGCATAGAGAATTTCTCTTCAGAAAGGATCGACATATACTATATTCTACATACTAAGGTTTGCAATAAAACATGGTCTCTGCAACTAGAAGTGCAAGCATAATTTTACTCTAAAATGAGTGTAAAAATTGCATTTTAAATAAAGCCTCATTTGCACCGTTATAAAAAGTGGACTTGCTTGAGACAAAAATCAACAAGCACCCTTTACTTTTAGATAACATGAAGTGTGCAGTTTAATTATACTGGTGTATCTCATAAATAAAGTTCAAAGTGCTATTTTTGGACTAAATGTGTAGTGAGTCTAAATTACCTGGCATGGGCCCCTACTGAGGTTCTGCAGTCGACATTACTGCCTGTCACAGCTGGCCCAGCGGTGAACATGAGAGGTCATCAACATTGGAAACTGTTCCCATTTCATAACAAATTGATGACAAAACAATGCATTAGCCATTGTTCCTTATAACTTCCCACCCTCTTCTGGCATTGCAGCACGTCAGCCCTGCTTCTTACACCCAAAATGAGATGCAAGACATTTGAACTGACTCTGTTATGCACTCTCACTCGCAGGCTACAAATTCCACTTAATGTTGGTTCAAGTGATTTAACCACTGCCAGCCCATCCTAATAAACTGCAACATGTCCATGAATTGTACTGACAAAGAGACATGAAAGTACTCTCTGATTAATGTGAACCACCACTTCATCCGACATATACTTTAATCGTACTTGAACTTCCAATGATGATTATTTAAAAAGACATCTAATCTTATCTGGACGAGGATAAAATAACACTGCTGTGGTTTCTAAGCGAATGTCTTTATCTCCGACTGCATTCCCTAGGGTATATTGCAAAATTAAAGTAATATTCAGCATTATATGGAGGTCTCTGCTGCTTAATTTTTATTTCAAGCCACTGAAGCATTATTTAACATATGAAATAGTAATGCATTCTTTGGTCCAAATTGCACAATACGTGGACAAAACAATCCTGGGTTGTAGGGGTGCATGATTCAGAAAATGTTACCATTTGATATTGATTTTTAGGCTCAAGATTCGATTCAAAATCGATTTTCGTTTCAAAAACGATTCTCGATAAAAAAAATAAAAAAAAGATTCACAGTATGTAAATGTAGTTACTTTTCCCATGTGATTGCAGTAGACATACAATAAAAAAAAAAAAAAAAATTAAATAGAAAATTAAATAAAAAGAAAATATGAATAGATTTTTGGAATTCTGTGAATTGATTTTGAATCGGTA
Organism: Sander vitreus; assembly: GCF_031162955.1. NCBI lineage: Eukaryota > Metazoa > Chordata > Actinopteri > Perciformes > Percidae > Sander > Sander vitreus. The sequence continues at coordinate 17,479,061 of NC_135857.1, read as the reverse complement.
GAGCTTGAATCACGATTCAAATATGAATGGATTTTTTTGCACACCCCTACTGGGTTGTGTGACAAACATAGACTAATCCCCGAAAACCTGTTAACAAAAATAACAATTCTAGCATCTAATGCAAAATAAACATTCAACACGTCTTGATAAAATAAACCTTGAAACCTTTACCCGTAAACGTATCTAAACAAGACTGTAATGTATTAAACTGAGCTTTTGGCAGCTACAAAAACGCTAACTCCAGAGCTTTGTTCAGCCTGACATTAAAACAAAAGATTGTCCCTCAATTCTAAACTTCAGCCTGCCACTACTAACAAATGTGTTCTTAAACCCCACTTACGCAGTTTACACGAAGATTCTGGCATTCACCAATGTTTTCTTATTTGGGATTTGTTCTTAGGTAAGAACAGAATATACGTAATATCTCTTACGTACAATTTAGAGCTGACATGTTTGCGCAAAACAAGTAGCTATACCGTTTTCGTCCGTTCTAATTTAAAATTTAATATTTCTCTCCATTTTGTAACTAATTATTTTTATTATTTTACACATAATTATACGTTTGTTTTAATAAATACACACTACTGCTCATTTGTAAAGCACTTTGAATTGCCATTGTGTATGAATTGTGCTAGGTCTGTATAAATAAACTTGCCTTGCTTTGCCTTCAATTCACATCAATTATGTTAACGGGGAACCCTGCCATCCCATAATAAGTGATTGATCATGCTATTTATACGGCAAGAATAGCTTTTATGTTTTGAAAAAAAAATTTGCCTCAGATTTCAGATCAAACCATTTCTTTTCTACTTCATCAGTTCTGTGCCCTTCTCCGGATACAGCGTTCACTGCATGAGTAACTACATTCCATGCATCGGTTTTATTTGCTGCTTAGTATGCACTGCTGACGCTACTAAATATGATGTCTCGTTTTTCCTTAACTTCTTGCAGCAGTACCTCCACTTCAGAATTACTAAAGTATTTCTTTCTTTTGGAGTTGAGACCTCCACCGTCTTTGCCACGTCTTCGAGACATTTCTCCTAGTGTGCACATGACACGGCCCTGCCATCTCATGCCCTTTTATGGGAATTAACGGGGCGTTTACCTATGCTACATAGGAGCAACGGGCACGAGCTTTCAATTTACGAAGACATTGGGATTCATCATTCTAAGAACAATTCTGCTGTTTAAGAACATGAATCAGACGTAGACTTTTCTTAGGTACTTTCTTAAGAACATATTTAAGAGAAAACTTAGGAAGATATTGGGGAAAGTCCCTATGTTTCTAACAACTAAATGACTCCAATCTACAAATTCTCTCTAAATTCACCATCGTCTCATTCTCCCCCCAACACAAATAAACTGCATCAGCGTTTTTGGTGTAAAGCTACCAAAGAGCCGCTCTGAAGGTAAAACCTTAAACCTGCACAAGATTTGAATCCAACAACAAGTCCCATTTTCTCTCCCACCTGCAGAAGGAAATGGCTTTCAGCAGAGAGAGATACATGGAAGGCTTCTTACTCAAAGTCCCTGTAGTCAAAAGATATAAGTGCTTGCTCTGCCTTTCATTTAGTGGCTATTTCATTAACACTTTACATCATGTGTCACTTGTAAGGCAATATAAGATGTAACTAAGCACATCAAGACAAGGATGTAATTATGTGACATTAAATAACACACTGCATGCATTTGCACATTTTTAAAATGGTGTGAGGGTTGATGCTTGAAATTAAAGTTAAACTAGGTTAATTCACGTCATACTAGGGCTGGGCGATTAATCAAAAATGTATGTATCGAAATTCTGAAGCTGTTTTCGACGTATTTTTCCCATGACGATAATTTCGATAATTTTTATAAAACTAAAATGCGACTTTTTTCACAAGACATTTTCATTTCAAGCAATCTGTGCTTTCATTTAAATTTTATACATTTTTAATAAATAGCCATAATAGTTCCCACTTTGTGTTTCCTTCGATTATTTTAAAATCACAAAAATAAGCACTTTTGAATTAGAAACATATCTCACCTTCAATATTTGAGCTTATTTACAGTACAAACCTTGCTAATGAACTATGAGGACAAAAAAAAATGAATCACAAAAAAATTTAATTATCGTTAATTTATTGTTATCAAGGTAAAATGTGCAATTAATTGTGATTTTGATGTTAGGTCATATCGTGCAGCCCTATGTCATACTGTATTTAAATGCCTTTAAATTAGTGTAAACCTACATAATACGCTACAGTAATACCGGCTGCTATACTAAACATTCTATTACTACGCCACACTGTATTTTGGGCTCCTGCTGTGAAGTACACAACAGAGTGCAGTAACAATCTTCAACATTTTCATCCTTGAAATATGCAGTTAGCATTCAGAAAACACAGCTGCTGCCATTTATATGTAAATGACTAAAGGTATTTTCTTTTTTCGCTGTTTCATTTTGAAACCTGCTGAATAGTGCTACTGCATTTCTTTTTTCATTTGTTTGCATCTGCATCTTGAAGGTGCACCATGCATCAAACAGTTCCAGTTCTGTGCCGCTGATGAGATGCAGCTAAAGCTGGTGTACGCCATATACATCAACTATTGCTGAGTGGTAAATCTGCAGCATCCAATTATAGCTTTGCTCTCTGCAGCCTGTGCTGCTATACTGACTCTCTCTCTCATTTTCACACACACACACACACACACACACACACACACACACACACACACACACACACACACACACACACACACACTTTTACATGTCCATATATCACTAAATGTCAGCCAGTTTCGGTTGCTATCGTGTTTCATTTTTAAAATGACTTCAAATATAATCAGCGCTCCCTCATTGGCATCACAGGCTCTCAGTGCCATTTAACGATTATTCTGCTTTCCTGAGCCAAAAGTTTAAATCACTTTCAGCGCTGCAGTATGCATGTGTCTGACTGTTGTGCTCTAATGGAAAAAAGAACATCCAATAGAATCAGTACTGTTTCATAATTTAGCATGGTTTTCATTGTTAAGACGTGCAAATACACTGAGATTAGTGTAAAAGCATTGGTACACTGAAGCAATATTCCACGCAGGGAGTTGTGAAAATCATCACTGTTCTTATTTTAAAATTCACATTCTGAAATCTATTTAATGGGATAAAGGTGGTGGGCTGTAGACTTTCATTGAATACACAAATCGACAGCAGTGATTTTAAACAGCTGAATATGCAGCTGACCTTCACAAACTGACGTAGGAACACTGAGGATCTTTTGCCGAACAAATCCCAGTGGTGCTCACATTTAAGAGCTGAACACTGCCCAAAAGGCCACTTTTAGGGCACTTCAGGGTAGTTTAAAAAAAAAAATTTGGGCATTTTCAGCCTTAATTTTTACAGGACAGTTGAAGACATGAAAGGGGAGAGAGAGGGGGGTATGACATGCAGCAAAGGGCTGGAGGTTGGAGTTGAACCCAGGCCTGCTGCGTTGAGGAGTAAACCTCTATATATGGGCACCTCTTCTACCAACTGAGCTATGCGGGCGCCCCACTTCAGGGTAGTTTAGTATTCACAAGTACCAGATGTTTTTCCTGGGTGGGCGACAGGCAGACATGTCATCTTTTTAGTGTGACTGACACATGAATCCATCCACTGAATAACTCTGGGACACACTGATACATGCCAAAGTATCAACATGTTCAGTAAGTTCATATTGTCCTCACAAACATAGCCCACACGTATCAATGGGAGGGCACGGAATCGTTTTTACCAAAATCACTTCTGACTCGCTGAGTAGGCCTATATGTTGACGAATTTGTTCAGCTGAGCGCATCATTGGCCCTGCAGTCAAGCCATTTTTGTCGTCATAACCATTTAAAAGGGGAAAAGGAGTCACACAATAAACACTCACAAAAATAAACATGCATTGTGTGTACAGTATGCATGTGTCATCTATTATTCATTCCATGATGTTTTCTTTCTGAGGGACCAAAGACACCTCACTGCACAATACAGCTAGAGCTCAATACACACTTGAGTAATCCTCCGCACATCCCACTCACTGTTCTCCCCTCTGTTCCTTTTCTTCTCCTCTTCCTCCTCCTTAACTCTTGCCCTCGTCTTCGCATCTTCTATCCTCCTTCGTCTCCTTTTTAATCCTTGTCTTTTCCCATTCTCCTTTGCCTCCTCTTATTCAGAAAGCTGCTTATCTTGCTTAGCCTCTCTCTCCTATTTCGCTGTCAGCTATCAGTGCAATTTAAGAAGCCATACTGGCATGATAAGATCACTGCTGGAGCATCTGTACATACCAGAAGACCATGTCAATATACACTGAAAAAGTGTGTGAATGCAAATTTTGAAATATTCTGTGTTTTCTCGTCACTTCCTGTCCTCCCTTTGCGCTTCCTTCTCACTTTTATCTTTTCTCCCCTCCCTTTGATCTCTTTCTCTTCTCCTCTTAACCGCAGGCACCTTGCCGTGCTTTTGTAGGACACTTACATCAGCACAGGTCGGACAACACTGGGACACACACACACACACACACACACACACACACACTTACAGTAGGGAGGCACACTCTCTCCACATGTGCTCTCCCCTTTTCTTCTTCCGAATGCTTCTCACTCACACAGCAGGATAGTCATGTGTAATGAGTGCAGGATCCAGCAGTGATGTGTCGGACAACCCAGGGTCATTTTTAGATCTGTAACTGTGTGTGTCTGTGAAAGAGATGTCAGAGAGTTGTGTACAAATGCAGCAATCTATGCATGGTCACGTCTAGCTGCATCACCGCTACATCAGGCACCAGATGTGACATGCTGCTTAAAATGGAAGTCGTAGCATGGCCCCATCAGCCCACATACATTGCATCTCTTCCACAGTAAGTTTGTAATAACAACTACAGTCTCGTTCAAGCCTCTGCAAATGAAATAAACCAAATGGTTGCTGCTGCAAATATGGCCACAGATGGAAACCTGTCACATCAAATGAAAAAAGTTCCATGGTACCGTTTACATTCAATGTTTTAAGTGATGATGATTATGTGCAACATAACACATACTGTATGTCTTGTTCACATCATCAGTTAAGGGATTAACAGATCATTCTATGTGGATTTGAGAGTTTAAAAGAATCCACATGTCACTAGTCTGTTGCAGAGCACGCATTCAGTGAACATATTTAAAGGAATAGTTCAACATTTTGTGAAATATGCTTATTCTCTCTCTATCTCTCTTAATAAAAGCTAATGTACTTGCACTTACTACTTGTTGTCTGGAGTTTGAACCTTCAGGGTTGAAAGCACTTAATTGTAAGTCGCTTGGGATAAAAGTGTCAGCTAAATGACATGTAATGTAATGTAAAAGAAACCTACCAATTTCAAAATCAGATTTGTCAGTTAAATAAATAATACTACAGTCAGCAGCGGTTATTTTAGCTTAGCATAAAGACTAAACATGGGGAAACAGTTAGGTTGGCATTGATTTCCTAAGTGCCCTGGTAAGAAATGTTTCTGCACATAACCGCCATAGAACCACAAACTACTGATTTTACATTTCTGTGAAGGCTAGCTGTTTCCCCCTGTTACTTCCAAAAAGGAATAGAGATCACAAAAATCAAATGTCCTTTCTACCTGTTCCACCACTCCATCTCATCCCTCTGGTGTAACAAAATGCATCATTATTTTGTCAGATACTGTAAATTACTACAGGCTAAAATCTTTTAATTCCATCACTTTACATACCCAGCAGTCAATAATGTTACCGCCAGTGGCTGAAGTCATCTCAGATCTCAGGCCAGAGTGTGTGTGTGTGTGTGTGTGTGTGTGTGTGTGTGTGTGTGTGTGTGTGTGTGTGTGTGTGTGTGTGTGTGTGTGTTTGTGTGTGTGGGTGTGTGTGGGTGTGGCTGAACGATTTTGGAAAATAATGTAATTGCGATTTTTTTTCATCAATATTGTGATTGCGATTTAATATGCAATTCTTTTTTAAGCTCTTTGTCTTCTGTATTATTCAACAAAGACAATCAATAAATCATTCTATAGTATGAACAACACAAGATTAGATATATTAAACAAACTGTTCTTTCCTGGAGGCCAGGCTTGTATGTGATGATTAAATTGGGTGATGCATGAACTTATATGAATGACATCTTTTATTCAACTTCTTCAGTCACAGTAGTATATTGAGCACTGACCAAGCCTGGTGTAAACATTCATTTGAAAGTCAGAAACAAATCACACAAACTAAAGTGTAGATTGCAGAAATATAAAAACAAGTATGTGGCTTTACCACACTTAGTAGTAGTTAAATAAATAAAAAATATAGTAGATTGTGTGTGTGTGTGTGTGTGTGTGTGTGTGTGTGTGTGTGTGTGTATATATATATATATATATATATTACTATATTTTTTATTTATATTATTTATTTCATATTTATTATATATATATATATATATGTATATATATGTATATTTGTATATATATGTATATATATGCATATGTATATATATATATGTATATGTATATATATGTATATGTATATATGTGTATGTATATATATATATATATTAGGGCTGTCAGCGTTAACGCATTAATCGCGATGCGATTAAGGGCCGACGCGATGCGATTAATTTTTTTTTATCGCATTAATCGCATGCCGGCATTTATTAATTTATTTTATACTTCACTCGGCTTTGCGTCGTGCCTAACAGGCTACTATTTTGACCCTTTGCAGCACCGTTACTTATCATCAAGCTGCCACTTCATCCTAACACATCCTGCTGTTGCAGGCTGCAGGCATGATGGAGAAACACAGCAGCAATAACTCTGAATGGAGCTTTTTATTTTCCAAAACTCCCAGACGGCTCGTAGATAAGTCGAAAGCCATATGCATGTTGTGTAAAGCCGAATTAAAATATCACCGAAGCACGTCAAGCTTGAGCTACCACCTACGAGCTAAGCATAGTAGTACAGTTAACGTGATGCTACCCGCTAGCGGACTAAACGGGTGGCAACTAACTGCAGACCTTTCAGCATCGTAGAGGACTCGGGTCTTAAAGACGTATACGGTTGACCTGTCTCGTTGTTGTCGAGGAGACAGTAGTTTCACCATACACATACCACACGGAGAAAGCAGCTACACTGGAACTGCTGCAAGGTGCTGCAAACGCTGTCTCATTAACCGGTGATCACTGGGACGTTGGTGAGTAATCAACATTATTTAGGAGTTACTAAACACTATATTGACTCTAGTAAGGATTTATAGATAAGGGATTTTTTTGTTTTTTAGTTAGGTACTTGGAGGAATTGTGCAATAATGACAGATTCACACATTTTTCTTTTGTTTACAGTAAATAAATAATTACAAATCTTAAAATCAAGTTCATAAAGTAACTTTCTTTGCATTAATTTGATTCCCAATCAAGATACACTGGTAAAAATTGCTTTCGATTGTTAATATGTACTTAAAAACTGTTCTGAAATGCCAAATAATAGAATTTTATTCATGTGATAAAATATGCGATTAATCGCGATTAACTATAGACATTCAGCGATTAATCACGATTACATTTTTTTAATCCTTTGACAGCCCTAATATATATGTATATATATATATGTTTATATATGTATATATATTGTATATATATATATATATACATATATATGTATATATATATATATATATATATATATATATATATATATATATATATACACACATATGTGTGTATATATATACATATGTGTATACAGTGGGGCAAACAAGTATTTAGTCAGCCACCAATTATGCATGTTCACTATGAGAGACAAAATGAGAAGAAGAAATCCAGAAAATCACATTGTAGGATTTTTAATGAATTTATTTGCAAATTCCTCAGGAAAATAAGTATTTGGTCACCTACAAACAAGCAAGATTTCTGGCTCTCACAGACCTGTAACTTCTTCTGTAAGAGGCTCCTCTGTCCTCCACTTGTTACCTGTATTAATGGCACCTGTTTGAACTTGTTATCAGTATAAAAGACACCTGTCCACAACTTCAACCAGTCACACTCCAAACTCCACTATGGCCAAGACCAAAGAGCTGTCAAAGGACACCAGAAACGAAATTGTAGACCTGCACCAGGCTGGGAAGACTGAATCTGCAATAGGTAAGCAGCTTGGTGTGAAGAAATCAACTGTGGTAGAAATTATAAGAAAATGGAAGACATACAAGACCACTAATAATCTCCCTCGATCCGGGGCTCCACACAAGATCTCACCCCGTGGGGTCAAAATGATCACAAGAACGGTGAGCAAAAATCCCAGAACCACACGGGGGGACCTAGTGAATGACCTGCAGAGAGCTGGGACCAAAGTAACAAAGGCTACCATCAGTAACACACTACGCCGCCAGGGACTCAAATCCTGCAGTGCCAGACGTGTCCCCCTGCTTAAGCCAGTACATGTCCAGGCCCATCTGGAGTTTGCTAGAGAACATTTGGATGATCCAGGAGAGGATTGGGAGAATGTCATATGGTCAGGTGAAACTAAAATAGAACTTTTTGGTAAAAACTCAACTCGTCGTGTTTGGAGGGGAAAGAATGCTGAATTGCATCCAAAGAACACCATACCTACTGTGAAGCATGGGGCTGTTTCTCTGCAAAGGGACCACGACGACTGATCCGTGTAAAGGAAAGAATGAATGGGGCCATGTATCGTGAGATACAGCAAGGGCATTGAAGATGAAACGTGGCTGGGTCTTTCAGCATGACAATGATCCCAAACACACCGCCCAGGCAACGAAGGAGTGGCTTCGTAAGAAGCATTTCAAGGTCCTGGAGTGGCCTAGCCAGTCTCCAGATCTCAACCCCATAGAAAATCTTTGGACGGAGTTGAAAGTCCGTGTTGCCCAGCGACAGCCCCAAAACATCACTGCTCTAGAGGAGATCTGCATGGAGGAATGGGCCAAAATACCAGCAACAGTGTGTGAAAACCTTGTGAAGACTTACAGAAAACATTTGACCTCTGTCATTGCCAACAAAGGGTATATAACAAAGTATTGAGATGAACTTTTGTTATTGACCAAATACTTATTTTCCACCATAATTTGCAAATGAATTCATAAAAAATCCTACAATGTAATTTTCTGGATTTTTTTTTTCTCCTTTTGTCTCTCATAGTTGAAGTGTACCTATGATGAAAATTACAGGCCTCTCTCATCTTTTTAAGTGGGAGAACTTGCACAATTGGTGGCTGACTAAATACTTTTTTGCCCCACTGTATACATATGTATATATATATATACATATATATAATATAACTGAACTCCAGTCAGTAACAAAACAAAAATGCAGAAAATAAAAGGAGAGAAATATGTGCCTGAACCTCTGAAAATATTTAGGTAACTTAAAGTTAAATGTAATCACTGTCTGAACATTAATATCTAAATATTAATCGTAATTATCGCTAGTCAGTAACAGCAACACACAATGTCTGTCAACGCAAGTTATTATTATTACTGTATGGTTCTCAGTAGCTCACAGTTTTTTTTGCTAGGAAAACCAGCATATCCACTTTTGCTGGTTTAGAAGACAAGCGAGTGCAAGTCACTATATTCCCTCCGGTGCTAAACAGAAGCTTTGTGTAGCTGTGAACCCATTTCTTTGGCGATAAACTCCGTTACTGCTTGAGTAATTTCCTCGTTCCGTTTTAAAGTATGTTCATATGGAGTTAACGTTACGCTTTCAAACATTTCGGTGAGTGATGCCTGTCCGGTGGTATTTTGCTTACTTGACAAACTGGTGTTCGGCATATTAGCCATGCAACTGTCGTAGACAACTGTGTTGTGTTTTTTTTTTTTTAAAGTGCTGATACAGGTTCATAGTGTTACCCTGTGAGGTAGCAACGTTAGCAAGACAGATTTTGACCTGAAGCTGCGCATCATCTTCTTTTTTTAAACCAAAATAGTCCCACACAAGTGACATACTGTTCCTATTTGGGACTAACGTTTCTGTCAAGCCTGAGGCCAATGTACAACAGGTACAGGTACGGCTTGGCGTTAGCGTGCCAAGTTGATGCTTTCTCTGCGGAGTGCACACTGATTTGCTCTCGCGAGTCACGTGACCAAATCGCAGCCTTTGCGATTAGGATTAAAATCGCATTTTAACATATCGCGATATTATTGCAAATGTGATTAATCGTTCAGCCCTGTGTGTGTGTGTGTGTGTGTGTGTGTGTGTGTGTGTGTCTGTCTGTCTGTCTGTGTGTTAGGGCTGCTCGATTATGGAAGAAAATAATAGTCCCGATTATTTTTGGCCAATATTGAAATCACGATTATTTAAAATGATTACTCATTGACTTTTAGAAAGATGTTGCATTTATTGAACTTAAAAAACAGTTAAACTTCCTGGACGGCATTTGTCATATAAAGCAGGCAAAGCGACTTTGGTAAAATAATGGCTGGATAGCAATTTATGTCGCTTGTCCAAAGTATTCACCAGCTTTCTGAAGCCGTCGTTCTCAACTGTGCTAATTGGGCACATGTCTTTGGCTTAAAGGTATGCAATGAAATCTGTTATATTTGTCCTTCTCCAAACTCAACGAATAATGAGTTGCACTATAAAGTGTGTCTTTAATAAAAGACTGCGTTGCAGACAATGTCGCTTTGGTTATTAACATTAGTTGGTCATACATGACTTTGTGCTTATGTTTCAGGTGGTTAAACAGTTTGTGGTGTTACCAAGTGGTGCAGACACCACCGTGTAGCAAATCTTGCAGATGATGTGTTTCTTTTCCACGTCTGATTCCTTAAATCCAAACTTTTCCCAGACAACGGATTGATACCCCCTTTTTACTCACCACTCGCACACTACAGTCTATGCTCGCCCACCAGATACCACAAACAGGAGGGGAGGAGCAAAAGTGTGAGTGTCAGAACACAAGACAAAATAAGAGTTTACTTACAAAACCTAACATGCAAAATAATAGTTTTTTTTTTTGTTTGGAGACGAAAAATTTGATTAATTGCACAGCCCTACTCTGTGTGTGTGTGTGTGTGTGTGTGTGTGTGTGTGTGTGTGTGTGCGTGCTCAGGCATGTAAGAAATGGACAAGATGGCTTAAACTACCAACAACCACGGAGAGAGGAAATGTTTGTTTGTGTAAACAGCTTATGGTATCTGACATCTGGAATCATAACCATACTGTTCATGCTGTCGGACACACACACACACACACACACACACACACACACACACACACACACACACACACACACACACACGCACACACACACACACACACACACACACACACACACACACACACACGTACATAAAGAGATTATATCTATGTGACAGTGCCCTTGAACGCCACTCTGGTACTTTTGTCTGTGTACCAGGACCAGAAAGGCTGATTGAGTGATTCATGCTATTGTTACTAAAACAAACAACGAAAGTATGTCTCTTTGTTATTGAAATGTTGTTGAAATTAAAACTGAAGACACCTGTCATGACTGGTGGTCCCTGCAACCTCTTTTAACCATCACTTACAGGATAAAACATGTCTTTGGTTCGGTGTCTAGTCAAAACACAGATGCAGCATAAATCACTGTTATCTCACTATTTTACCTGTCCATTGAATTTTACACATTTTTCTATTAGCATAATAGGATGGTAGCACAAGTCCACTGATGGCAAATATCAAAATGGAATAACCAAACAAACAAAAACAATATAAAACAACAAGCTATCGACCCTTCTTTGTCATTTTGGCATATGTATAGGTTTTTTGCTTGGGAAAAGATGAAATGTGGAGCCATTTTCACCCTGTAAGTACTTTCTCATTCAAACAACATTCTCTTTGTTTATGTTGGTGGTGTGGCATTGGTGTCAGGCTGAATATATGATCTTTGGCCAAACCAAAATGTACTTTTTAAATTGCCAATTAAAGTAATAATTGGCATAGAAAGTCAATTAAATCTACCTTGTTATTTAACACCAGTGCACAAACAATGAATCAGATAAAGAGAACTGCTGTTATAATAGTAATATAGCAATATAGATGCACAGTGAGAAGAATTCATGGTAACTATATGCAAGGGTAATTACTATATATGTAGTCTGAAAAGCTTATTACATATATTTTGTAAATACATCTGAATGGCTACACTGCAGTTTGTAGAATAATGAATCTTTGTTTAGCATGTGATTGGACCAATGTTTCAATGGCATTTCGAGAGGCATTTTTAAAAAGCAATTGTACACCAGGAACATAACATGGCAAGGGAATGATTCAAAGGGCACTATTCAACTAGTGTGTATATATATATATATATATATATATATATATATATATATTATTATTATTTATTTATTTATTTATTTTTTTCTTCTTTTTTTTTTCTTTCTGGAGATTAAATAGGTTTAAATAGGTTTATAACTCTGGCCATTCTCCATTCAGTGGGGAGCTAGTTGTGTGAAATGTGTCTACATAACAAATATGCTATTGATTACCTCTAATAAAGATGTAACTTGATTTTGACAGAGCAAATCTCTCCAGCCTGGGGACTGCATGAGTTTAATTCAGTTCCTCTTTCCGTGACTAAAGCGATATTGTTGACCTCCCTTATAAAGGATAAGTCCATCCCTGAGGCTGTGGTGTTAGCTTATAACCATATCCTCCCAGCATATGATATTCTCCACCAGTATTCAATCACTGCCTCCGGCAGGCAGGAGAAAAACAAGAGACATCTGATTGAGAGAGGAAGAGACGTGCATGAGATAAGCAGGAATGACAATAAAGAAGCGAGAAACAAACAGGAGGGGGGGGGGGGGAGAGAATGCATTTCCTGTCACCTGTATTGTCAGTAGAGAGTAGCGATGAAGCAGATAGTTTAGCCAGGGTGGCTCTCCAATTGTCTAGCTGACAGCAATTAGAAAGCACTTTTTAAAACGTTGCCTTCATTAGGTTACAGAGCACTCGCTGCAGGAGGAGACACTGCAAAGTGTAAGTGTGTCTTAAACTATGGGACAGGACCCATAATTGGTTACGGCCAAGGTGAATGCCGGTGGGTCACCATATGTCACACTAATGAAGGAGACTGGGTCTTTGGGTTGGAAAACTCCACATTTGGCTGCTTGTGTGGTTAGGTTAAAAGGCTAATCAGCAGATTACTCACCGGTATAAGTGGGCCTGGGGAGATGTTAGAGAGGCTGTTAAGGGTCCAGAAGGTCCTCACCAGTCTCATCCAGTGGAAATCAGTAGATATCGGACCCGATGAGTAGAATCCACAGACTAGACCAATAGATAACAGGCCTGTCTAATCTAGTCCAGTTTAGTCTTCACAGATCACGTGCATCTTCTGAATCCTTTAACGATGTACAATTCCAGTTCAGGCTTCACTGGGTCCAGGTTTGGGTCCAGTTTCGTTCATGTTTTTGTTACATAGTATGTGCTTTCCAGAAACAAACCTCTGATTGAGAGATAACAGGGTCCAGTCAAGGTTAAGATCCAGCTCCAGGATCAGCTCAGTTCAGTTTGGTTTAACATAATTGCATTATTCCACATGGATTAATAGAGGGGAGCCACTGAGAGCCAGTCATGTTCAGATTCCTATCTGTTCAGTTTTAGAAACAGTGAGCCATTATTGTTTGAGATGTTAACATAAAAGCAGACCCATCCAGACATTATTTGTGTGTTTGTGCAGTCTAACATATTGTATATCCAGGTTGAGTGTGATTATCTATGCATACAACTTTTACTGTTTAGCCATTTATTTTCTGTCTGTTTTTACCGCACGCTCGGTACCTGTCGGTGCATGTTAATGCGGCTCCAAATGTTGAATTCAAGGTAATTCATATTTTCTGTCAATTTTTATGTTGTGACACATCCACGTATCTTTAAGTTTCTTTTTTAACTTATCTATGCCCATTGTATCCACCTCCACACTGATACAGATGGAAAAAATCAGCATTCATTGTGTGCCTTTCCATGAAAAAAGGGATTTAAGATGATCATACCGACAGATGGATCCTGCAGCAACTGGCCAGTCAACGGCTGAACAAAGAGCGGGCCTTGACGTGGTCGTCCAATCCAGACATGAGAACCAAGATTAGCAGTCAAAAGTAAACCAGACAGTATAGGTCTATTTCCTCATCATACTCATGAAACAAAGTAATGGGTAATAGTAAACAGGAGATACAGGAGAGGAGCTATAGGGCCTTTTTCTTCAGTTTTCACCAGCTTTTCCCTGGTGGTGACGTTCTCCACATCTGCCAGTCAGAACAACATCAGGGGTCTAGAAAACAGGAGAGCAAGAACACAAAGGTTTAAAAGTACAACATTTAAACGACTGGAAAAGAACCTTATTGTAAGGACTGTACTGTTCTAAAGGGGAATATTTAGAACAAGGGGGCTAAAAGGACGATTAAAACAGAGATGTAGAGTAGGACAGGTCTTGACAAAAGGATAGGACACCAAGGTTCTTGGAACAAAATATTTAAAACAGCAGAGGTCTAGAAGACACAATTTAGCACCTGTGAGATCTGGAGCACACCAATTAAAATGCTAATAGCACAGACGATTAAGAATACAACTGACTTCAACATGTGTTGTGAAGGTAAAGCACAATTTAATTTTAAGTGGCTTTCAGTTGTTCAGTTGTTGTTCAGTGTCCTGAGTTGAACTGCACTTAATCCTACCCAGAAGCCTGATTTATAACATTCTCTGAGGGCACTCAGTTTGATTTGTTTTCAGAACTTCTGCCATGACTTAAAAGTTTAAGAAAAGTTAATATTCACAGGAAAAACCTTTGTATTCTTTGTGAGTATATTACCTCCTTAGGGAAGACACAAGAAAATGAAACAATATGAACGTGTAGGAAGTAAAGGTTCAAATGTGTCATGTTTTTTTTCCCCTGACTTTGTGGTAACATCAAACTTGTCATGGGGCCAAACATATGAAAATGGCACAGCTAACAATTCAGTATGTTTCAACTTCTTTAATCAAGTTTTTGTTAGGTTTAAATGCTGTGTCTGACATAATATCTATTGGCGTCTTACAAGGCAAAAATGCTTTCATATGTCCCCTAAAAATGTAATCAAAACTCTATTTAAACACCTTATAATTTGTTTTATTTTGTGAGAGCTGTGTGAAAGTGTAACTGCTGTGTAGTCGGGAGATACAACAAATGCCTTCAAAAATGAGGTCTACTGACAAGTGAAAGCAAAGAAGTGCGATAGCTTGGAGATTGATGAAGCTGTACTTATTGTGGCAGTATATTGCCGCAGCTGTTATTTATAATGTGTATGTTGTCAAGAGAGCATTTCTTAACTGTTATTTGTCAGAAGGAATGTTTCCTCACTGCATTTATGTACAGCCAGTGCTTATTGTGGCAGTTTAAAAATTAAGCAGTCTTCTTAATGCCTCAGTCTGTATTCATCCATCACAACCACGGCACATCACCACTGCCTTCTCCTCCATCATCCTCCAGTCCTCTCCCCTCTTCTCCTCCATCACCCTTTTCACCACGCAGATGGATGAAGGCGATGCAGCGATACAGAGAGGAGAAAGGAGGAGGCGGTATGCAGAAACCATAACGCAGTGCGAGTGGTGAGGAAATAGATAGAAAGATGTAAGGAATAGAAAACAATTACAAAGACAAAGGTTTTATCAATTGAAAACAAACAGGGGAAGGAGACGTAATACGGGATTAAAAAGAAACCGTATGTGCAAACAGCTTTAGAGAAAAGGGATGAGAAGAGAGACAGAGTGGGAAGAGAGAATAATTATTGGAAATGAATACAATTAAGAGAATCAAGATAAGGGGGGGGACAAGTGTTAGGTTAGATGAGAAGAAAAACAAAAGGAGATATATAATTAAAAAGAAAACAAGGGAAGAATAGTAATAAGAGGCATATAAAAGAAACTTAGGGCAAATTAAAGAAAGAATCAGAAATCAGAGATAATCAATAGAGATAGAAAGATAGTGACCAGGAAAGATAAAAACAGAGAAAGTGTCAAGGTCAAATGAAACAAAGAAGAAAGGAAATGAAATCAAGGATCATTTCACCCACTTGACAGTAACGTCTTTCTCTAGTGGTATCTGTAGCCATCAGATTTATTTGTCATGCCGGTTTTGAGATGCTTGTTCTTGAGATTCATGCCTCTTCCCCAATGAAACAAATATCAATAGAGACTATTGTTTGTGTTGCTCATAGCATAGAGCAATTGCATTTAAGGGTGGATAATCCATTGAACCTGTCAGCAGTTTTCAAAAGAACTATTTCTTCAGTAGACACTCATTTCAATAAAGTGTTCACTGGGAGGGATGTTGTCAGCACTGCAACAATTATATTCTTCTTCAATCAGCTGATTGATTATAACTACAAATATATCACTTTTCAGAGCCCAAGGTGGCAAATTAATTTATTTGAACAACAATTATTTTCTTCTTCAATCAGCAGATTGATTATAACTACACATATATCACTTCTCAGAGCCCAAGGTGGCACATTCATTTATTTGAACAACAGTCTACAACCGAAAGATATGCAGTTTACTGTCATATATGACAAAGTAAAGTATCAAATATTCACATTTGAGATGCTGGAATCAGGCAATGTTTGCCATTTATGCTTAAGAAATGACTAATCATTAACTAATTATCAAAATAGCTGCAGACTAAATTGCTGTCGATTGATTTATGGATTAATCAACTAATTAGAAAGCAAATATTTCAAATCATGTTTCTATGCTGTGAGCACCACAGATTAAATTCCATGTTGCTTCATTGTATTAGGATGGAGGCAGGAATCTCAAGGATATACATCCCAAAACCTCAGCACACAAAACACCATAGGAAAATCACAAAATATGTTTTTTGTTATTTGATCTGACAAGAAAACAAGAAACCCCAAATGGAAGGGTCAGAGGCCCGTTTCAGAAACCAGGTTTAGTGAAAACTCTGAGTTTGTTAAAGCTCCATTGTGTAATTTTTTTTGTTGATTCTTAGCAAAAAAAAAACTTTGTTCTTTCACATATATGTGCTCATTCATGTGTAATTACTTCCACCAACTAATCAAAGTATTTTTGTATGTATGTAGAATCTGCCATTTAGAGCCATTCAGAATACATTTGAGCGAATCGCTCGAATGACGGCCGCCATGTTGCGCCTCCATCTTTAAAATACGTTAGCCAAAGAGGGACATACTTCCGCCTTTTGCGCTTTTCACTCAGTGGCACTGAATGTGACGAATGCCAGGGAGGGAGGGGGAGAACATTACTTGCAATTGCCGGCAGATTTGAAAGCCTGTTGAAAATGGAGGATTGCGCCTATTCTCGAGGACATGTAACGGAGTCGCCAAGGAAGATAAAAAGAGAATTAAAATGACAACGCGACAGGCAAAGCAACAAGACCAAAGTTAATATTATATATATATATTTCCAAGATGGAAAGAGCTCATAAGGAGCAAGGATTTTGAAAGTGACACCAAAGTTGCCTGCTTTCTTCTCAAAAGGTAATTCAGCTCTTTCATTTGTGTGTTTGAAGTTTTATAGTTGCTTGGCTACCTATAGCATGGTTGTGCATAACGCTAGAATGACGTCTATGATACTTTTCCTCGCGTCAATGATGAAAAAGGATTGTCTACCTTGTAACACAAACGTAATCATATGTGTCGTGATTTCCCTGGCAGACAACTCACGTCATGGAGTTGTAACACACACTAGCTACAGCTAGAACAGCTGCGTGTAAACGATGGAGATGCTAGGAGCTAATTTCGGTTTCATTGACATTGTTTATACTGCTCAGAGAAATATTTTAAAAACACAAACCTACGTTGCTTCTCTCCTACGCTGTAAACATTGCCTTACACTATTAATCTCGTACAATATACAGAATAACGATAGCACTGATACTTTGCTGATAATGTCAGCAAAGTATCAGTGTTATCGTTATTCTGTATATGCGTATGTTTGGGAACCTGATAGCTGATGTTAGCAATGAAATGTTACCAAAATAATCATAAAACTATTATTACACTGGAAGGAACACTTGCGGACAAAGTTGTACTTCTTGGAATAATGCGGCCGCCGTAGGAGTTAGAACGCGCTCGGAATGGGGGGGAGGGGCTAGAAAGTAATATTCAGTTGGTTGTCATATACAATTTCACTGCTAGATGGGAGAAATTCTTACACAATGTAACTTTAACCCTGAGATGAGGGAAACTCTTTATAGGTTCGATATCATTTCACCAGTAATATTATACTTATGATTAAATATGAAATGAATACACTATATTGGAACTTACGCATTTACTCTTGCAGCAATTTTCTTCCACGCAAATTCTCTCTTGCAGCAGCCGCTATGTTGCTTTTTTAACGAAATATATGTTCAAACTTGCTGTATGTGCGCATGAGTATTTTTGTTTGTTTGTGATTGTTACCATTAGGGCTGGGACAGTTACCGCATTACCGCAATACCGCGGTCACGTGACGTCTTCCGTGGGTCTGCGCTCATCACCATTATCACCGCAAAAACACATTGGCCTGCACATGTGTGCACATTGTGTCTAGTGACATGGATTCATTGATTCTAATGACATGGATTGTGTCTGATGACATTGTGTCTTACATGGATTCAAGGTTTTCTAAACAAAACTTATCATAAAAAGATGGAGCAAATCCGACCTTTTAGCGAGTTGGGGAGCGCAATGTTACATGACACATAATAGCATTCCATTCGTGTTGACTATTAGGCTTATATGCAAGAGTACCTGTGTAATGTCTTGTATCAGAGAAATGTCTTTGTCTTTCCTACCATGTATTAAGGAAAGGCAAAGACATTTCTCCGTTCTCAGCACTAGGGATGTAACGATTACCGGTGTAACGGTAAACCATGGTAAAAATGTTGAAGATAACAATTACCATTTTCATTTAAAATATCATTATTATCTCGGTGGATTACCACGGTGTGGAAACCGCGTGTTTCCAGCTAAATCTGAGGCTCCTGAAGTTGCTGCGTGGGAGCACTGCGGAGCTTACAGTGCATTTCTTGAAGTTGGAATCACGGCGTGAGGCGGAGATGACAGCCCTCAGGACATTTATCAGCCTTGTAAAAAATCCCATAGTAACACTTTCTCTCTCTCTCTCCTGAGATGATTGACCAATCATTGATGAGAGTCATCGCTTTGATCTCCTGCCAATCACTCACGCTCAGACTCGAGAAGGGGACAGAACAGTCGCTGTAAACGGACATTTCCCGTTTTCGGACTGGTTGAAGTGAAGTGTGTAGCCCAGAACATAAGTTTAAACTATTCTGTAACTTGCTAAACTGTCATGGGTTTTACTGCCTCATTATCTGTGTAAACGTTAAAGCTTCTTTCATATTTCAATAAGTGTTCTGTTACGATGTGGATTAAGTTTTGCCCGTGTTACGACATGACATTTATTTGGCGAGAGAGAGATATATTATCGCCTTGATAATATTGCTGTTGCTGTGTTTCTTATTGCATAGCTGATGTGCAGATTGTTTAATATTACTTGTGCAGCCACGTGTTGATATTCAAGTTGTGTTTGCTAGCAAGGTGCAATCACCAGTAAACAGCATAGACAGTAAAAGAAAGGTAAACAGACTAGCACTGTGGAGCCACGTAACGTGTAACAGATGTGGCTTATTCTCAGTTTGTGTTACTGAGCAATATGTTACATTTATGTTAATTATTACACAAAAATGTATGTAATTCTTAGTATTGTTTCTTGTTATATGCTGGTGGCTATAACATTTAGTTTTTGGTAAATAATGTTCATAGTAAGTCAGATGCTTATTAATGTGCGTTATTATTTGCTTATATTTCAGAACCACATCCAACTTCACATGTAATGTCAAAAAGTCAGACATCTCTGGTTCAAGTTCTTACTGGACACCCTACAGAGGGCCAGTGTTTCAGTAGCCAGTTTTCAATAGTTTTTATCAGTTATGTATTTTTTTGTATTTGTATTGCCTATATTTTTGTAATATAATAAACACTGTTACACTTTTCAAAACTACTTCAGCTTGTGTAGGCCTATCAGTGCTTTCTGAACATATTAAACACACTTTTAAAAATGCCGCGATAATACCGAAAACCGTGATAATTTTGGTCTTGTTTTATTGTTCACTTTTAACTCACTTTACATCAACTTTGCTAACTCTTTTTCCTCTCTCTTTTCCTCACAGCGGCACTCATACGTTACTACCGCTCGCTCTCCTTGCGTGAACACACCCACACGGGCACTGATGTCACTCACTTAAGGCACCCTGCCATTCTCGCTCTAAGTTACGCTACTCTCGGGTTGCAGTATACCGCAATACCGTGGGAATTTCTTGCTTTTCAACCACGGTAGGAAAAATCCATACCATCCCAGCACTAGTTACCATGGTGAATTGTAGTGTCATGGCTCCATTCATGCTGCTTTTTTATAGTGGTGGTGCATACGCTTACCTCTGAGTGAACCTACTCTGAGTTGATTGAACCAACTATAATCAGCTGTTCTGGAACCAAAAACTCAGAGTTTCCCATCTCAGGGTAAATCAACTCAGAGTTCAGGGTTAGACTCAGAGTTTGTTTAACCTGCTTCCTGAAATAGGCCCCAGATGGCAGCATGCTACACAGGAGTGAGTCTGCAAAAGGGACAGGCCGGTGTGGAGTAGAGACACAGGGTAAGAGAAAGGAAGAGACTATATGAAGACGATAAGGAGAAAATACAGGGAGTGCTAAAGGTTTAGGGGACAGTTTTTACTCTTTGTTTGTAGTGTTGGCACGCTTTCTTTATGATGCCAAGAGACCTTCAGATCTTAAAGTCTCTCCATTCGACACTATGAGGTCGCCTGTCGTCTGCTGCTGGATGCGTCCAAGAAACAGACGGAGAGAGAGAGAGAGAGAGAGAGAGAGAGAGAGAGTATACACATGGAGAAAGAGAAAAGGAAACAGAGCCATCCATGGCAAAAGAGTGAGAGACAGGAATGGGGAGAAACAGTGAGAATCAGAGAAAAACACTGACACAGATGCAGCAAAACAGCACAGAAAAATGGGGAAAAGAGAGGAAGCAAAAATGTCAGGACAGTCAGAGAGAGAGAGAGAGAGAGAGAGAGAGATGAATTCTGAGAGACAAAAGGCAGTGAAGAATGAGGCCAGGCATACGGGATGACACTCAAAGGAGTGATGATAGATTAAAATACATGGAGGACAGACAGGCTACAGGGTCATGGATAGGCCATTGGAAGAACACACACTTCACACAGAGTCACACACATCCTTGTGTTATCCTCGACTATTTTCTTTCTGGCCTAACCTTGTGAGGGCATTTGCACTGGCTCAGGGCTGTAAAACCTTGTACACACACAAATGCATGTACAGACCTGCATGGATTTGGTAGTTGAGCTTACACACACACACACACACACACACACACACACACACACACACACACACACACACACACACACACACACACACACACACACTTATTTTTGTCACTGTGAGGACATTGTATTGACTTACATTGAAGGCCTAAAATGAGCCTAAATGGAAGTATTACCCCCTTAAAATGAATAGTTTATCTTGTGGGGACATCATATTTGAAAGTTAATTTGAAAATGACGTGTCCAATTCGTACATTTGAATGTGAACAAAACAGTCTATGAAAAGCAAACAAACAAGGAGAACTCTCACCCACAGTGTGCCTATTTTTCATGTTGGGTTACATATTTGACAACCGTGGGCCTTTAATGAGGCCTCTCTGTGTATTTGTCAGTTGTTCTGTTCCTCAGGCACTCTGACTCACTGTGGCTCTCTCTCTCTCGCTCTCTCTCTCTCTGATCAGATCAATGTTGCCTTTCTCTGCATTGCAGCAACCAGTGAAACACATCACAGACACAGCTACACCCTGAGAAGCCCCAACAGCCTCTGTACATACACATGAGTATTATCCCTCATTGAAGGTTGCCCTCAAAGTGCCAACGATCCTGCAATCAAAGAGAGGAAACAAAGAACACAAAGGGCAGCTGCAACTTTTTCCTCATGGGTGAAGTGTCAAAATAAAAACTGTAGTAATTGCTTTGTTTGTCTGTCTCGTTGTCATCTGAGATGCTCTTTGGAAGCTCCTATGAGTGACACACTTCAGACAGTGAAGGTTGAGATGAGGTTAAAGCTGTTAATTAGGCCTATAGGGGAAATGTTTTAGTTTGTGCATATGGTTGCACTTCAGTGCTACAAGTAAGATTCAAACAAATTCTTGATCCCAGTTTGCAAAATTCTAGCCAGTTACTGCCCTAATGAGCAATCCTCAACTGCTCTGCTTTAAAACTTTAATTTGGCAATCAACCTCTCAGAACAACTTGCCCACATAAAGCTTCAGAGGTGAAGAAAACAACTTGTTTTACTATGTCTTAAGTAGATGTGGAAATCAACAGAGGCCCCACAATAAGATGTTATCACAATACTTAAGTCATGATACGATATTATTATAATTTTGAACATATTGCAATATTCTGCGGTATATTGCAATACATGTATCGGTTTGTTCATCAAACTTCAATTTATTGCTGCAAAATGGGATTGTCAAGTAGACAAACTGACCAACACATACTGTATATATTAAAGATTGATACTTGGCATCCGGGCATCGATACAGTATTGCCACGGGACATATCGCATACTTAATCCAGTTAATATCCAGTAGCCTATTAGTTAGAACAACACTTTACACCATTCTTTCATAAAATTATTATAGACTTTTGATGTGAGTATTTTAATTAGTATTATAATGTTCGACTGACTACCGATCCAGCAGAGTTCACAAAGGTGAAAACTTACTCTGAACTTGCTAACTATGCTGCTGAGCTCTGCACAGATCTTGTCTCCTCCCCGCAATCAATGTAATGACACCTCATTTCAATTCATTCAGAGAGGCCAATAGAATGACATATCAGTCGCTGATGAAGTATTTTGACTCGGTGGTTTAAGCCACTCATGTGAAATGGTGTCTTTTGTTCATTCTAATATAACTCCCATTTCCTGAGTGGATTAGTTTTAAAGGACAAATGCACAGGAGTGGGCTTAGTACAGGGAAAATCTACCTGAAAAGAAACGTTGCATGCTCTTCTGGATTCTGGATAATTATTATTATTATTATTATTATAGCAGTATTGATCATTTCAAGCAATCTTAAGCATGTGCAAGTCACTTCAAAAGTTTGAATCAAGAGAACTGGGGCCATATGTTATCTAATGCATTTCTCTTGTGTTCTTACCAACTGTCCAACTAGTCTAGGTCCTGGGTAAGATTTGTATGCACTTCATTTAGCGGAGAATATCTCAACTGTTATAGACTAATATGACCTTATTGAACAACGTGGGATGTGTGCCAAAATATCTACCTAGGACGAAAGTCCTGAAAATGACCACAACAAGTGACACTATTATCACACTACAGGTAAATGGGACTTTTTCTTCCCTTTATAGATATCCTCATACATTTCTACCAGATTAACCTTCATATTAAGAGAAATACTTTTTGTATTACAGTTTATCTAAAAAATAAAATAAAATATGCAAATGAGGCAGTATCTCATTAAATATGCGTACATATAAACCATCGAAGCTACAGATTTTCTGAGGTGATGATTATCAGGCCATAGAAGAGTGTAAAGAAAATGGCTAAACAGTCAACCTATTACATACAACTAGCAACATACAGGAATTGCCAGTTATTTATTAACCTAAACTTTAAAAGCTTACATTTCCTTTTTCAACAAACGTTTACTTGGCAGCCATAGTGACCTGAGGTCATAGCAGAGCACATGGCAGTTTTATATTTAATTTGGTGTGTATTATAGCAAAGCCCGTCTACGGAAAGCCGTTCCACTCCCTATTCAGCCCCATTGTACCGAATTTGGTTGCAGTTCCACCAGAGTTCCACTGGGGGTGATCGCGGTCCAGTGCTAAATGAATGGGACTCTATGGAGCTAGACGGCTAAATTTGTCTCTTTCGCCTGATTGTCGTTGAGAAATCTCAGATTTGATTGTAGTTTTTGCAAGTTCAACATGGATTATAGGTCAAAAGTTGAATGAACGAGTACTTGTGTCCTTTTGATTTCTTACAGGTTGAGTCGTTGTTGCCCATAACACGCTAGCATTCTGCTAATGAATGCTGATTGGTCAGTGAAGGACTGATTACGATTGGAGATCCCGCTTGACGGCATCCAAAGCAGAACCAGAATGTCAGAGTGAATATTTTTTATATTTTTTTATTATATATATTTTTTTCTTTAAAACATTAGCAAACCTCTTTCTAGCATGTGTATTGACAGGGAGAGTCTAACCTGTCAGCTGTGTTGTCGATGCTTCGAGAGAACAAAGGAAGCGACTCGGAGCTTGCCGTGAAGCAGTATCTCTGGCCATATATGTGTATGACGTCATTGACATTTTAAAAGGCTTTTTAGAACAAAAAAGCCACTTTAAAAAAATCTAACACCCAGCAGTGTGTATTTTCTTAGCCTCCCCTTTCGAATGCAACATTCAAATTACTAGACAAAAAATGATATCCTGAGAAAAGTGGATTTTGAGGGGTATAGCTCCATAGAGTCCCATTCATTCTGCACTGGCCTGTGAGCGCCCCCTATATGGAACTCTGGTGGAACTGCAACCAGTTCAGAAGCCGGAAGTAACAAAAGAGTGGAACTCCTTCCCTTATTAGAAATTCTTTGATTATAGCTAGCTAGTTTAGTCTAGTTTTTGTTTGTTTTTTTTTGCAAAATGTGGCAAATGTCATCACCAGTACATCTCATTTGCACACACGAGGAAGCTGATGATAGGATGATGTTCCATGTGCAGGACATTTTAAGTCACCGTACAGCAGGGGTGTCAAACTCATTTTCACTAAGGGCCACACTGAAAATAGAGAATCACAGCAAGGGCCGGACATGTAGAGTTTATTGACATGCTTTTGTTACTGCATGTCACTTTTGGCGCACAACTAGGTGAAACAAAATGTATTGTGAACCCAAATTGATATACGGGCCAGATCTAAATCTGCAAGGGGCCAGATTTGGCCCGAGGGCATTGAGTTTGACACATGTGCCGTACAGGATCTACATCACTGACACTGTCATCAGGTGACACAGATGTCTTTGTGTGCCTATTGTACCACATAACAGTCAATTGGAGAAATCTTGGCCTCCAAGAGCTCTGGCTCATCCGCAACTCAGGAGTGTAAAGCTCAATATTACCACTTCCTGATATCTGCATACCGCTGGCAGACGAGCTCACACAGTGTCTCCCAGCACTACATGCGCTGACTGGGTGCGATACAACCAAAAAAATATCAACCAAACTTGCAGTTCTGAACATTGTCCGCAAACCAGACAACTCTTCTCTGATTCTCAATTTCAACTGTCCACAGCTAACAATGTGGAGTGCAGTACAAATGGCGGAAACATTCTTGGTCAAATGTCTCAAACCATCAACGGACATGGAGACATTTGACAACCTGCGCATTGCTTCGTTCGATAGTAATGCCCTTAAGATGGACTTTGAGAGGACCGCTTGCACCTCAACTAATGCAAGAAAACATATACAAAAAGCCTATTATCAACAGCAGCTTTGGGTCCAAGCGCCATTTACAGACGCCACCTCAATCTTAAATGCAGAAGCTTATGGTTTTGCAAATAAGGGCAGTTTATTATCCCTGAAGGTTTGCCAGATCCATGCTCATGTGGCAAGTGCGCACACAAGAATGGGTGTCCCTGTCGGGTAGCTGGTATCCGTTGTTTCAAGTACAACAAATGCAAGGGAGGCAATAGTTGTAAAAATCCTATCACTGAATGAGCTCTCATCATCATCCCCATACCTGGACTCTGTTGTGAAAGTTTTACTTTGCAACACAGGGAATACACCTGTTGTTTTGTATTTTTCACTTTTTCACAAGTTAACGTTCCAATGATAATAGCAAGGTTGGATATAACATGTCTGTATATTAATCAAATGCTCTTTTAAAAAAGTCCCTTGTTTATATACAATTGTATTTATACAATAGTTTCCATTCAATACAGCACAAAACAGGACATCCCTCCCCCCCACACACACACACACATGACATCCACACTGAACATCTACAGAAACACAGTTAAAAATATCAAACCAGAATTCTTACACTTACACTACATGGTCATTGTGAACATTGTGATCACCTCAGAAAATCTGTAGCTTCAAGAGTTTATATGTACACATATTTAATGAGATATTGCCTAATTTGCATATTTTATTTTATTTTTAAGACAAAGTCTAATACAAACAACTCTTAATATGAAGATTAATCTGGTAGACATGTATGAGGATATCTATAAAGGGAAGAAAAAGTCCCATTTACCTGTAGTGTGATAATAGTGTCACTTGTGGTCATTTTCAGGACTTTCGTCCCGGGTAGAGATTTTGGCACACATCCCACGTTCACTGGGGTCATATTAGTCTGTAACAGTTGAGCTATTCTCCGCTAAATGAAGTGCATACAAATCTTACCCAGGACCTCTACTAAACAGCGTTCTGATTTTTTTTTTTCTTTTTCAAGCTGGCACAAGAGGTTGACGCACGGGCAGGCGAGAGAGACAGTGAATAAACTGAAAGCTCAACTAGTACTGAAGCTGGAAATTAACCAACTTCAGCAAATTGGGTTGTGACTGCACTCAACTTTAGCCTGTCTGAAAGTAGTTTTTGGTACCGGCTCAGTCTTGGGTTTTCTATATCTAGGTGTCACAGAGGTTTTATCACTAATCTTGGCTATGCTGTCCAAAGTTATCCAGCCTTTTTTTGATGTGGACTTCCTTTTATAACAAATCATAAAAAAACATTTTATTTATGTTCTTTTGGCTTTTTTCCTCCACATTTTAGAATTTCCAATCATTGTGAATAACTTTGTAAGTATGCTGTAAAAATTTACTTGATTGTACTTGCTGAGTGCTTGTACCGTTTACTGCCATTATGGTATGCCTCTTACACCAACACACTGCTTTTACTGGTCATGCTGATTACTCTCTCCACTACCACATCCCTCTCTTCTTGCAGCTTCTTAAACCGCAGTATATACATTAATAATAGTTGTGATTGCATCACTTGCCTTGTGCATTATGAATACTATATTCCTTCTAAATTATATGTGTCTGCCGGATTCTGTTTTGTTAAGCCTGGAGGGATTTGATTACGCTCCTTCTGAATTTAAAGCAAGTTGCTTGGATTTATATAAAGAACATCCTCAGGGGCAGAATCTGCACTGTGAGTGTATTCAGCTGTTTGAACATACATATACTCTAATAGTTTAACTTTATGAAGAGAGAGCCTAAACAGCTTACAGTGGTGTCAAGTTGAATGTTTTTTTTATAGAGAAAGACAAATATAAAAATTTTACAGAATAGCCACTTATCAGAGCTTTTAAGCTAATGTGTTGTGTGTTGCTTTTATAAGCCCCTCCAGAGACGTTACAGTATCTTTTACATGTAACAATATTTTTTTTAACCAAGGAAGCCTCACAGATGTGATAAATCAAAAGACTGATCCAGTTTTCCAAAAGAATACTAATGTTTAACTTCGTCATGATGACATTTTTATAAAGGGGAAATTTGGGTTTTGGATTTCTTCCAATCTGTTATTGAACTTCAGCCAACCTTCAATAGTCTCTTAGGCACTCTGGTTGTGTCATTTTTAATGGAAAACAAGCCTTCTCAGGGTGCTTACAGTCTAATGGTTTGTAGCACACAAGTGGAGGACATACATACAACCAAAATAATGTTAGCTGGGGTGCGATGGGTGATCACCACCACCATTACCAAATCCCTCTTTCTCTGACTCCAACCCACTAAGATTTATTTGGCCGCTGACACAGTCTCACAAACTTCGCACAAGAAAAGGGACCAAAAAGTACCATTTCTTGCAACAAGGTCATCAGGTACAACTATAGACTGTAAAAATAATGGACTTGGCATCATGGTGATGTCACCCATTATTGGGTTGTGGACTGCTGTTTCAAAGCCAGGAGTTACCATCTTGGTATTTTGTAGCCAGAAGAGGGTGGAGTTGGGCAGGATGACATGGCTAAGCCAGTGTTGTGTATGGTTTGATTGGTGCTGCGCTAAACTAAACGGTAAAGAGGTAAATTCACCGATTTTTAACCAGCTGACAGAAGTCATCCAGTGCAGTTTCGCTGGTAGGTAAACAGGGACCTCTGGGCACTGGAGAGCTGGGTGAAAATCGGTACACTCTCCCTCAAGTTACCAGTCAGCACTAGCTAGCTAGCCTTGGTTGGCAAGGAATGCTGAACAACACATTTTAGTCAGCCAAAATATTCCAATTAACTTTGATGTAGTGAAAACACAGTGGCCCTCATTTATCAACCTAACGTAGAAACCAGCGCAGATATGAGTGCAGAAATCATCTTACGACAGGCTTCACGTGTGATTCATGAAACGTTTGTATCACACCAATCAGAGCGTAAGGATGGTCATACATTGATAAATGCAGCGGCTGGAAACGATCGTAATTTAAATATCACGCCACAATATATTCTCGGTTTTGAGGCCTCGCCCCTACAATTTACGACATGACAAGACGTAATCCGGCTAAGAAGTGTCACTTTTCAGAGCTGGAGATTGAAACCCTGATATCTCAGGTTAATTTGCACTAACATTTGTAGATTTGGCAGCCTGAAAGCTGTTATTAAAGGCTGTAGAAAGAATGCGGAATGGAAAGAGATCACTGATGCAGTGAACAGTGTTGCCGTGGTAAATCGGACTCCAGCTGAAGTTTATTTAATGTATACATCCTTGACATATGTATGCTATAGTCCTAATAGTAATATACAGGCTTATATTGCAATCTCTTAGGCCTACATGGTTTACGTATATTTAAATAAACACACAGTAGCGGAGTTTATGCAGTGTCTTTTATTTTACTCGTGTTTTTTTCATGAGTCAGAGCCAGGCAATAGGTGTGAGGGAGAGCGTGTGTCCTCTGCCCCCCGTGCTGGACCACCACCCCGACCCTGTCTCCTGACAGCAGACGGGCTTGAAAAACAAGCCGAAATAACTCGGTCAATGGCAGAAATAAATCGTTCACTTGTGGCCTTTAAAACTTTAAAAGAGAAACGAACACCTGAAGAATAAATAAAAATGTTGTGCATCGTCATGTTTCCTGTATTGAGTAGGCTATCGTTGCCAAACATAACACTATACCTTTTAAAAGCGAGGAATAATATCCTGTCTCATTCGTATAGCCCCAATTGGGGCTGTGCTGGACACTGCTCTCTGGGCATCGGGTCATCTGGCTCCAGAACCCCACAGGCTAAAACAATGTTGCAGACTTTTTCTGGCGTGTATAGTAGGGTCCCACCGCTAATGCAAGACGGAGCCATCTGCCCTTAATCAATCCGATGGGGCCCTCAACCGTGGCCCGTGCGCGTACATGTGCACTGTTGTACCGGCGATTAGAGGTCTTTTAAAAGAGTCAGATCTGCCATTGCTGATAAGTGATCAACTGATGACTTCTCCTTCTCCTGTTAAACTTTTTATATGCTGCACCGCAAGTCCACACTGACTCGAAAACTTGCGTACACGAGTTCAGACCAGACATGAGATTTTATCGCAGCCTACGCTCATGTTCAAATTGATAAATCCCTTGCTTTGCGTAGGAATACGTACGCCCGTCCTACGCCTGTTTTTGGTCGTACGCACGTTTCATAAATGAGGGCCAGTGAGAGGGTCAACGTTTAAGACAAAAACATGGACAACACCCAAAAACATGTTCACAGCTATTTTAATGAGTGCCATGGATATGCATTGCTAAGCCTCTATCATGACTGACAGGTCAGCATGTAGACACGTCCTAAAGCATCCCCTGCTCTTATCTCTATTTTAAAATAAATGGGACGGTAATTTACAAAATGATCATCATGCTGTATTAAAGAAGACTTGAAACTAGCGATTGAGACCATGACCTCATTATGAAGAGGTTTATTGAGGTAATAAATCAAGTGAGAATTAGTCATTCCAAATAGACTTCTGTGCAATCGGAATTCTTTTTAGATCCAGTGGATTCGCCCCCTGCTGAAAATTAGATAGAATGCAGGTTTAAGGCACTTCCGCATTAGCTTCTCTTTTCAGCCCTTGAAGTTGTGGCTTGGGTACAACTCACTTTAGCAAACAAAATAAACTCAGTAGTTTCTTAAACAAATGGTTTTGAAGACTTTGAATTACCTTCCTACCCATATGTGTATATCCCATTGCTCCTAACTGAAGCTTGGTAATTGGCAAAAGCAGAAAAAAAAATCATTTTGGAGGATTTGAGGTAATAGGTTCATTCTCCTACACTATAGGGAGGTTAATTCAAGATTTCTGCACTGTCAAAATGACAGAGCGAATGCCATTTTGATCTGATTTGTCAATAACCATAGAGAAGGGAGTTAACTTTTGACTTCAGATGCTACTTCAGCTCTACAGACAGAACTCGTGTTTCCCCCTCTGTCTCTCTTACTATCTTCCCAGTACATGAGGAGGGCATCTCTGTTATTCATTCTCTCATTCACACTCACTCAGTTTCTCACTGTTCCACTCTTCGTTATTATCTCACTCAATTTTACACTCTTGATTGCACATCTATTTCTCATTCTCCATCTCTTTCTTTTAGACTGTATTTTTTTGTTTGCCCTCCCTTCTTGGTGATTCCCTGCTCTTTCTCTATCAACTTTGTTCCACCTTTCTGAAATTATTCCTCCTTGCTCTGTTGCTTGCCTCCTCTAATGTCTATTTCCCTATCTGTCTCTTTACTACCTGCCAGTTCCTTGGGGGAGGTGGGCTCTTTGGCGACAGATGGCGGCCTGCTTTTCATCTCAATAGCCACCCTGGAGGAGAAGCGGGCCTTGGTGGGCGAGATCAACTCCTCATTGGCCAAGGAGTCAGTCCTTGTCATTATGCTCCGTCCACTGCTCGCCTCCTCGACCAATGCCACAGTGTCTTTCAGAGTGTTGTTAGGCGACATGGCCTTGGACGGCGCTAGTGCTTGGTCGTCCTGACTGTCAGGCATTTTTGAGGCAGAGTGAGGGAGGACTTGGACCTGTCCGCCTCCTCCTTGTCCGTTGCTCTGCGGTCTTGGCGCAGTCGCCGCAATGGCTGCTTTTCCATTGCCTGCCCCTTGGTGGCTGTAAACCTTGTATCGTATCATTAAGATGATAATAAAAACCAGAACAGAAGCAACAATAATCCCTCCAATGATGATGATCATAGTGCCACCCAGGAAGTGGCTGTGCAATGCTTGGCACTGGCTGAACTCTGTGTCTGTGGTGAATGACAGACAGCCCAAAGGACGTGTTGCAGTTAGTGATGTGATGACATCATCAAACACGGCCAGGACACAAAGATCGTAGTTGCGCCCAGCCGCGAGGTCCCGAACTAGGAAGTCATTGCTGCTGGATGGAATCATCCTGCCAAAGAAAAGACAGAATAAACAATATTAGTGTCAGGCAATTTGTTAACATGTGTCATCGGTCTGTTAGTTTTGAAAACGTTTGTAAGTGTCTTCAAGAAGTTTTTGGGAAATATAATTTTGTATTAAAGACACCATTTAACTGATATACTTGATTAATACTAATTAATTCACATTAATTGCTACCATGACCTACAGTCTTGTACTCTAGTCAGTGTCCACTGGATATGCTGAATATGCAAAAATGTGAAATGTGTCGATAGGCAAGCATACAATTCAACATATAACTCGAAAAAATAAAACTATTGTAAATTACAAATGTACTTGGTTTTAAAAGGAGATTTCCTTTTAGTAAATTCCTGTTTTCTATAAAATGTTTCCCAAATTACACAGTTCTTCAGGAAATTACCCTTCCATAAAATAAAGCATTTCCAGCAAAGATGGACAATATATTAGTTTTTAATCAGCCATAGAAAAGGATTGTAACACAAGTTACCTAAAGTGAGATATGTAT
Source organism: Sander vitreus (assembly GCF_031162955.1). Lineage (NCBI taxonomy): Eukaryota > Metazoa > Chordata > Actinopteri > Perciformes > Percidae > Sander > Sander vitreus. Next base: position 17,447,093 of record NC_135857.1, on the reverse strand, counting down.
ACACAAATGCATGAACACCTTTACAAATGTATCTGGGCAGACATGTTTCAATTAAAAAGGATAACATATATAATATATACATACATATATGGTTCAACCAAATAACTGAATAAATTAAAATAAAAAAGCAACATTTTTAAGAGTAACTTTGCACCAGACTGAAAAGCAGTGTTTTGCTGCCCTCTTGGTTTGAAGGTTTTAGTCCAGTTTCACCTCTGGCCACACCCAGCACTGATGTCCCAGGGACCGTGGAGTCCATCTGTACTGCACAGCAGCAAGGTCAGAAGTTAAACCACTGGAGGTCAGCAAAGACGAGATTTCCAGGGGGTGTAAAGTTACTCTTTAAAGATGTAATTGTGTTAAATAATTTGGCTGGCAACATAATGGCCATACTGCTTTTCTGTCACAGTATCTTGCATCGCATATGAAAGCTGCAGTAGTGACACATGCACCATCATCATATACTTCCATGCGTTGCCGCCTGTGGCACAACAGCCACCTCATCGTTCTTATTTCCCCACAGAGTTAGAATTCATAAGCCTGCAATCTGACAAACACACAGATCCATCCTCTACAGCAGAAATCATCAACACTGATCAATCATCAACGCATTCCTGAGTCTTACCATTGTCAACTTCTATCTTGGTATTTCCAGAGCTAAATACCGTAACTCTAGTTTTTCCTTGGCAGTATGCTTTCCTGAGGGAAATCCACCACCCAGGTAAACAGAAGCAATGCTTTTTCTCTGCTTATCTTAGTTTTGCTTTTTTCTCTCGGTTCTCTCTACTTATCGTTTTGCTTTCTCTAGGGATCTTCAATGTAACTAGTGGAATTGTCAAACATCCATATGTCATTTCTACATTTTATCTAAATCACATTTCCCTTCTGCTTCATTCACATTTCCCCTATGTACTGTAAGTCTTTTGGCCCGTGCCCATCTCTCCTCATTTCCACCTTTGCACAGAGACAGACAAGCTATGCAATATAGTCAGAGTCAAATAGAACTGCTGGGAGGCTGGTGTGTGTGTGTTTGTGCGTGCATTTATGGAAGCCAGTGGGCAGCAGGGTATTGGCTGGCCTAGTCTCAGTGCCAAGCTCATCGATGGCATTGAACCATCAGCAGGAAGTATATCTTGGCAGATAGCTCTGTAGGTTTCCGTGTGTGACCTTGTGTGGCTGTGAAGTCTAGTGTGAAAGGATCCCCAGGACTGGGTTCTTAATAGGAATCGAACCAAGGCACTTTAAATGCCCTGATGTCTTGCCGAAGGGCAACAGCATGATTTAAGATCAGAGCTGGACTAACGTTTCCCTAAGCAATTTCAAAAGGGGTTTTGAAAGGGAAAAAACAAAACAAATGTAGTCATAGAAAACAGTGCCTCCGTTCACCTTATTAAACTTCAAAATACCACAGGCTGGGAGGTCTCCTAACTGTGTTTGTACAAAATGATACCGTGGCTGTTTGTCTCTCTTCTCATCTTTGCAGTGAGACAAACTAAATCATAGTTTATTAGGGTAGAAACATCAGGGAAATCTGTCCTTCAGTAAAACCCACAAAGCACACGTGGGCCTCTAATGCGATATCTGCAGTCTGACACACTGTTTTCCATTTTAACAGGTAACTTATTGCTTGAATTGTTGCCGTTTCTGAAAACATGAGCTGTGATTGTCACGATGCAAAGTGAGGTGTGTAACAGTGTCCTTAAGAACTAAATCATCTGACTCAAAACACGTGTGAAAGTCGTGACTGATTCTCAGTACATTGTCATGGAGACAGAGGGAGCAACTTTCAACACGTGACTGTATAACCTCTGGTGCTAACTGTAGATCAATTTTCACAATGTCCGTACAGTTGTTAGTAATTAAGAAGGAGTTTAAGGTGGAAACAATTCTTTTTTTAAGTAAATTTGAATGTTGGAATCAGCATATAATGATACAACTTTTTTTTTTTTAAGATTTTTTTTTGGGGGGCTTTTCCCTTTATTTTGAAAGTGGATAGACATGAAAGGGGAAGAGAGATAGGAGATGACAGGCAGCAAAGGGCAGCAGGTCAGATTCAAACCCTGCGGCACTGCAGGACTAAGCCAACATGGGGCGAACGCTCTTACTGGGTGAGCTAGAGGTAGAGCTAGAAACAGACGCAAAGGGAGTCGGGAAGTCGGTGACTTTATTTAAGGGAACTGCTGTGGAAAATCCCTTGTCATGTCTAAGGATGCATGATTACCTCCACCAAGAAGGTTATGTTTTTGGTTGGGTTTGTTTGTGTGTTGTCAACAGCATAGTTACGGAAAAACTACTGGCCCGATTACCATGAAACTTGGTGGAAGGATGTAGTATGGGCCAAGGAAGAACCCATTAACATGTTCATGGTTAAACAATTAATCATTAACATCCGTAGTGAATTCATCGGTATGCACCTCACCTCTTCACCTTGCTCACATTGGTTTGGAGTCTCTACTCTTGGCATAAACTTGTAAACCCCACACAACACTGGACTTGATCAGATGCCAGGTCATAAATATCAATTATGTTATCTCTGAAGCAGCATGGATCGATCTAATCCAACCAGAGTGGGTGAGACTGAATCAGTGAACTTCTTCACACTACCCAGATAATCTTTACCAACCATCAGCGTCGCCTCCAAATACAAACTCATGTTATATTTATCTTTTATTTACATTTATCTTAAATTCATCTTATTGTCAAGATGGGCAATTCTGGTGGAAATCAGCGTGGAAAATACCTTGGTGTGTCCCCCAGCCTGTAAGTGCTCTGTTCTTAATAGGAATCAAACCAGGAAACTTCTATTGCCCCGAGGCTTTGCTAAAATGCAGCTGCACATGAACCGAGAAGTGAGTTGGTGGGTGGGATGAGGTGGAGGGAATTTTTGGGGGGATGTTATACCACCACCATCTGCCTTGTTAAACTTGAAGGAGTACATGTTCTGAACAAAACTGAACGATTTAATGACAACTACATGCATATTTCCTATTTTTTGAACAGATGTTTTTGTTATTAGTTAGTTACAGAACAACCTTAGAGGAATGAAGGAGTGTTTGGTAACAAAGGAGAATAAACCTGGGCCTTCCACTCCAGGGAAAGTATTCTTATTCACCCCCTTACGCTGTTGCAAGATGTACAAATTTGATCGCAGAAACTTCAATTAGATTTGATAAAATCCAGTTTTGGGTCTTGTGCAAGTGTGTCATGATTGTTTTTTTGTTTTTTTTAAGGACAAGGACTGCTGGGCGAAGCAGAAATGGTTCAGCAAGCCCAATTGACACAACAATCATACTGGATGATTTATTCAGTTAATGGGTTCAACCACGGACACCTACTCACACACACACACACACCCAGGCAGAGTTAAACAGCATAATGGATTCCTTTCCTCCACGATTCAGATTCAAAGAGACACAGAACTACTGAACAATCTAATGGTTTGCAGGATTGTGCTGCTTTCTCACACACATACACACACACACACACACACAAACAGAGCAACAATCACTCCTCGGTTTATCCTCACACCCACAGGCACACACGTACACATGGACGTGCACCCACACAGCTAAAAAACTGCAAGACTCAAATACACAAACAGATAAACTATTTTACTGTTTGGATTGCACAGATTAGCACACGCCATGTGATCTGGCTCTATGTACACATGCAGAAAAATACTGTAAGCATGACAATTGCCTGGTTAATGTGTTAAAATGATGGCATAAGCTGACAACTAAAAATAATCCCCTTTTCCCCCATTTATTTTTGTTTTTTTAACAAGGATGTTAACACATGATCACTAAGAAAAGCTTTGCATTAGTACGAGCAATTAGCGATCACACCAATCCTTGAGTCGCCGCTACTTTGGGCATAGCCCACCGCTCAGACTGTACACCTTGCTGCTGCAGTAAATGTATATAAACTTTAACCCCATTATGCTGACTAAGATACTAAAAGACATTTTTCTTTTTTGTAACTTTGAGTTTTACCCTAACAGCCATGAATCTGCACTACAACATTATGCTCAAACATGGCTTACATATTACAGTATATTATAACATAACAGACATGACAAAGAACAGTCCTCAGATGGACTTGATCAGATGGCCTAAACAATTGACAGAAAATACTCATAAAATGCATTGTTTAAAAAAAAAAAACGTAAGTCATATACTATATTTGAAAGATTCATTGCACACAAGTGAACTGTAAACACTTCTATTATGTGAGGTTGCAGGTTGCAGATGGAAAATGCAACTGTTCTTAGGACAGCTATAGGAATTCAATACAGTGAAAGCTCTGGCTATCGGTAAGAGTAACCCCTTAAAATAGCACAGAGCACACTGTTTGATACCTTCATACAAATATGATGAGCTAGACACAACATAATTCAGACCTTGCCCATAATTCAATATATCCACTAAAGTAGTATATCAATGCCTTACAAATTGTTTCAAATAATGTGATTAAAAGCAGAGTGGGTTACTCACGTATGTTCTCTGTGATTGCTCTTGAGCTTACATACTTGTTTATATTGTTTTTAACAATTTTCATATTGTTGATATACATTTTTTTTTTACCTTAGCCAGCTTCTTCCCCACCTTTAGCTGGTGCGTTGACACATTTCTTCTTCCAAATGTACGATTATGGTGTTTACAGTGACTCTACCTTACTAATCAAATCACTTGCACACTTTTCGCTAGGCATGTTTCCACATTTTACCATTTGAAATGCTGGTCGATACATGTTTACATTATTATTCAGCTCCCTTTTTTAACGTATTTCTCGATTTCATTTAAACCCAACTTCAACCCAATGACTTCAACAGACTTACAATTACTGAAATATTACTGACATTTACTAAATTGTCTTTTCTCTTTTTGAACTCTGGTGTTAATGCCCATTAACACAAATTGCACCCACAATTCAACTGTGACTATGTTTAACCCAGCCCAATGACATTTCACAGTGACCAGTTGGAAGTGGGGAGCAAGGCATTCTCCCCCTGTGCTGTGACAGAGATCAATCTGTCACAGCACATGCATCATCCTGAATACTGAATAGCTATGGTAATGTTGCCGTCTCTGCATATTTTTCGGGTTTGATCTGGTTCAGAAAAAAATGTTTGTTCCTGTCGATGTGCCCCCCCTCCCCTTTCATCATCTTTCGTTTCTTTGCTTTTCATTTCTGATTTCAACACCACTGTAATCAAAGACTAGTAAATACTGTCTAGATTGCTGTCATTTCCCCACGTTATTCCTCCTATTTGCCCCAAAGCACAACTTAAGTGCACTTTTCACCATCTAACTGCAATGCAATAGATGCAATAAAACAGCATTTGCATACTTTCTTTTAAACCAGATAATAGGCTATACTGTGTAGGTAGGTAGGTAGATACCGTCTCTGAACTATTGAATGTGTAGTTGTTGATGTAACTCACATACATAAACATTGGATTTGGAGCTGCCGTAGTGTCTTTACAGCAGATGTATAGTCAGTCCGAAGCTGAAGAAGGCCTTGCTGTCTGTTGCCAATGGCATTAATAGATGCTAAGATACCTGTTATCAGCAACTCTCCTCTATTTGCATGTCATTATTGTTTTGTCTCAGGCGAAAACAGTGACAGGTTTGTTGGAGGCACTTGTTAAACAGCAGAGTGACGAGGGGCATTGCACTGCTGAGTTGTGTGTGTGTGTGTGTGTGTGTGTGTGTGTGTGTGTGTGTGTGTGTGTGTGTGTGTGTGTGTGTGTGTGTGTGTGTGTGTGTGCATGTTCAAGAGTGAGTGTGCCCAGTCTCAGTGTGGCTGACATTTGCAAGCTCACTGCGCTTATGTATACTCACGTGCACATCTGTGTCTGTGCATGACCCTGACATTTTCACGCTGTCTGCATTCAGTTATGTTGACTGACGGGAGGACGCTTTGTTTGTAAATACTGTCCATCAATCAGCCCTTGGGCACTCAAAATTCATACACACACACAAGATATCATGAAGTCACATCCGGATCCCTGCATTCTGACTGTCGATCTAAGCAAAACGTTGAATGAATTTTTATGATAATGTGCCCCGGCTGTTATAAATAATTCAATGTGCCAATTATTCCTCCAGTGCAGGCAGAACGGAGTAGAGGAGGGCAAAGGGTTGACAGCAAAGTCCCTGCAGCACACACACCCTGTCCGTCCTGCTAGACACACTGCAAAAAAATGTATGGATGGATTGATGGATGTATGCACCTACATTAAACTTAAAATCACAAAACGGGATTTCTCAAACCAACACAAGGCATTGCGGTGACATTACTTATTGAAATAATCCATTATTGAAAACATGAAAATTTAATAAAATCACTTTCAGAGCTTGTCATTTTTTACAGAAGTGATTAACCATTTGGTATTTACAGGACCCAGGGAACAAAATCTGATGTTACAAGCTCTAATTATGAAAATAAGATGTGCCATCTTCCCCTGGGGAACTGAGTCAGTATTTTTACTTGATACAACTCCTTTATTCCCCTTAACTCTGTTTTTTTTTCCATTTGGAAGCCTCCCTGTCCCGTTCTCTTTCCATCTCTCCCAGTCCTCTCCTGCTTAATTTCTCCCAACATCTCCCATTTTTCTCCCTCTCTGTCTTTATAATTTATATTCATCCATTTGAGATGGGTGTAATTTGATTCATATAAATAAATGTGTGAAACCACTTCCTTTTATTAAGCCTTAAACTGTCATCCGCCTATAAAACTTATAAACTTATAAATCTTATTCCTTGACATCGCACGAGATTTTATTTATTCATTTATAAAAGCGCGTAGGATCCTTATGCGTAGGGATCCTTTACTAAAAGTGTATGTACGCCCAAAAGCCCAAAGTGGCGTAGGCAATGTTCCCTTTATAAATCACAGATTAACCACAAGTGTGCATAGGTGAATCAGCCTCTTATCCCGCCCTGTACACGCCCATTTTAACCATAAATACTCAATGCAAAGCACTTCATGAATGCTGATCAGTATGCTAATGGTCTGGCAGTTGTTCTTTCGTTATGCTGAATCATGACGACTGGTGGGGAAAAATCTAAAAACTTCTCAGACGCTCGGACATTGCTGCACATTGAATTATAATTGCGGCCTGTTCTCGCATAGTGTAGGGAAACCTGATCTATAGATACCTATATTAATAATACCGTCCAAAACGGCAGGCGTTATGGCACTCAAGGACAACTTCGATATACCAGACGTATATGATAAGATTTAACAGAACTTCATATTAAATCCAAACAAGCCTTAGTGATGAAGTTGAAGATTATAATATTTATATAAAACACTTACAGGTGAGGACCTGTATTTGGACCGGGATGGCACGTTTCCAGCACGTTGCCCTCTCTACTGGACCCAATTCAGTACATAGATCCAAGAGCTCAGCTTTAAGGAATTTAAATCGGCATATTAGCCAGTCATCGTCCGTAGGAGCCGTAGTCCTCCTGCAGTGCCATCATGCAGCATTACGCACGGGGGTCACCACATTATTTATATGTTTACAACAATTTGAAGACGAAAGTCTAATAGGCAAACACACTTTTTTCATGCAGGTTTGGTCACGAACAGTATTAAAGTTCATTAAAGTAGTTGTGAATGCATACCTCATGCTGTACAAGGTTTCCTAATTACCTGTATCATTATTGTGCTTGCTCTTCATCTGTTTTCTGCCTCCCAGTATGTAAGTGTTTGTCTCCTCCTGCTTACTCAAACACTTTCTTCCATTTTGCACCCTTTAACTATTCTCCTTTACCTCCTAGTACTTCTGCTTTTCCTCCCTCTGTCCTCTACCCTACATGGACAAAACAGCAAGTTAGTTCCTCAACATGTTTTTACAAGGCCATCAATCTCGAATGTTCTGCCTGCCCTGGATTTCTATTGAAGTAACAAAACGTTTTCAGGTACATACAGAGAGAGAGAGAGAGAGAGAGAGAGAGAGAGAGAGAGAGAGAGAGAGAGAGAGAGAGAGAGAGAGAGAGAGAGAGCGAGAGAGAGAGAGAGAGAGAGAGAGCGATATCTGGAGTCAAAGTCAGAAACAGGAGCTAATGTGATTCTGGCACATAGTTCCTTTTTATCCAATTATTATGATATCATTTTAAGTTGGAAGAAACACAAATCACACGTGTTGTGCAGAGAAACAGGGCAACCTTGAAACAAAAGAACAAATATTCATTACTGTACATTGCAGCCATAATTCAAGAAGCTGCATTGATGAGCGTGAACTCCAGCTGTCCCCTGGACTGAGCTTATAGAGTGCGAGCCAATATCGAGGTAGATCAATTATGAAGAGCTGAGAATGATGAAAACAAAATCCAAATTATAGATCCATACAGTGGAGGATGGCTGCTTATTTGTTTTGCACCTCACATGTCCTTTTTTAAATCAATTTAGTATTTTCTTTATGTTTTTCAGAAGAGGAGTATTATCGATTAAGTGTGTTCCAGCTTATGATTTAAATATGAAAACTCAGTTTTAAAGATGGTTTCGATATTTAAATCTTTAATGCCAATATTTTTTGTGTAGATCAATTTGAATTTTGCTTGGAAATCTCTTATTTTGCTATTTGCTAATGTTACTGAATGGATAAAGGACAATATGTTGAGATCAAATCTGTACGTACAGTGTATGACACACAACAGAGCATACAAGTCACTCACTCGCTTCCCCAGAGTTGTTAACAACAAGCTAACATCTCTGTGATTTCCCATTTGAAAGACAGGCGAAAACCAGACAGCTGATCACAAGTCTTAGGAGCAAGTGCCAGTCGGAGTCCTATGCTGACTTCAGCACTATAATTGTGAAACGCTGACACACACTCACTAACAAGGATGATAAGAGGATAGCAGTAACAAGGTACTGGTGGAAGAACCTAAACATAAAATCTAGTTAAACAGAGGCAGGCTTGGGACACTCACTGGAGAATAATATCTTGTTTTGACTTTTTTTTATAACCAAATCTGCTTTCTACCATCTCAAAAACATCTCAAGACTCCCATCATCACTCACAGACTCTGTGGTAGAGACCCTCATCGATGCCTTCATCTCCTCCCGTATGGATTACAGCAATGGAGTCCTGTTCGTGGGTATCCAGCAAAGCCCTGGACAGGTTCCAGTGTGTCCACAACTCAGCTGCCAGGGTTCTCACCTGCACCAAGCCCTGGCAGCTCAAATCCCCACTCTCATCCACATTCACCCCATCCCGGTCAAGATCCACAACACATTCAAAATCCTCATTCTCACATACAAATCACTTCATGCATCCGACCCCCAGTACTTATCAGACTTCCTCCTCCCCTACACTCCGTCCCGGAAGCTCTGGTCCTGAGACACAGGTCTGCTCACCAGTCCCCACACCGACCTGCGGGCTTTCAGGGACAGAGCCTTCAGTGTGGCAGCCCCTACCCTCTGGAACTCTCTCCCAGCAGAAATCTCTCATATGTCACATTCACAGACATATTCAAAACAACTCCTCAAAACCCACCTGTTCACCACAGTCTATGGTCTCTGTTACAGTTTTTTCCAACTGCTTACACATGTTTTCAAAACTATGTCTCCTTTTTTCAAAACTCTACTCACAATTCCCAAAACTGCACACACAAAATGCAAAATGCCTCACATCTCCTTCAAAATGAAACACTGCATTCAAAGTACCATAAACACATCTCAAAATAAACACTTTTTTCATAATAGTAAATTGTTGGATATACCATGTTCACATTGTTCTAAATCTAAAGCTCTTTTGTCTTTTATAGGCCTATATATTTACAGTGTTAAAGAGAGAAAGTAATCTGCTGAGAGTGGTTGAAAAGTGCACTGTAAACAATAATGCAATGTTACAGTAAAACAGAAAATATGTATTGGACAAAACATCACGTTTCTAAGAGTAGCACAGTGTTGTATACAGTAGCATAAAACAAGAAAACAAAACTACAAACATGTAAACCAAAGCTGTCATTTTTAGAATAAAGAATGTGTGTGTGTGTGTTGTGTGTTTGTGCGTGTTTGTGTGTCGTGGTGGGGGGCACAAACAAAGTCTGATTGATTTGTAATGCTGAAATAGTCATTAGATAGTTGCATGCAGTATGGACGCCATTGTAAAGCTACTCAAGATGGGCATAAGTGTGGCACTGATCTCATCAGAGATGGCTCTCCTTTCTCTTCTTCCCTCCTCCTCCTCCTCCTCGTTGTCGTCCCCTGTCTCTCCCTCCTCCTCCCTTTGCTCTCTGTCTATTGTTGGCATCCATTGTTCAAAACAGGTAATCTGACCCTTGACCAATGTATAGGCCTGTACTAAAGCAGTGATTGGTTAGTGTTCAGTTATGACATAATGTGTTTGCACATGTGAGGAGTGTGTGTGTGGGCCCTGGTAAATAAGTGTAGCATTTTGATTGGTTGTGTATAGAAAAGGAAAGAAAGTCACTTCCTGTTAGATTTTTGTGTCTTAGGTAGATAATTGTGTGTAGTGTTTTGAAAGAAGTGTTTTATGCAATTGAAAACTGAGTGAAAGGCTGAGAAATAGCTTATGGTTTTGGAGATTTGCTGTGTAATTTTGCACTTTGAGTGAGAGGTTTCAAAAATCGTGTGACATGAAAAGATTTTGTGTGTAAGCATTTGAAAAAAACCCTCTAAATCCTGTTTTTCCCAGCAAACATTGCCACCACTAACCCATTTATGTATTGTCTTGTTTTGTTTGTTCTGTTGAGGGTTACTTGTTCTGCCCTCATGTAAAGCGGCCATGGGTCCCTTCAAAGGCACTGTCAAAATCCAAGCCATTATTATTCTTAATAACTTTTCCATATTTTTCATCTCCCTTTTTATATCCTATTGTGTTTGTTCTCCTCCTCCTTCTCCTGCCCTGAAACACACTTGTAATCAACTTGGTCCATTCAGTCTGACTCTAAAGTGAATCCCCGAACCAACCTTCCTAATTTGTCATCTCAAACTTGGATCATGTTTCTAATCCTTGATTCATTAGTCCATGCAATCACCATCTCCAGATATTATAAGAACTGTGATGTCCAAGGGTATTAAATCAAACTTTATTCCTTTTTAAATTAGACTTGGATTTTTGAAGGTATTTAACACTAATCACACACACACATTTTAAACACTATCCCCATAATTATTGTGTATTGTATTGTGTATAATCATAGGGGAATCTAGAACCTTGAGCATGCAAGTTTGTTGAGGTGGCACATGCTAAATGTGCAGAAATGTCTGTCTTTCAACATTCCTAATATATCTATATTCTATCAAATGATTTTTATGATTGCTAAGACAGAAACAGGACATTCCAACAGCCTCATCATATCTGGGATACTGTACTAGTGCAGATGTAGTTGTGCTCTGTAAGTGAAATGCCACAGAGTAATCCCCATTAGTACTCTTGATCAAATTCTCTATGTTCACTGATTCTGATTAAGAGGCTTAGATGCTTTGTCCACTATACACAAGCCAAAGTGACATTTTATCATATAATTACTTGTGGTCTCATGAGAATCCTTTATTGCATACTATTTAAACATGACTAAAGTACATGGCTGATAATGAATGATGATAATTAGTTCACTCTTCATTTTTAAAACATATTACAATTTGATTAGTGCAGTGTGGTCACTTTTCTTTTGTTACAAACTTTTCTTTTGTTACAAACATGCGGAATACAAATTTATGCTATCGTTTGTGTAGACTACAATGGGATTATTTTTTATCTTGCTGGCTTCCAAGATGTGTCGGCCGGGAGCATGTGGTATTGCTGACTTTGTGGTGAGACATTATGTCTTTTTTCACAGTGACCAAAGGGACATGGATAGAAAATAAAGTCTGAGAGTGTCCAGTTCTGTGACATTATGATGGCATTTCTGTTTGCAAATGATGTCCTCCCTTTGCTTAACAGACTGGGTTTTTCTGTGTGCAGTGGAGCATTTTGCTGCTGAATTTTAGACTGTAGCAGATTCGAGCTCTGGTTCCCTTTCAAAAGAGGGTCATCTGCCAGTTAGATGAAGCGGCTGCATAAATTCAGGTGCTGTTGCACACATCTACACACAACAATGCATACATCTTTATTTACCGATCAGTTTTCATTTTGACCTTCACTCATGGCCGTGAGCTTCAGGTAGTGACCAAAGGAATATGATTATGCATTCAAGCAACCAAAATAAGGTTTATCCACACACTGACTGGGCTCACTATGTGTGACACAGTGAGGAGCCAGCCAGTCCACAGGGGCTCAGAGTTAAGATTCTGCTCTTCTGCATTCAGAGGAGCCAGCTGAGGTTGTTTGGCTCCTGGTAGGGATGCCAACCACTCGTGTTCATCCCTTTGAATGTATACCAACCGCGGTTGACTGAGAGGACGGCCCAGGGCAGGCCTGGGACGTGCTGGAGAGGCATGCTGGAGGGGCTTCCAGCTGGCATGAGAGCTCACTGGGTTCCCCCCAGCAGGAGCAGTTGCTGAAGAAATATGTGTACACAAGAAAGAAAAGTAACCCTAAAATAATGAACTGCCTGCCTTATTATAGTACCTGATTAGCAATGCCCATATTTGCATATTGAATCAAATCTGACCACATAGCTTTCATGGCATTCTGACTGACTTTTTTTTAATATTATAAATTTCCCTGTCATAAATGCTGCTCTCCAGCCATTGAACTTGAATGCAATTGAAGCAAAAAAAAATAATAATCTGTTGTAGTCAGGCATGTTTTATACTAGTAGAACATACATTTAACATGACCACTGAGCGTGCTTGGCCTAAAAAGTATTGCCAAGAAAAGTATGTTTTATCTCATTGTGTTTCATGGTAGAATAAGTAATAGATTGTGGTTGATACTTCCAGGTACCCCTCTTGCCACAACTAAGATGGCTGCTGTGCATTTGAACAGCAATAAGCAGAGTTCTTTGTTCATTGAACATGTACAGTTCTGCCAAAAAAAGGCCGTTGCTTTGGCGAATGTATTCTTTCTGACTGTTAATACAATAATCAATCATACTACTATACCTGAATTCCATTCAAAACTTTTAATTTGAGTATAAATGCCCCTTGTGTCTGTAGTTTTTGCACATGAAAGGTCAAGTGGCCTTATTTTACTGCTGAGCACATTGCCCAAATAATACCATTGTGAGCCATTTAATTCCAGAATGATATACAAAGAGGGAGTGCTTGATAATGACAATAAGTCACATAATCATGCACAGTTAAGAGCAGCCATACAGCTGTATCATTCCCTCTTCACTAGGAAAGTCAATGTGACTGACAGGTGCAGTAAGTCTTGAATAAGGTATGTATGCAGCAGGGAAATTATATCCCTCTGTGGTGGACAGAGGTTGAACATGAAATCTTGCTGCTCAATATGGAGCAGACCTTAGGGGGCAGGTTGTTAGTGGGATGCACAATGCAAAGTGAATAAGAATGGAAGACAAGTGGTTGCGTAAGTGTGGACTGAAACTGTCTTTCTTGTGGCGGTTGGAGCTGGCTGACATACATTTTTATAAGCCCAATGGAAGCACAGGGACAGGGACAGGTTACAAATGACACTTGTAAGCACTGCTTTTAAGTAGGTCAGTTGATTTAATGGTGCTCTACAACTGAAGTTACATTAAATCTCCAAAAGCTGTCTGCGGTGGTTCAATAAGCACAGGTGCTGTCGCTATGTTTTCTACTAGAACAAAGCCAATCTTCACTATTAACACTGTGCCTTTAAAGATAAAATAAATCAATACTAATCTCTGGTAGACACATGATTCAATACTGAGAGATGCATGACCTTCACTCTTACTGAGTCAGAGGGCAGAGGATAACCTATATGAGATGAAGTCAGCGGTAATCCCCAGTGTTACTATTGTCTATAACCACAGCCAAGATTTAACATTTAGCTTAAACAATTTATATATTGCAGCGCGCAAACTGTAGCCCTTTGTTAGCAGATGTCTTGACGAGATAAATATAGAATTAAGTTGTTGTAATAATACCAATATATAGGATGTACCTATGAACCCTTTGAAAAGAGTCCTTTATGAGAAAACACAAAAGTAATTTACTGAGTTAATACTCAGGAATGACCTTTGGAATAATATTATGACAGATTACATTGAGATAAATAAACATAAGGGTTGAATGTGATGAAATACCGCTTTGCTTCATCCATCTAAATAGACATTTGCAATTGATGGCAGAAACTTTGCTCATGTCTCATAAACAGTTACATGCTGGCTTTTATTTTAGATCTATTTCATTTTTCAATTCACCTCTTCTTTCAGTTTATTCAGACTTTCTCCAACTGTGCTTATGTGAGTCAAATGTCTGACTTTTACTATCCCACACATTCTGTATAATACTTGTAATAATGCAGTTTCCCATACATGTCCTATTCTACATTCTCCACGTCTTCCCACCATACAGAGATCAGAGTTCATTGTCAGCTACAGTATTAGCCTGGTATGGTAGGAAGGGTCTTGATAAAGGACACCTCAGCAGGGATGTACAGTAACCACCAAGGTCCTATGGTGGTCTCTTTATCCATGCTGCTCCCAGAAAAAATGGCCATTTAAATAGGGTCTGTAATCACATTGGGACTGCAGAAAAAAAACTGTACTGCACAGTAAATAGAGTGGAATATTTCCTAACCCTTTTGTTTGAATATAGATGTCACATGAGAAGAGATAAATCTCCTCTGCTCCTGCTGCTCTACAGTAATGATCTCTGACTCTCTGAACACTGTGACCTTACCCCCACATTTGGGGACAATGGATTGCCTTTGCGGGATAAATACATGTCATCATGTCATCTTTTATATTAATACTAGGGGTGGTACGGTTCACAAAACCCACGGTTCGGTTCGTATCACGGTTTTAGGTCACGTTTTTTCGGTTCTGTACGGTTCTTGTTATTTTTTCTTTTAATCTTTAACACTCCAGAAATATACTTCAGCATATGATATATAGCTTAATTATCCACAATGTAGGATACAGTATTAAATAATTATATAGTTATATCATGTAATCATGCACAAACTGAATTTGACTTGACTTTAAGCACATTATTGGGACCATCTCTGAGGAAAGCTAGCTGAGATTTTGATACAGCAAGACGGAAGACATCGATGATTTCAACATGCTTTTCATTTATTTGGCAAAACAAGGAGAATGTGTATTGCCATCTACAGGAACTTATGTGCCTTTTTAGCACATGAAGATTGAAATATTACAGAATATCAATTGAAATAACTTGCATTTATCAAACTGCCAACTTCAGTAGCTCACTAAAATGTATTCTTTAAAGAAAAAGAGAGAACTCTAAAGCTCCGTCTTTTGAATAAGTCAGAATACGTTAAACATAAAAAGCAGTTTACATTGTTAGTTAATTTCTATCCTGGCCTGGGCTGGGACACAGTCATACGGTTTGATAAAAGTACTTATTGGACTTATCATTGCGCACAATACTTGGCGTGGCCTGTTGTCAGGTCCTCCTGTATACATCTCATCTCCATTTTTTCCTGCATCCACCGTGTGTGTTTGTGTGTGTGTGTTTGTGTGTGTGTGCGCGCGTCAGTCGTGGGGAGAACTGAGCAGCCGCCGCTGCAGGGCCCGACAGGATCTAAGAGCTGCAGCAGCTTCAGCAACTTTAGGTGAAAAACGTTACAGTACATTTATGTTAAAATAGCTATGCAGGTTGGCAGGGCGGTCCTGAAGTGTTTTGCATGGTCTTTAGCTGTGCATTGTTGGTAACTTGTCCACACCTCTTCTTTCGCGGGAAAGGGAAACATACTGTCTGAGGTCACATACGGGCACCTGACGGGCACAAGGCTACATTGCACATGCGTTGAACCGTGTGGCACACACACGCTCCGAACCAAGACAAGCGGTTCGGATTTTTTTTCATGAACCATACCACCCCTAATTAATACTGTACTTTAGTGTGTACCTGTTTTGTAACATCACACTATAACTGTTGACCCCGAGTGTGTTTTAATCCTGACCTGAGAACAGTGCAGCACAACAGTGGTAAAAATGTGTTTAAATTACATATTAGCATAAACCCGTTGAAATTTAAAGTTTATAAAGCACCCGTTGTTGTTTTTTTTACCAAATTATACAATTTATGTGGTTCTAACCTGACATTGGCAAAGTACATGTAATTACCTTGGAATTAATTTAGACTTCATTAATGCATTCTAAAATGTCCTGTATATGTGCATTTTACCCATGTCTTTATCAATTTATTTGAACATTCAACTTATTTAGTCTCTTTTTTATTTTATTTATAACCAGTCAGCTTTGGCTCTTGATTTGTCCTGGTAATGTCAAAGATCAGAATTAAAATCACAGAGTACATTTAATATACTGTAAAATATTATGATGTCAAACACTCACTTTCGTGACAGCAGGGACTTAGCTTTGATAAAATAGTTGTAGGAGAAGCAGCTCTAATTAAACAATACACTCACACTGATGTTTGATACAATGACTCAGTAAATGCAGCTTTTCAAATGATAGTGCTTTTTCTTATAACAAGCTGTAACACTCTTTCTGATGCAGCACAATGAGCCAATCTGAGGACATCTTAATCAAAGTTAAATACCTGAAACTGTTAAAGCTGCCATCGTTTCATAAGACATGTCTTTCTGAACTGGATACGTTATTGAACCCGTTACTCTAATCTCTCTCTCTTTTCCTCTCTTCCCATGTGCTGCCTTGCATTCCAACAGGAAGAGATAATCTGGGCAGAGATTATTGTGAGATTAGTTGTGTCTACTGTTCGATGTGTGTATGTACTCTGTTGGGGTGGCTGGATTCTGGCTAGTACGGATGCAGGAGATGGACTGAAGGAGAACAAAGAGACAGGTGCGCAGTTTCACAGTCAAACACAGAAAGATAGTCAGCCTGACTGAAACTGAAAAAACAAATAGACAGGAAGGCACACAATAGACAGTGACATGTTGCTATGCAGGAATAAGGCTGAGAGGTAGTCAAGTTGTCTGACTACCATTTAAACATAAGTGGTTGGTTATTTTTGATGTGTGCTATGACCAGTGGCGGACTTAACATAGAGGCATAGGTAGGCGGCTGCTTGGGGCCCCCTACCAGTGGCTGTAGTAGGGGGGCCCCCAACCAACCTAAAAAAAAAAAAAAAAAGAAAAAGCCCGTTATCTTCATGAATGCTTCAAAAATCATGGTAAATTGTATTAATATTCTTAAAAAAATACATTGAAACATTGAAGTAGTAGTTAAATTGTCCAGTTCATGGTTATCTGTCCCTACACATATGAAATGGACTAGTCGTAGTCCGTAATACACCCCCTACTTTCACAATGAAATGGACTAGGCCGTAATACACCCCCTACTTTCACAATGAAATGGACTAGGCCGTAATACACCCCCAACTTTCACAATGAAATGGACTAGTCCGTAACGGTGCACACAGCACAGCGCGAAAGATAAACACACAGTGACAGGAGAACTGGGGAAGTACACAAACAGAGACGAAGCAAGACGAGTCTAAACGCGAAAATGAAACAAAGTTACCCAAGCGGCTCAAATAAAAGAAAAAAGTGAAAAGACGCCAATAAGTATTTGCCAAACGCTGCCAAAGATGACAAACTTTTTTATGGCTACTGTTTGGGGATACAGACAGGAACAACAACGTCCATAGCGTTGAACATGCCGCTACAGCAGCAGGCAGCAGCTAGCTGTTAAGTGGCGCTAAGTGAGGATAACGTTAACCAAGACAAATTAAATGAAGAGGACATCACGTTGTTTCAAAAAGAAGAGCAGGAGAAGGACAGAAAAAGGAGGAGAGGAAGAGAAAGAAAGACAAGGCAGAGAAAGTAAAAACAGGCATGAAGAGGAAAAGAAAAAGAGGGATGAGGAAGAGCGAAAGGAAGGGACAGAGGCACAAAAGAGGGAAGGTAATCATTTAACAATACAAAATTTCATATTATTAGTTCTTAATCCCAATGATTGACTGCTGTTGTTTTTTGTTATCCTCACACGTCATGGCAATGCTGCAAACAAACACACACACACACACACACACACACACACACACACACACACACACACTATCATGTACTTAGGTTTGTTTGTAGAATGTTTGAAATGCTCAATCTCAAATGTAATGTCAATTCACTTACAATATCCTGTATCTTGTACATGGGTTTGTTTGTAGAATGTTTGAAATGTCAATCTCAAGTGCAATGCCAATTGCAACCTCACTCACTCACTCACTCACTCACTCACTCACACATACAAAGTCAATTATTAATCTTGGCAATATTTGCTAAGTATATGGCTGTGATTTTTTGCTAAGTATATGACTGTGGGGTTTTACCCTGACTACTTGTCTTGCTGGTATATTGATATTGATTTGATCTTAAAAAAAAGAATAAACAGTGCTGGTTTTCCTGGCATTTTGGCAAAGACAGGTGTTATCTGAAACCTTATTCTCTCTTGGGTTCCATCGTGACTATTAGTTTGTGTAGTGCTACACTTTGTGTGTTCTTCATTTTGGAGTAAAGAAGTGTATGCAGGTTTTTTTTTCTCCTCTCCTTTTCGTTCTCTTTTAAAGATCGGATGGGGGGGCCCCATACATACCTTCGCCTTGGGCCCCCAATTTGCTAAATCCGCCACTGGCTATGACCTGTACCTTTTTACTTTGTTAAACAGTCACTTACTAACCTTCAACTTGCAATGCATGATGCTCACTGACCTTACATTCTGCTATCCCCTGTATGTGTTTATATTTCCATAGAAAGAACAAACCATGGAGTAAATATGTTATTATATGTAATAATATATATAATTTTATAAAGCTTTATGTTTTACTGTACCAAACATCACTATACAATGCTAAGCTACAGTACCATCCACACAAGAATCTCAATGAAAATTACCTTCTTAAATAGTGAAGCTCGAACAGCTGAAATAGTAGACGTGCTTCAAAATGCTATCAGAGCCAATATTGACCTGATTAAGTGGAACAGGTATCGGCCATAATAGGACAGTTTCTCTGTCAATGTCATTATACAAGTTCACTGCTATCGGTTACATTAATTCAGTCACGGCAAGTAGCCAACTCAGTCTTTTTTAGGTCTGCAGCAATCTATGGTCTCATGTTATCTTACATAAAAAAATGATTACAAGAAGTTCCACGCAGTGATGTTTAAAGACTTTATAACTGGGCACTGGGCACTGGGCACGTGGTGAGTTTTGGTGTCATAATCAGTATAGGGAAAGAAAAAGTTGGATCCATGCATGCCCAATTCACAAATTAAGTGAATTATCCCTTATCTCTCTTCTTTGATATGCCAAGACAGTTTGACTTGTGTAAGTAAGAAATAATCCTGGTCCTTGGTTGAAGATAAGTTGATTGTCGTAAAGTCCTTGTCTTTACATCAATCCTATAAGAAACTCTTAAATTATATTAAATAATACTGATTGATTTCTGACAAAAATTACAGCAATTCTTTAACCCGTGTGTGTGTGTGTGTGTGTGTGTGTGTGTGTGTGTGTGTGTGTGTGTGTGTGTGTGTTTTTTCTCCACTGCCAATCTCACATCATTTGAAAGGGCAACACAGACGGCCTGGAGTGTCTGGACTGAAGTGAATGTAATACATCAACTGTTGACTTGTAATGAAATAAAAATGATATAGGTGCTGTTGACATCTTGGTAAAATGCTCCCCTGGCCATAATGATAGACAGCCAGACAAAGAGCAAAAAACAACATATTTTTAGAACAAGAACAGATTTTGAAGTAACTGTATCAAAATATGATTTTGAAATAACTGTGTCAAAATACATTTTCATTGAGAGCTTTGGCCTTTTGTCCTTTTCCTATGTTTTAAAAACTTGTGGTGGGAACCACAAAGCAAACCTCCGAGCTATCGTGTTTTAAACATTTTCACCAAGACATTTAGATTAATACTTTATTATGAATGAGCAACTCACCTGTCCTAAGCACTGCTTAGTTAAGGTCCATGCTTAGTTGTGATTGGTGCTTAAATGCACCAATCACGGCTAAGCATAGAATTTAACTTTTGTATTCTAATCTTGTAGATTGCTGGTGTTAAACTATATTGACGTTATCATATTGTTGCCTGCAAGAGGTCCAACATAGCAACAATAAGTATGATGGTGGGACAGTAATTGGATCAGTTAGTAAGCTTGAGCCAACTACTATCTTTTAGGAGATTGTTTGATTGTTCCATGTTTTGTGATGTGTTCATATGTTGAGTGTTCGATCATTTGTTTGCATTACATTAACATACTGACACACTATAAAACCCTACATTCATATATCTGTGAGGACTGAATGATTTCCCATTCAGTCATAAACAAAATGTGCTGTAGCTCTAAGTAAATAATGTGCAAGGACAAAAAAACATACACACAGTCACTCACACTGTGGCAGTCATAACCAAGCGGGGGGGAATGTCAGTCTCTTTGTCAAGCAGAAGAGCCTGACAGAATCAATTAGCAGGCAGGGAGAATGGAGAATACAGGATTCAATTAAACTGACAGCTTTCCCCATAGGCACACCAATCACTGGGCCATTATTCAACCAAACTGTGTGTTTGTGTGTATGAGAGAGAGAGAGAGAGAGAGAGAGAGAGAGAGAGAGAGAGAGAGAGAGAGAGAGAGAGAGAGAGAAAGAGAGACTGAGAAGATGTGTGTGTGTGTGTGTGTGTGTGTGTGTGTGTTTGCGTGTGTGTGTTTTAAGGAGAGTGTCTGTCTGTGTGTGTCTTGAGGATGAACTCATTTCTCTCCATCCGCCCTGAGGTCAGCTTGCTCTGTTAGGGATTTAAACACACAAAACCTAATCCCTCCTTCAGCTGTCTCCAGCGAAAACACACACACACACACACACACACACACACACACACACACACACACACACACACACACACACACACACACACACACAGTATCAGACTTGAACCTTGATTATAGCCAAATGTACAGTCACTGGCAGGAATGCTGTTTGGGTTTCAGAGCAGCAGAAGAGACTGCTACAGAACCATAGTAAGGGAGTCCAGGGGCATTCACCCTGGGAGAAACAATGTAACATTTCAAAATCAATAAGGTGAATGCAGCTTGGAATATACATAATGTATGTATAAAGCAAACAACACAGCAGCTGAGCCTGGGTGGGTGTGTGGAGGTTGCACATGATTGTTGGTGTTATTATTGTACTCTGAGCACTTTGTTCAATCTATCTGTAATGTGGGGTGCCTCGGCGAGCGTTGTTACTGATTATTTACAGTAATTTATCTGTAATTTAACAGTGTTTTGCTGGCTGTTAATGTGGGTTTTTGTCAGTCAATTTCCATAAGCACTGAGTCAATTTTTGAAGAGAGACAAAAGTAAACTACCAGGAGTCTGTACAGACCTGCAGTGGATTACAATGTGCAGTCTGGCTTAGCTGTCATTCTGCCTGCACTGAATTATGAACAGAACCTCTGCTCTTATCTCTCTTCATCTCTGTCCCAGTCTCATCTGTTATTCCACAGACAAACGGAGATAAATATTGTATCAAACTAAAATGTTCAGCAGGCCAAACAATTAGAGCTGAATGGGACAATGAACCTGACAAGATCCTTTTTGGGTAACTATTAGTGGGTGACTGGAGTCACAAGAGGCATTTTGTTTACAACCAGTGCAGTGCCTGTTCAGAACAGGCCGATTGTTTGCCCTCTGGTATTGCAGCTTTCTCTAGAAGCGCTCATCCAAACAACTTCACACTCAAAAATGCACTTCCTTGGGTCCTGTGCAATACACCTGCCATGACATAGTTGCGCCCCATAGCATTGCTGGAGCATAAACATCACTTGCTAACAGCTAGCTATTTGGGACCAGGCTATTTCCGGGAACATAGGCATTCATTCCAAAAGTTCCATCCCTGATTAGGGCCAAAAAATTATCAAAATATTATCAAAGGCAAAATGTCACTGAGGTACATATTTTTAAAAATTCGGGGCTCCATTTCCAGTGTTATCTCCGAGTATTTGTACAAATGCTGTTAAAATTCTACTAATGATTCCCAAAACGGCAAGAGTTCAGTCACTAGAGCTTCTCAACAGCTCATTTATCAGTTCGAAACCAATACACATACAGTAGAATATAAAAAAAAACTGATACAATAAATATTCACTTAATGCATAGTCTTAAAACAAATTAATCACAATCACTGTTATTTGTCCGCCATAACAAGCCAATTGTCTACACAACAGTGTTGGCTACTGTGGTTTCTTTAATCTAGCTGCAAGTTAGTGTTTACGTTTGTGTAACTACATAACTGGAAGCCCTTACTTCTGTAACATAAAACATTAAACTTTCCAAACATCTAACATTTGGGTATGCTGTACAAATTATATATGCTACATTCTGTTCAATATCACAGATGGATTAAGAGACTGACTTTAAAAGCTGTCTTGCTGGCGCTCCACTTTGGACCTTTAGTGACTCACCACTTTCAATTCAAAGGCTTTGTAAACCAATGCTGGACTGTTGTCCAGATCAGAAAGTGGTTATAGTCACATTACTTTTATGTGCACTGATTATGTACATTTCTACTTTGCATGCTGTTTTAGAAACGTTCATGAATAAGGCCATCAGTACTGGGCTGGCAGGAAGAACTCAATCACATAGTTATATTAAATAAACAATAATAAATCATAAACTTTGTATGGAAATTGTTTTTGAAAGAGAGAGAAATACTGCTAAATGCAGAGCGTTGATGTCCAATGATGTAAAAAAATACTTGTGAACAGGTGCTGCCTCAGTATGGGAATAAATATTCTGACCTATTTCCACACAGTTTAAGCCAAGCACAAGTCAACATGCTTGTCTTTTTGGCCAAAAGCCTAGAGCTTTAACTCTTGCCATTTTATTTGTTTATTTTGGTTCTAAGTAATAAAACTCCTAGGCCAGAAGCTCATTATTTTAAATCGTCCTCTCTAATTCCATCTCAGATCTTATAGAGAGCAAACTCTCTCATTCGTATCACCACATGATGTTGGCTGTCTTGTTCCATGCAAGCCTGTTGTCGCTGTTGATTGTTTGAATATTTTTGATTTTGCATCTGCAGTGTTACAGGGGATGGAAAACAATAGGAGTGATACCCTCCCAAAAGATATAACTTTAAAAAACACCATAGTAAAATTGTACAGTGGGTACGTAAAGTATTCAGACCCCTTTAGATTTTTCACTCTTTGTTTCATTGCAGCCATTTGCTAAAATCAAAAAAGTTCATTTTATTTCTCATTAATCATTAACACTCAGCACCCCATCTTGATAGAAAAAAACTGAAATGTAGAAATTTTTGCAAATTTATTAAAAAAGAAAAACTGAAATATCACATGGTCATAAGTATTCAGACCCTTTGCTGTGACACTCATATTTAACTCACATGCTGTCCATTTCTTCTGATCCTCCTTGAGATGGTTCTACTCCTTCATTGGAGTCCTGCTGTGTTTAATTAAACTGATTGGACTTGATTAGGAAAGGCACACACCTGTCTATATAAGACCTTACAGCTCACAGTGCATGTCAGAGCAAATGAGAATCATGAGGTCGAAGGAACTGCCCAAGGAGCTCAGAGACTTGTGGCAAGGCACAGATCTGGCCAAGATTACAAAAGAATTTCTGCAGCACTCAAGGTTCCTAAGAGCACAGTGGCCTCCATAATCCTTAAATGGAAGAAGTTTGGGACGACCAGAACTCTTCCTAGACCTGGCCGTCCAGCCAAACTGAGCAATCGTGGGAGAAGAGCCTTGGTGAGAGAGGTAAAGAAGAACCCAAAGATCACTGTGGCTGAGCTCCAGAGATGCAGTAGGGAGATGGGAGAAAGTTCCACAAAGTCAACTATCACTGCAGCCCTCCACCAGTCGGGGCTTTATGGCAGAGTGGCCCGACGGAAGCCTCTCCTCAGTGCAAGACATGAACGCCTGCATAGAGTTTGCCAAAAAACACATGAAGGACTCCCAGACTATGGGAAATAAGATTCTCTGGTCTGATGAGACCAAGATTGAACTTTTTGGCGTTAATTCTAAGCGGTATGTGTGGAGAAAACCAGGCACTGCTTATCACCTGCCCAATACAATCCCAACAGTGAAACATGGTGGTGGCAGCATCATACTATGGGGGTGTTTTTCAGCTGTAGGGACAGGACGACTGGTTGAAGGAAAGATGAATGCGGCCAAGTACAGAGATATCCTGGAAGAAAACCTCATCCAGAGTGCTCAGGACCTCAGACTGGGCCAAAGGTTCACCTTCCAACAAGACAATGACCCTAAGCACACAGCTAAAATAACAAAGGAGTGGCTTTGGAACAACTCTGTGACCATTCTTGACTGGCCCAGCCAGAGCCCTGACCTAAATCCAATTGAGCATCTCTGGAGAGACCTGAAAATGGCTGTCCACCAACGTTCACCATCCAACCTGATGGAACTGGAGAGGATCTGCAAGGAAGAATAGCAGAGGATCCCTAAATCCAGGTGTGAAAAACTTGTTGCATCATTCCCAAGAAGACTCATGGCTGTACTAGCTCAAAAGGGTGCTTCTACTCAATACTGAGCAAAGGGTCTGAATACTTATGACCATATGATATTTCAGTTTTTCTTTTTTAATAAATTTGCAAACATTTCTACATTTCTGTTTTTTCTGTCAAGATGGGGTGCTGAGTACATTAATGAGAAATAAAATGAACTTTTTTGATTTGATAGCAAATGGCTGCAATGAAACAGAGTGAAAAATTTAAAGGGGTCTGAATACTTTCCGTACCCACTGTATATCCTTATAATATATAGAAACGATACTGTGTATGTGATATAACAGATAAAACATTGAATGCCACAATTGTAATTGTGTTTTTCTCTGTCTAGCCATCTCCACCTGTCACTGTCTCCCTCTGCATGTCCAATTCACTTTGCAGGCCATTTTTTCACACTGTCACAATCAGCGGTACGACATGTTGCTATTTCTGTGACCTTGAAATGCACAAGATTGAAGAACAAAATAGGAGTTGCATGCAAATAAGCTAGCACATGGCAAGGCGCTGGTATTTCTTTGTGAAGCAATTGCAAGGACTGCGTCTCTCATCTTTTATAATTTGGCGATTTTGCCTGCTGGCGTGATAGAATGCATGCTAGAAATGTGCAACACTGACACAATAATGATAAATAATGTGAATAAGCAAAAGTGATAACAGTAATCTGAATAAAGTATAATCAAATAGCTTCTTTGTACTGTTGTACAGTGACCACAGGGCATGCACTGCGAATATGTTTCGTATCTCTCAACCAGCTCACAGCTGAACAACCACGTAATTTGTAGTTTGTCTCTGCTTGTCTGTAAGTCAATCTGGCACATGCCTGCACATACACACACAGACACGTAACCAGTTAGCTCCTAAACCAGCTGTAATAGTTTAGATTTTCAAGAGCCACAGCCAGATTTCCTCCCATTTATCAAAACCATCGATCCACAAACCATCCATCACCTTACAACCAGAGAGAGAGAGAGAGAGACAAAGGCGGAAAAACAAAAGGAGAGGATATTATATTCATTTAAAGTTTAGTGTTGACAGTGGGGGCCATGTACTTAATTTAGTACATCTATCATAGATGCAATACAGAAGGGGAGAGAAGAAGTGTAGAAGGGGAATAGAGGGAACATAAACGTAGAAGAGAGAGAGAGAGAGAGAGAGAGAGAGAGAGAGAGAGAGAGAGAGAGAGAGAGAAATTAAACATTATGGAATGAGCGGTGTTGACACTGGGGAGCATGTATTTAGTTCAGCTGGAGGATTAAAGCCTAATTTTACATCCATCTAAGTGGGCCATAGGGGGAGAGAGTGGGGCTGAGGCTGATGCTTATTAATGGCTTAAGAGTCTTGTAAGGGCTGGGATAGACTTTGAGTTCAGTGACAAGTTATACACGCTGGAGGTTTTAGGGGCTCACGAAAAACATGTTTTCAGTTCAATACAGTCAAGCAGAAGATCCAGGCCTGCTAAACCCTTCAGTTTTAATGTATTGCTGGTGCTAAATAAAAACCGCATAACTTCCTATTTTGCTTTCTCAATTTGTTTATTTAACAGGGGCCAACACAGCCGTTGAGCCAGAGTTCACTATATAGCCAATTACAGTACATCTGTGGTCCCTGGCCAGGGAAATATGACGTTTTAATTGAATGTGTCCCTTATGTGCTGAGTAAGGTCCCTGAGCTGAGGCCCACTTAAAATACAATACACAATCTATTGAGATACCCTCAAACTGTAAGGTGTGATATTTCTGGACGCTTTTAGGACAGTGGCTTGAATTAGCTGCTTAGCTGTTACTGTGTACAGAAAATGTTAAGCTTCAAAGTAGGCCTGCACGATATCGGAAAAAACTTACATTGTGATATTTTTTTTCCCTGCGATATATATTGCGATATGAAAAAAACACGAATTTTTACAAGAGGATTTAATTAGCCCTATTTAGAAATACTAAATCATTCTCTACTGGGGTGATTTTGTAGGGGAGTGCATCTACAAAGAAAATAAAAATGAAAAAGGAAATTTTCTTATGTGAAAAAGTCTTTGTTGAACTTTAATGCTTTACAAAAACCAAAGCAAGTAAGCACTGACTACTCTTCTGAAGTGATTTTGGAGAGGGAAATTAGGAAGAAATACACTGGTTGACTGACATGACACCATTGTATCCAAATGATATAAATCCAGGCTAAAGTGAATGATATTAATAATGCATGTTGCTTCCTCTAAACTTCAGGTTGTGGTCGACTAGCGGGGCCTGCTTTGGTTGTTTGATAAATTGATTAAAATTGATCATGATTGTTGGTTTGCTGTGCATGCAGAGCCTGCGTGTCACACTCTTGCAACAAACTGTGTAGCCAAGAGCACTTAAATCAGTGTAAATTACGTTATATCAGAAACAGACTGCTGTTGTAGATTAGTGTTACGTTTCCAGCGTCGCAGCTCCGAACCATAACTTTAGTTGGGACAGACGCCTTGTTTCTATAGGCTAACTATGTTAGCTTCAGCCTGGCTGGTAGCAGCTTTCTGCGGTGAAAAATGGCATTAATCAGGTGATTTAGTTTGTCTTTGCAGCAAACATAAAACACTGCCTACTGTAGCTTCACTACCCATGGAAAAGCATGTGCATCACTGTGTCAGTTGGCAGCTGCCGCTTGCCATACTTTTCTACACACGGAGAGCCTCACTTCCCATAACAACCCCCCCCGTGGAAAAGGAAAAAGGAGAATGGTGAAAGTTTACTTTTTTATCAAGCAGCAAAGAAGTTGTAGCGTCAACATCGCAACGTCCTGCGATGTGACTATCGCGCATGCGCACATCGTGATGTAGATGATGAAACAACATATCGTGCAGCCCTACTTCAAAGCTTTCTATAGAACCTGATACTGGGAAAATATGAAGTTCTTATTTGGATTATCCATCCCTGCCCGGATTTGTAATGCATGCATTAAAACAGAATGAATTCACAAGCATTAACTTCCCGTTAGTATGCAATGACATGACTAAAGTAGTACAGAGAAGACAGAGATACACTGCAAAGATGTGCAGAGAAAGAATAGACAAGTAGTTGAAGAGGCGAAACATATATAGTATGAAGTAATAACATGATGGAGAAAGGGAGACTCAGTTATCCGTCTGGCTGAATATTTCAAGCAGGAAAAATCATATTAATACTGATGTTTTGCACTGAAGGGAGCTGGCTTGGTTACATGTTTACACACTCACACATACAGTCCTTGCAAATTATCTACTTGGCTTATGCAAATAGTGTCAGCAAACGCAATAACACTAATAAACCGAAATGTATCCACCCAGACAACACCAAAGACCTACGTACACACACACACACACACACACACACACACACACTCACACACACACACACACACACACACACACACACACACACACACACACACACACACACACACCAGCCTTTACATAATTAATAAATATTGCGCCTGTCATTATATGCACACTCATACATAAAATGCAAGGCACAGGCACTCATGCATGTACACAGACAATGAGCTAGATTGGCTGTTATTTGGTTGCATGCTGGTCTTTGTGCGCAGCACACGCTGACATAGAAATATACATGAGCACACACATTCACACATGTAAATTATGAGCACAAGCGGTGCAGTAAGGAGTTGGTAGGTTGTGATTATTCTTCTCAGACTAATGCCTCTATCCCACTCTCATCCCTATCTGCCCATGTTCTTTCCATCTCCTTTTTTATGAACCTCATAATATGCCCTCACACCTTTCCCATGTGTTCCTCAATAACAGTGAATTGAGGTGTGTGCTGTGTGTGTGGTGATTATTTAAGAGCTGGTCATTACTGTAGCGTCCTGCTTTGTAAAAGCGAAGAGGCAGACATACAAGGGAGATGAGGTAGAGATATTTATAGACAAAGTAGAAGTGACAGTGTGTGACAAAGGAAGACGGTAGCAGAAAGACAGACATGAAGGACAGTGAGAGAGGAATACTTATTACTAGCCTCAGTAATTGACAGATCCCACACATGAACATGCATGGTGTTATATGTGTACACACCCCAGCAGAGTATAACAAACTCAAATGGGCCACTGAGACACCTGCCTACTAGCAGTGACAGGACACTATTTTCAACAATTAACAGTGATTGCTCAGTGCCCATGTGAGGCCATTAGCTCAGGACATGAGAGACACATAAAATGCATAGCTTTGAAGCAACACAATCAAAATCGAGCTGCCTCTGACATAAAGATCACCCGCCCTGTTAATCCTTTGCTGATGCTGATGTGGTAAAATACAGTCTGCCTTCAGAAAGAGACTGGTGGTTGTTTTCCCCCTCCATAGCACCACAGTGTTGCTACATCATTTGATAAAAAATAAAATAACTAATAAAGACATGTGCTACTGTGTTATGTGAAATGTTATAAATAACCTCATACAAGCCCCAATGTATGAGAGGCCGTATAGGAAGTAATTCATACTTCTGTCTTACACACACTATCATAATCTTGCATATACACCACTATACTCATACACACACACTATTATAATCCTTTTACATGTATGTATGAGAGGGTATAGTCGTGTGTGTGTGAGAGTATACTAGTGTATGTGAGAGAGTATAGTAGTGTATGTGAGAGAGTATAGTAGTGTATGTGAGAGAGTATAGTAGTGTATGTGAGAGGGTATAGTAGTGTG
The DNA here is from genome assembly GCF_031162955.1 of Sander vitreus. Classification (NCBI taxonomy): domain Eukaryota; kingdom Metazoa; phylum Chordata; class Actinopteri; order Perciformes; family Percidae; genus Sander; species Sander vitreus. The sequence continues at coordinate 17,417,838 of NC_135857.1, read as the reverse complement.
AGAGTATAGTAGTGTATGTGAGAGAGAAAGTATAGTTTTATAGTGCGAGAGAGTATAGAAGTGTGTGTGTGAGAGAGCATAGTTGAAAAGGATGTTGGTTTGATCAATCAGGAAGACTTAATTAAATTCTTACTTCCTGATTGGCTAAAGGGGCCATTTTAAATTATCATTACCCACTGGGCTTGCTGCTTTGAAAGTACAGCTAGCACCAACTCAGAGGAACAAGGAACATTTAAATCAAGCAGCAGAAACTTTGACAAAAACAACCTTGCTGGACGAAAAAAATTATTCTTATCTTATTTAGTTTATTTTTCGAGGTCAGTTTTTGTTTGTGGAAGTAAATGGTAATAAGGAAAACACTCGCCTGCCTCCTTCTACTCTCACTATATTATTGTTTATAGATTATATAAATCTGATGACAATGAAGAGAAGCAGGTGGGCCAGGTTAGGCGGATGCTGCAACTCCTCATTCCCTAACTTGACGACTGAAGAGAAGCAGGTGGGCCGGGTTAGGCGGACGCTGCAATTCCTCACTCCCTAATGTGACGACTATGAAGAGTAGCAGGTGGGCCGGGTTAGGCGGACGCTGCAACTCCTCACTCCCTAACTATAAGCTTTATCAAAGAGGATGGTTTTCAGTTTATTCTTAAAAGTGGTGACGGTGTCTGCCCCCCGAACCCAAATTGGGAGCTGGTTCCACAGGAGAGGAGCCTGGTAGCTGAAGGCTTTGGCTCCCATTCTACTTTTAGAGACTCTAGGAACCACAAGTAGCTCTGAGTTCTGGGAGCGCAGTGCTCTAGTGGGACAATAAGGTACTAAGAGCTCCTCAAGATATGATGGTGCTTGACCATTTAGAGCTTTGTAGGTCAGGAGAAGGATTTTAAATTAAATCCTGAATTGTACAGGAAGCCAATGCAAAGAAGCTAATACAGGAGAAATATGATCTCTTTTCTTAGTTCTTGTCAGAACACGTGCTGCAGCATTCTGGATCAGCTGGAGAGTCTTAAGGGACTTATTTGAGCAACCTGATAGTAAAGAATTACAGTAGTCCAGCCTGGAAGTAACGAATGCATGGACTAAGTTTTCAGCATCATTTTGAGATAGGATGTTCCTGATTTTGGCAATGTTACGAATATGGAAAAAGGCTGTTCTTGAGATTTGTTTTAAGTGGGCGTTAAAGGATAAATCCTGATCAAAAATAACTCCTAGATTTCTGGCAGTAGTGCTGGAGGCCAGGGCAATACCATCTAGGGTAGCTATATCTTTAGATAATGAAGTTCGGAGGTGCTTGAGTCCCAGCACAATAACTTCAGTTTTGTTTGAGTTTAACATCAGAAAATTATGGGTCATCCAGGATTTTATATCTTTAATGCACGCTTGAAGTTTAGCTAACTGACCGCTTTCGTATGGCTTAATTAACAGGTATAATTGGGTGTCGTCTGCGTAACAGTGAAAGTTAATTGAGTGTTTCCTAATGATATTGCCTAGAGGAAGCATATATAAGGAGAATAGAACTGGTCCAAGCACTGAGCCTTGAGGAATGCCATGGCTAACTTTGGCGTATTTGGAGGGTTTATCGTTAATATTAACAAATTGGGATCGCTCAGAGAAGTAGGACTTAAACCAGCTTAGTGCGATTCCTTTAATACCAACTAAATGTTCCAGTCTCTGTAACAGGATGGTATGGTCAATAGTGTCGAATGCAGCACTAAGATCCAATAAGACAAGTATGGAAACAAGTCCTTTGTCAGCAGCAGTTAGAAGGTCGTCGAAGTGCCGTCTCTGTGCTATGATGCATTCTAAATCCTGACTGAAAGTCTTCAAATAGATTATTTCTATGTAGAAAGTCACATAACTGATTACCGACTACTTTCTCAAGGATCTTGGAGAGAAAGGGAAGGTTAGATATAGGTCTATAGTTGGCTAAGACCTCGGGATCGAGGGTGGGTTTTTTCAGAATAGGTTTTATCACAGCTACTTTAAATGACTGCGGTACATAACCTGTTAATATAGACATATTGATCGTGTCTAATAATGTGGTGTTTACCACGGGTAGTACTTCTTTAAGTAGCCTCGTTGGAATGGGGTCTAGGAGACAGGTAGTTGGCTTAGCTGAAGAAACCTTTAACATTAATTGTTGAAGGTCTATAGGAAAAAAGCAGTCTAAGTATGTATCGGGTCCTGTTGTTCTCTCCAGCCCCCCTGCGCCCAATAGTGAGCCATTAGAAGCTGTGGGCAAAAGGTGATGAATTTTATCTCTAATTGTTATAATGTTATCATTAAAGAAGGTCATGAAGTCATCACTGCTCAGAGCTATAGGAATAGATGGCTCAATAGAGCTGTGACTATCTGTCAGCCTGGCTACAGTGCTGAAAAGAAACCTTGGGTTGTTCTTATTGTCTTCTATTAGTGTTAAGTAATAGTCTGATCTGGCATTTCTGAGGGCCCTCCTATAATTTTTCTATTTTCTATCTTGCCAATCTACACGAGATTCTTCCAGTTTGGTGAAGCGCCATTTACTTTCAAGTTTTCGTGAGATTTGTTCGAATTTGCGAGTTTGGGAGTTATACCAAGGTGCTAGTTTCCTTTGCATCTTCTTTTTGATAGGAGCAACCGAGTCTAAAGTAGTCCATAGGCAGGCCGTAGCAGCGTCTACAAAGTTATCAATTTGGGAGGGACTAAAGTTAACATAAGTGTCCTCTGTTATATTAAGGGATGACATTGAGTTAAGTGCTGTTGGAATGTCTTCCTTAAATTTAGCTATAGCACTGTCAGGCATCTAGTGTAGAAACTTTTATTTAATTTCGTATAGTCTGGTAGTAGGAATTCGAAAGTTATTACAAAATGGTCTGATAATAAAGGATTCTGCGGAAATACTATTAAATCGTCAATTCTGATGCCATATTCTAGCACAAGGTCGAGGGTGTGGTTAAACAGTGCGTGGCTTTATGCACACTCTGAATTGAAAGCAGTACTAAGGCTATTGCTGTCAACGTCCACATGGATATTAAAATCACCTACAATAAGTACTTTGTCTGAGTGAAGGACTACACATGATAAAAACTCAGATAATTCAGATAAAAATTCAGAATACGGACCTGGTGCTCGGTAAACAACAACAAATATAATTGGCTGTACTGTTTTCCATGTTAGATGTTGAAGATTAAGAACAAGGCTTTCAAACGAGTTGTAATTTAGTTTAGGTTTAGGATTAATTAACAGGCTTGAATCAAATATGAATGCTACTCCACCTCCTCGGCCTGAGCCTCGTGGAATATGAGTATTATTATGACTGGGAGGAGTGGCTTCATTTAAACTAACATATTCTTCATGGCCCAGCCAGGTTTCGGTGAGGCAGAGTAAATCAATTTGGTTATGTGATATTAATTTGTTTACCAATATTGCTTTAGACGACAGAGATCTGTGCTATCCTTGCAGTGGTTGTTTTAATTCCAATTAGGTTGTTGAGTATAGCACCTCTTTTGTTAGCGTTTGATTTAATCGGTCTCAGTCGGGGGACAGATACTGTGGTTGTGGGATTATAAATGGATGGTTGCTCAAAATGAAGTACAGAGGAGCGTGTAGCGCTGTGCCTCTGATTACTGATATTATTGATTCTTACTGGAATGATATAGCTGGTCTGTGGGTTAGCAGAGTTATTTGTAAAGGAGTGAGAGCTTACGGGAGAATATAGCTGGGAAGTGCGCTTGTGCGTTTGTTTACGAGGTGCAAACAGTCATTTGAAGGTTTGCGTCTGCACTGCGAGCCGCAGATTCCCACGTAGCATCTGGCTGCCGCGTCTATTGGGGTGAATCCCATCCCTCCTGAACAGGGAGCTATGTTCCCAAAACAGTTTGAAATTGTCAATGAAACCTATCTTATGGGTGTTGCATGTATGCCGGAGCCAGGCGTTAAGGCCGAGTAGTCTACTAAAAAGGAAATCTCCGCGACCTTGAGATAGTAGTGGGCCCGAAAATACGTTCACTCTGCTGATAGGACATGTCGTTATGTCCACAATGGACCACGATGCGTTTAATAGAGGTCGGGAGTGAGGGTATCAGGTCCACAGCTTTAGCCAGGATGTCTGCAACTTTGGCTCCAGGAAAGCAGTGTGTGGCAGCATTAAAAACCCTTATATCCTGGGTGATGGAGTCACCAATAATTATTGTGGTTGGGGGGAAAAGCGGACGAGGAGTGGGGGGACATGAATGCCCGGTGGCAGGAACAGCACAGCCAGTATCGGTTTGAGATGGACAAGGAGAAGAAGAGGAATATTGCTTACCGTTCGGTGGGGGAGATTGTTTTTGAGGAAAGTTGTCGTTTGGCCGGTTCAGGCAAGGGAGCCACCGGACCGTCTGATTACCGCGTCCCTCAGACATTTTCGCCGTGAGGCAGCGGTGCTCTTTTGTGACGACAGCTGGTCAGTAGGCTTTGGAGCGGGGCGAGCCCGGGTAACCACGTTGGCCGTTACCGGGGGAACGTTCGGCTTCGACAGGGCATCGAAGCGACTGGAGAGGCTGAGGGCAGGAGGCGATGGAGCCCTACCCGAGGCTCTCTTTCGGCCGTGAACCACTGTAGTCCAGGATGGCCTGATGGTCGGTGTCGAACTAGAAGATGGATGTGGGCAGGTGGATGGGTCCCAGAGCACAGTATCCTGGAAGGCCGCCGAGAGAGTTGTGATTTGGAGTTTTTGATTTTGAGCAACGTCCAGGTAGGCGGTTAACAAGGCATCTTTGTTTTTTAAGTCTTCGGAGAGCCGACGAACTTCTTCCCTAAGGTCAGCAATTTCTTTGTTTGCTTTTTCAAGCAACAAGGAAATATTGTGGGGAGGTGGGGACTCGCCAGGTGTAGATGTAGCCATGGAGCTGGCGTTAGCCTGAAGCTAATGTTTACGAGGTACTCGTAGAAAAGGTGTAGTCCTCCACGCACAGGTACGTAGATTTGCGTAGATGCTGGCTCTTTCTATAGACTAAAGGCTACCAGGGGATTGAAAATAAACAAAAAACTAAGCAAATAGTACAACGTTTTTCTCAATAATAATGCTATTTTCCTCTGTCTGTCTCCTCTCCCTCCACACTCTCAAACTGCGTTAGCTTCCGGTTATACATATATATAGGCTGCTGATATATTTATATATATATATATATATATATATATATATATATATATATAGTAGTTACTTCCTAATTAATAATTAATCACAACTGCTTTTAATTTAATTTTTACGGAAAAAAATTACCATTTTAACCTAGTAGGAATGCATCATGTTTTAATTTGTTGGCTAATTAGGGTTACATGCACTTTTATGTTGCCACTCTCAGACTGATAATAATTTGGAAATAAAAGCTGCACATACTTTACTTCCATCTACAGCACACTCAGCTGACTGACAGTCTCTTTTCCACAATTGGGACAGCTAGCTCAGACTTTGAATTGGGGTGGTGATGGCGCAGTGGATATGACACATGCTTTTGGTGTGGGAGACCTGGGTTTGATTCCCACTATGATACATCAACCATATATAGCAACTGTAAGTTGCTTTGGATAAAAGTGTCAGCTAAATGACATGTAATGCATTGCACTCTCTTAAGTTATTTATTGTAAAACGAAAACAAAAGTCGTTGTACTCTTTTCCAAAGGAACACAAAACAAAAGAGTTGTTGGATCCCCAGACAGCCCATCATCTGCTCAGCAAGCCAGTTCTGGGATAGCACGTACATCATAGCCCCTTTGTTTACAAACATTCAGACTTCTTCATTCATTTTCACCCAGAGAAAACCCATATCTATTTTATTTTTTTATTTTACTGACAGTAATCCTGGACAAAGCCACATATCACCACATAAACATAGGACACAAACACAAGACAAGGATATACAGATACCACTGAGATTGGTAAAGTGCTGATTTCCCAGGGCTGTACTACGAAATAAGTTCAACATGCCCTGGATTTATTTGTTACCCGGCTTCACTAACCCTAACAACTGCGGTCCCAGTTATCAACTAGTTCAATCAACCCAGGGTTTCCCAATCCAGCGGTGCGCGCGTTTACATAAAAGAGGCGGTGTTTGCGCAGCATGACCAATCACAAACATCTATCAGAGCTGCATATTCTACATAAGAAGAACAAACTATAACTCTACATAAATATGAAAAACACAGACACGGTTTTACAGGCAAAACGCAATACAGTCGCTGCTTCCTAAAACAGGAAGAAAAGCTGGCAAAAAAAACGCTGTAAATGCGTAAATTAAAAGACTTATCAATTTCACTTCCCCATCAGTCAGGCACAAGAGCTGACCATGATTACACTTGTGTTTTCCATAAACTGTCGTTGCTTTAGCTTATATTATCAGTTGCAACCCTGGCCGTTGTAAGCGATCGTTGGAGCAAAAATATATATATAAAAACATGATTCAAACCGATGTGCGCATTGGCAACACACGGCTGAAGAAGCCGACTAATAGCCTATAGGCCTACGTAATTCCCTCTGCTGAAAATCTATATAGTTCATAAAAATACCCATCAGGGAATGTTAACGAGGTTGTCGGTCTCTAAATGTTTTAACGTTTATGAGCGCACCTCTCTCTCTCTCTCTCTCTCTCCATGCACCGAGCTCCACCTGATCTTCTAAAAACAGTGACGCCATTATCAATCGAGTATTGGTTGGTATAGGCGCTATAAAAGCAATAGGCGTTGCTTTTACACCGGTTGCGCGTTGAGCTCTAATCTCCAACATAGGTGTTCAGCATAAGCATTGTTACCACGGCGATTGAATCAACAAGTGAGCCACCGTCGTGATACAGAAAACCCTGGGTTGAACCTGAAGTTAACTCGTTACCGCCAAATCTTGCTTCGTAGTACAGGCCTCCGGTGTGTGTCCTCTAAGGTTCAATATAACTCTTGGTGCGTGCATTTGTGCGTGCGTGCTTGCATGTGAGTTTATTCCACCTGCCTCTGTCAGTCTGAATGACTAAGATACGGTGGCTGTGTGTTCAGTAGGTCGGTGATTCAATTTTGTTTTAAATCCCCTTCAGTAGGACCCCTGACAGCAGGTATTCTGTGTGGAACTGAGGCAGGGTCCTCCCTCCCAATGAGGCATCCTCCCTGTATTCCATCCTCCCACCTTACTCTCCTTTGCTCCTTTATTTCATCTTTCTTTTATCTTCCACTCTCCTTTCAACCTGTCCCATCCTTAGCCATCTCCCCATCCTCTCTCCCTCTTTTCATCTTGCCCCTTGCCCTTCCACACTACTTCACTGTTTTCCTTTTGTTTTCCCTGAGTCACTCTTCTTCTAACGACCAACCTTTTTCTCTCTTTCATCTGTCCTCAACTCTAACCTGTAACTCCTCCCCATGTTTCTTGCATTTCGCTCATCATACTTTCCTCCTTGCTTCTCACTCTTCCCTCTGTCCTATTTTCCCCCTCTCTGCCTTGCATCTTAATGATATAAAAATGAATGAATGAAATGAAAATGAATGTATGCACCTCTTTGAAGTTATTGTAAGTCAGTCCAAATAAGAACATCAGGCAAATCCTTAAAATATGTTTATTTAAACGAGGATCAAAGAACACTACACTGAAAGCTATATTTGTCTGCTGGATGTCATTTGGTTAGAAGAGAAGTTCTTGGGGACACAGACATCTAAATGTCAGTCAGCCAGGCATTGACATTAGAAGCAACACTATTAAAATAGTTCATTATCAGAATTGCATGAATGTACAGAAGCCCTAAAAGGCAAGGTGAAAAAAAAAGTTATTTTGGGGATTGTGGCCAAAGGTTTATCTCCTACGTAGGAGATAGTATCTCGTAAGCTAAACTTTGAATTCTGATGTAACGTCTTAGTTTTCTACAAGTATGCCTGTTAAGCAGGTGTATTGATAAAGTATTGGCTTGTTACTCACAAAGGTTTTATTGCACTTTTAGGCTATAACGTTAGTTGTCATATTCACTTCACTGTGGCCCTGTTCGGTAACTGCAACACAGTCTCACTCTCACTCCGGATTTCCACCGGATGCGGAACGTCTGCAAACCGGCTCCGCTGTGGAACGGCTGCGTGCTCCGCCGTCCGTCAATACCCACTAGGTACAGTACACGGCTGTGGCCATGACTGACAGCTGTAGTCACGAGGACCCACAATATCTCGTGAATTCATGTAGAATAGAACCACAAAACCAACAACAGTTTGTTTCCATCCAGAGGAGTAGAGGGGAAACAACTCTGTGCTGTGTTTTCAAGGTGTAGTGCAGGGAAATATGATCCGCCGTGAGCACGGTGTATTTTATTTTGAAAATTAACCAGATTTTTTTTTAGAACATAATCAATGTGAAACAATTAGTAAAATAAGCTTTATTTCTCTCTGTCTACTGTACAATAACAAATTCAAGTACAAAACATTTGGTCTCAACTACTGCCAGAAAACGCTTAGTTATGTTGTAACCTTGGTTCTCTGAGTGAAGAGACTATCTCTCCACCATACATATGGAATAAGTAACAGTGTAACTGTTAGTTATACAGGAGAGAAGACAAGGCAAAACCTTTCAGTGCTCGTTTTTTGCTTGCTTATTTCTTCATTGAAGTTTTCAATAAAATAGTGTTAAAATCTTTTCTTGTCTCGATCTTGTGAGCTGGGTATCTCGTCCCACCTCTAAGTTTCACTGAATAATTACTGTACAGTATTACAGAGAACTAATCAGTTATTGATAACATCTGCCTAAGCCATGAGTGCATGGAGATTAAGGTTGCCATAGGCAGTGAATTGTTTCCACCAACAGGAGCGTTTTGACCCATTAAAGGCTGCAAAACCTACCATCGCGACTATCCAGTAGAAGTAGATAAAAATCTTTCAAACTAACCTTTGTCGATCTGAAATGAAGACAGATTCAGCAACCGCATGGCTCGCAGCTTAAAATGTTTTCAGAAACATGTTTCAGTGAACTATTTTCCTAAAACACTAGATCGTATTCTCAACGAGCCGCCATGACACTGTTGAAATTCTTGAGCCAGGCGTGGAGCATCAACCATGAAAGTATGACGTCGCGACACCACGCTTCAGTCGTGTCGCAAAAATGTATCTGTACCGTGAGATGGCAAAGGAGACTTTTTTGTGTCAGTAACTTACTCCAAAGGCACCTGACCAAGCGTTGGTTTTTGACATGCTAACCGGCAATTTCCACTGGATGCGTAACGGATGCGGATCCGCTCCGGAACGTTGGCGGAGTCTTTAGGTTTCCATTAAAGTCAATGTGTGTATTTCCACTGACTGTGGAACGGCTGTGTTCCGACTGTGGAACGGCTGTGTTCCGACTGTGGAACGGCTGTGTTCCGACTGCGTCCCAGGTCCGGCAGTCCGCAGCCCTCCGGAGCAGATACGCAGAGCTTCTATTTTTGCCATCTTCTATTTTAGCCATCTTCTAACCATAAACAAACTGGGAACTATATTCTCAGAAAGGCTTACTGCAAAGCAAATCACTCTGACCAAGTAGCAGAAGTAGCAGAGCTTCACCTTTCTGAGAATATAGTTCCCAGTTTGTTTACGGTAAGAAGATGGCTGTGTCTCATGATACATTGTTTTTTGTACACGCTGTGACTCTACAAATCACAACATGTAAACAGGAAAATGTTGGCGTTATTTTGTCACTTATTCGAGCAGTAGGCTAGTTGGAACCAGTTACCTGCAGGTTTTTTGCTAGGCTAAGCTACCGGTGGAACCGTCAGACAGCGTTACATCACGCACGGACACAAGAAGGGTATGTATCGACTTATCTAACTCTGAGGGGTTACGGTGAATAAGCTATATATAAGCTATATAAGTCCCAATAAGTCGGCGTGTTCCTTTAACACCCATGGCCAGTACAATATTAAATACATGTTTTACAGAGATTTTTAAGTGGACAGAACATTTTAAAATTCCTAGATTCAGATTGTATTATTACAGTCTTGAAAAAAAAACTGATTTGTTCAGAGTGAGATCCCAAATAAGCCCCTAGGATTTCTGGGTCAGACTATTTAACGTCTGCAGCTAATTATATTGTGCTCTGATACTGTGAGGTAAAATACAGAGCAATAATACAAATCAAACTCTTTAGTATACATATGTTCTGTAGCTTAATCTATAAGGGGTTCAGCCTTACAACAAGAGACAGAGTTGGATAGAGACTGCAAGATGAACAGAGGAAATGGGCTTGATGCAGACAGTACCTATTACCGTAACAGCCAATACTGCAGATCTATGTAACCACACGCGCCATTAAAAAAAATACAAGGATAATACCAGAATGCTGTATACTTATGTGTTGAGGCATGTCTGTTTATTTATAGAGGGAATATTGGATTAGAAGATAGAAGGAAATAAAAGAAGATACTGGAGAAAGAGCTAAGAGGACGAGGGTATGAATAATGGAGGGATCAAGCAAGAGAATGGCAAGGTGGGGGAGAGAAAAGAGAGAGAAAGACAGGCAATCAGAGTGTTATGTTTCAAGTCTATACCAGGAGGAAAATAATGGCTCTTACCATGAAATCCAACACATCCATAACATCAATGTGTCTGTTGTTATCATGTTTCACATTTGTTAAGGGTTCATATGTCTTGTTCTTGATTTATATCAAACATACACACTCACATGCATGATTTGAAAATGATTTTTGGTTCAGAATGTATTCATAAAAAGCTATTAAGGCATGCAAGGTTAAAAGGGTTTTCATGTTGTAGTGACTTCTGATATTTGCCTCTTTCCATTTTCTTTAATATTTAAAGATATGTATTTATTGCACGGCAGACAAATATAAGATATTCACTCCTGGAAACATAAAAAAAGCTGCACTTTTCACAGCTACAGTGCCATTATTTTATCCTTCAGTAACATGTCTTTCCTTAGTAACATCTCTTTAAATTAGGGCTGTTAATATATGAAAAAATGTAATCTAATTAATTACATACTCTTTGATTAATTAATCGAAATTAATCGCATACATAATTAATGGTGCCTGAACCGATACTTTTTTAAGAAAGTAAAAAAAGAAAAGGAAAAAAAAGGGTACTAAACAACAGTTGGTGACATTGTTTATTGCTAAGGCCATATGGTCAAAATTAAATGATTTAATAATAATGTATAACAATAACAATAACTTATTTCACTAGTAAATTGCTGTTGAACGACAAAAACAACAACCAGATAGGAAAAGGACATTTACAATAACTTCAAATGCACCACGAGGCTGTAGTTTACCAGTTTCATTGAACGCACCGTCTGTGTTGTTTCTCCGACGGCAGCTGCAGATTGTTACATACCGGTGTTGAATCCTCTACAGTAAAACACAGTCAAACTTTACACCGTTTAGCGTTAGCCGTCACCATTTTAACCGTGTTTAATCCAGCTACTAGCTAGCAGTAGGCTAACGTTAGCTGCTGTTGAGTATTGTGTTAACTAGCGTCACATGCAACGGGGTTTGTGTTTCCTGTAACGTCTGTTTCAGAGCATCAGAGAGAAGCGCAGACATATCAGTGGCACCAGATTTTCGTCTGTATGCAAACGTCAATATGGAATGGATTAATCTGCGTTAATTTTTTTAATGCGTTATTTTTTCTCAGATTAATTAATCGAAATTAACGCGTTATTTTGACAGCCCTACTTTAAATTGATGACACTGAATTGATTTCATTTCATTTCTAACTCCCTAGATCCTGTCCCTAATCCTAAACATTACCACTTATAACCCTTACCGCACCCGAGTGGATGGAGGATAACAAGATAAGAATTCAATCAGGATAGGGAGTGAATAGTAATCAATGTCAATAACATAACACCCCAAGAGAGAAAAAAGTAACCAAATAATAATAATAAAAAACGTCCTGTATGTACATTTTATATGCACAAGCATTACCCTGAGTCAATTGCAAAGCAAACAGAAATGCTTAATGCTCAGTTAATCTCATCCTGGCTTACTGCTAAACTAAATTGGACTGCAATTCACTCAATATATTGGATTGGCTTTTGCTGATTGGGGATTGGTTAGACTTTTCTTGTTACTATTGATTCTTATCTTAATGTTCTAAGGCTGTTTTTTATATCAAAGTGGCAAACTCAATGTAAGGGCCTAACCCCTCAGTCACATTAGCTACAAGAGACAGCGAAAAAGCGTCAAGAAGTCTATTTTATGGAAATGCTAAGCGATGCAACAAAGCGACTGCCAATCGAGTGAAGGCAGCGTGAGGGCAGCGTGACATATATACGTTGGTTGCTCGAGTCGAAGAAAATCATTCAAGATGGCGGAAACGCTTCATATGTCTGTATATATCTGATATGTTTGGCATTTTATCTCATATATTTTGTTACCCCTATTGAGAAATAAATACTTTTAAATCCAAAAAACATCGTTCTTGACAATACCTCTGAAGTGACTTCAAGTGACTTAAGACATGCTTGAAGGTAGCACCAGAAAATTTCTGTTTACTGTTGCCAAGAAACAGCTAGCTGTCTTTTGTAGCTAATGTGACTGTAGGGTCAAGCAGACCAAAGATTCACGACGAGACAAAACCGTTTTAGAATGCAGAGAAAAGTTGCAGCGGTCTAGACTGGCTCGACTCAAGCCAGCTGACGGTGGCGCCTGTGACTCAGCTGGTCAAGTCGCAGAGGCTGGTTTTAGAACGTAAGGGACGTCACCTGTTTCAACAGCCACTATCGAAGTCAGCTTGAAAAGTTAGCTACAAACTATAGAAATAAAATTAGCCATAATCCATTTTATTTCTATGTTACAAACTGTTAACTGGTCGAAATGGCAAAAATAAAAATGGTTTGTGCCCGCAAGCACGTATGGTTGAGCCATGGGTGTAAATCTGATCTAACAGTAGGGGGGGACAATAAACATAACATTTCTGAAGAGCAATTTTTGAAGGGGACACAAATAATTCAGCCACAATTATACTCGTAGAGGACATGTGTACGGAGATGAAAGCCTTAATATTATCATTAGTGTAGCATGGAGACTGTACCATTATACTTCTTTTCAGTGTTTCTCTTGATTCAATAAAAAAGCTGACTAAATTGACCAAAATATTCTTCTTTAAAACCATTTATTTATTTCTAAGTTGTTTACAATCAAGCCACAAAAATGCCTTAAAACATAATGACTTATTTTGAAAATATTTCCCCATATAAAAGAAATACAATGGTTTTGTACACTTGTTAAATTAGCTGATCATAATGTAAATCAGTGAGCCACTAGTAAAGCTCATCTGCTCACACTGACAGCCACACACCTCCAAAAATATGAACTAAGCTCAACACACTTACCTGAGACTCTACACCTGACTGTCCCAGGTCTCCCTGTTCCTCAGTTCTTTCTGTCTCCTTTGCCTGTGACATAGTGACGTTAGTAGGCTATTTCCATAAGCACCCATTCTTATAAAGATGTTACCAAATTGCCTTGATATGAGGACTTATTGTACTTACTTGGCGTTTTGGTGTACTGAAAAAGGATCTTATGCCTGTTTTTCATTTCTCTGTCATTTTATCTGAGTAATAACAACACAAATCTTTAACGTCAGATGTCTAAATATGAGTTAGTTTCATAGGTTCACCACGCAGTCATATTATAATTATAAAATGATCTTGCGTCCTCCACATAAATATTAGGTTTCGTCTGGACAGAGGATATATATTTAACTGATCAGCCACTTAACTTCATATTCAGCAAAACACAACTGTAGATCTTCAATATTAACCCTAATATCAGTTCACACACATAACATTAGGCTTATCGCCGTGGTAACGTTAGTTGTAGCGGGTGCATTTCTATTCAACAAGCTATTAAATAAGCTAGGTAACGTTACATTATATTACACTAACATAGCGAACTTTTTGTCATGACTAATTCGTTAATTACTCAGCATCATTTCTATTTGAGAAAAGAACAACTTCATCCGATGTTTAATGTGAATAAAACAGCCTTGAACCGCCTACTTACTAATACATTCCTGTCACTACCCGATGTGACTGTGAGTCTAGTGCAGATCCTGATGTACAGCAGGCACCAAACCACTGTGAGGCAATGGAGGGGGGGACTCAAAATGTTTCTAAACTTAAAAAGCATTTTTTGGGGTTTGTATTGTTTTACTACTTACACAGATATTTTAAGTATACATCATTGTGTTATTTACAATACACAGCATTGTTTTAATGATATTTCTAGGGGGGGGGGGGGACCATTAGATGGGGGGGGGGGTCCTGACCCCCCCCTCGACCCCCCCGACCCCCCTGGGATTTACGCCCTTGGGTTGAGCGAGTGAGCTAGAGAAAAAGCCTAAAAGTTGGAAGTTAGAACGAAAATACAAAAAGTTGTCGCTATGGAGATGATACACCATCTTGTTTCATCACATTAGTGGGAACTGGCAGGTTTTAGAATGCAGCAGACCAGAGACTTGCAAGTAGTTGCACGTTTCAACTCGTCTTGTGGCGACTCTTTGTCTGAACTGGGCTTAAGACCTTTAAAACATTTTTAACCATATAGAATGCAAATCTGTTTCACAAAATGTATGACAGTATGATGAAAAATCACAAAATGATATAATTATTATGTATTATATAATTATATCATATTATAAAAAAGAATAATTTGATTATTTTCATAATTAATCAAATGAATGTGACCTGAACTCTGATGAATGGCAGAAACTAGGTAGATGGATTAACCAGTTAAAAAATAACTTATTCTTTTAAGTTCTTGCTACAAGAAGAAGGTTGTATAATCAACACTTTGCCCATTATGAGACTATGAGCTTGAACAACGTGCAATTTGTAGGTTAACAGTTGGAGTTTTTAAATGTCGTCAATGGCTAAATAAATGAAACCATTTTCAAAATATTGCAATTTGACATTACAAACTATAATGTGATCTTACAGCCTCGCACAGCTGCTGTCACATCAGAATTTCTGAGCTCAACAGTACTAGGCAGCTTAAAACAAGGATAAACTGCGATTGAATATTAAGCTTGTGCAAGCACATGATGGAAACTCAATCATTAATGAAACATTTATTTACTCATATTTCATTGAGTGTTGTGGGATGCAATCTATCCACCATCTCTCATCTCTTATCCCTACTTACCATCCAAATCCCCTCTTCTCCTTTTCCCTCATCCTCTCATGCCCCCCTCCCCCCCCGCTCCAGGCTCCTCATCTAACCAACTGCCTCTTTCTTTGCTCCATTTTTGCCTCTTATTCACTACTTTTCTTGCCCTCCCCATCACTCTCCTTCTCTCGCAATGTGTCTTTTTTTAATTACTCTTCCCTCCATCCACGAAGAGCTCAAGGCTGGGTGTGGTGGGGCTAGAGAGGGATGGGAGTAGTGGACTGATGACGAGGGGAAGGAAACTGCCAGGGGGTTTGGGGAGGGGGGCGGGGATGGCGCAGGATAATTAAACATTGATTGGGATGATGATGAGAACGGCAACAAGACACGAAACAGGGAGATTATGGTCGGGAGGCTGACGGCGTTCTGCTGAGCTACGCAAATATCCGGGAGAGGAGAGGAAAGGGAGGCAGAGTGAGGAAGATATGGAGGGAGGGAGAAACTGGGAGGGTAAGACAGCAAGTTAAAAAATAGACAAAGCAGGACGCAAAAGAAACTAAAAAGAGAGTAGAATACACTGAGTAAAGAGAGAGAGAGTTGGAATGAGGCAGCAAAAACAGTAAACAATATATATTTTATATATATATATATATATATATATATATATATATATAAAATAGGAGACGATAAATAGACTTAGGAGAAGAAAGAGAACAAGACTGTAGCCCTTCAAGAGACAAGGAAGAAGAGGTGACTAAAGAGACCATGTCTTCAGTGTCTTTGAACTTAAGCTCTCTGATCTGACTTATTAGTTCTGCATTTTAATTTGCACAAATACAGAAGGTACCAGCGATGCCTGTGTGTGTGTGTGTGTGTGTGTGTGTGTGTGTGTGTGTGTGTGCGCGTGCACACACGTGTTCATGTGTGGACAGTCATTCGTCATTAGGGCCTTGAGCTTATTAGTACGTACGCAGTGAATCATTAAATTAAATAACAATGACCTACAGACGGACTGCTCAGCGCCACCAGTGGGTGTGGAAAATGTGCACACGAGCATGCATGAATGTGATTGGGAAGATCTGTCAGTTTGGTGATGTTGTATGTAATGCTGGTATGAGCCTGAATATCTTCTCTTTGGTGTTGTACACATCAACTATAACGTATACCTTGCAGAGCTTGGTTGATGAAATTCAATATGTAGTGAATTAAAAGAATGTTGGAATGGTTGTTCATTACAAGACTTTCCACTGCAAGTCCACAATTAATAATGGTAATGGTAGAAATATTATCTGTAAGTGTAGTAGTTAGAAATGTAGTTGGAACAGCAGCAGAACCCTAGGATTAAATTGTTGTTTTTTTCAAAAAGCATAATATGAGCACTTTAATGCATTATCCATATCACTCGATTTACCACAGAATGTTTCTGTGATTAGTTTTTTCATCAGAGCCGATTTACCAGTTAAACTGCAGTAGTTGAAAATTGACAGATATTATTTCCGAACTTGAGCTGTAAATACATTTGGCCATAAGGCCTAGTTGTCTAAAAATATATATACATTAAATAATACATAGTAAAAAAGTGCCCCTGTCGATATCAGTAGAGGGGGTTCTTGCTGAACTGTACAACCATCAGCACAATTCTGTCCTGTCAAGCTTCTGTCTTTGTCTTTTTCTCACTTACTTGCATACATGCAGACATTCATCCTTATAGACTAATACAAATATGTAGGTAATACACATTCAGTCAATAGGGTTGTAATATACCTACTCTTACATATCAGAAGCTGTTTTATTTCTCTTTATTGTTTCCTGTGTTGTATAAACTTATTTACCTGAAAGTAGTGAAGCAATCAAATTGTACTAACAATGTGATAGAATGGTGGATCAACTATGATTAATTACAGTCTCACTTATTTTTGTATTGTTATAATAATAAAATACTCTTTTGTTTTTAACTGAACTTAAGGAGTCTAAGATGTTACCAGGTAACCCGTTTGCTTCATTAAAACTAAGAATAAGGTAAATTGAATCATTCGTAATACAAAGGGAACTCCTTGACATTTTCGGTAATGATAAAAGACTGTTCCCTTCTCTTCTGTTTCTATTTGTATGTAACATACATACACTGTAGCTTTTATTGTAAGCATGGTGTTAACAATAGTTTACACATGCAATAGAACTACAGTAGCTTTGTCTGATCTTTGGTGTCTCTTTTCTTTTGCATATTAGCGCACATCCAACCAGAAAACATTTATACAGCAACCTTGTTGATTCTTTTTTTTTTCATTGATTATTTATACTAGACATTATTCTACACGTGTAATTTCTGCTATATTGATTCTGAAGAGAACGGATTCTAGAGGATATAAAACTAGACAATACTTATCCTTTAACCCATTTTCTCTGGCTGTGGTTGAGGAATAGTCAATCACAAATACAACAGGTCTGATGATTGAGTCTGACAAATAATAATACATCAGTGTCAAAGCTTGTTACCATCCATGTAATGACAAGGTATGAAAAGTGAATCTGCATGCACTCATATCCCGTAATGTGCACAGCATTTCTGAGAGGACCTTAAGTAAATAACTGCTTAACAGTCACGAGATCAGCTATCTACTCCTCATGATCTAACTGGTATTAATGCATGTTTCCAGTCGCTATATCCTGAGGCTGCTGTCCTGAGCAGATGTTTTGTGTCTGTGAGTCCATTATCCAAAGAACCACATACCACAGACAACGTAGAGACTGTATAGACAAGAGAGGGAGTTAGATCACAGGCAGTGGTCTGCAGTGTGAAAAAGAAGGTTTACATTGACCTCCGTCTGCCCTTGCGTGGTGAGGAAAATGTGAGGCGAATCAACCTGGACACACAGAAACACAGACACAAACATGCACACATACTCAAAAATCTTGTCCCACATACACTTGACAATGTACTCACTCATGCATGATCCAGACAGACAAAGTGGTGTTTTAGAGAAGAATAGAAAGTGTGGGCTTAAAAGTAGGTTTTGAAGAGATATCTATTTACAGGGTGTGTGTGTGTGTGTGCGTGCCACTTTCACACGGCACTTTCCTAAAGCCAAGAGGCATGTTATCTGTACGCATTTTCAGCTGTCCGCGTGTATGTTTACGCTGTATACATCAGACTGCAGTCTGCAACGTCTTTCTAAAGCCACGTGGCGTGTGGGGGTTGGGTTGAAAAGAAGAAACTACGGTGGCTGACAGGGGCAAACGCCCTGCAACTTCAGAAAACACACACAAATAGACAAAACACAAGCAAATTAAGAAAGCAGTTTAATTTAATATACAGTCTATGGACGGGAGGCATGAGAAGGGAGTTCTCCAGGCTGCTGCCATACCCGACTCTAATAAAAAGGCAGAGCGCTCTCTCCCCGTGGGGTCGAAAATCAAGCTGTTCCACTTAGCTGCTCCCTCTAGAGGTCTGGAGAACTTTTGACCAATCACCGCAACTTTTCCGCACATTTGACCAATAACCTGAAGTTTCCTGTGACTTCAACCAATCACAGCAGTCCCACGTGCAATCTGAGAGCCAATGACCAATCGGGAGTGAGAACGGGTTGATCATTTCCTTGTTTTTGATATGAAGACGAGATGTGTGTGTGTGACTCATTTACCAACAAAACATACAGCGAAAGACCGTGCTAAACGTTTCAGACCGTCCGATACATTTTAACATCAATGTAGACTTTAACGATTTAAAAGTCGCTGAAGTTGCTGCCGTTTCCATCCTGGCTGTTGGCTCTCTGCAGCGGGTGGGGCTACTGCTCCGTACCCCCCGCGACTGACGCTTGCACATACACAAACACACACACAGACACAAACACACAAACAACACACACACGGTGGATGCAGGAGAAAAAGGAGATGAGACGACACGATGACCTAAATTGAGGACCGCTATGCTCGTTATTGTAAGTGCAACGATAAGTTAAAGTCAGTATTATCAAACCGTATGAATGTGTGTCCCAGCCCAGGCCAGGATAGGAAAATAACTAACAATGTAAAGATCAACAAGCCACTGACAGATATGTTCAAATTATTAAATAAAAATAAATAAATTATTATTTTTTAAATCCACCAGCCATTTTCATAATATACCAACATTTACAGCATCCTGAGCCTTTTTGGTAAGGTTACTAGGAAAACTCAGCCCAGAGTAGTTTTATTCTCCCCAAAACAAGTTTCCTTTTTATTTTGAAAGAACTATAAAAAAAAAAAAAAATCCAACTCCTTTGCAACTTTCACTGTCTCCCGCAACTTCATTGCAACAAACATACAAAAGACATCGCAACTTTTATCGCATTTTACAAAAGCTCCCGCGAAATCAGGCATTTTGGGCCGCAACAATCTCAAAAAAGGCCGCGAAATCCTGGAGGGACTGCTTTTTGCATCGCTTCTTTTTTCGGGGTTTGTGTGCTTTTCTTTTTGCATCGTTTTTTATTTGCAGCGCGTTTATGTATTTGGGTGTGTTGTGTGCATTTGCAGAGTGTTTGCTGAATGCTGCACATGTGTCAAATTAATGAAGATGTTTTCTTAATTTGCTTGTGTTTTGTCTATTTGCATGTGTTTTCTTAAGTTGCAGGGCGTTTGCCCCTGTCGGCCACCGTAAGAAACGGTTTGGATTAGGAAAAGAAGAACGGGGTTGAGTTTAGGAAAACAATAAACGTGGAAAGGAAACATCACACGAGGGACTTGAACCCTGCTGACCTGGGTGAAATTCCTGTGTTTTACCCATCTGCCAGCCCAACCAACTTCCTCATGTGGGTTTTCAGCCTTTCATACGTCATAAGTCATTTGAGGCCAAACGGCGTTGATAAACACGCAAAATAGTGAGTATGCGTCTTTATAACACTCAAATCATGGCATATCAATTGGCGTGTCATACATACGCCACTTCATGAGATCAGTCTGAGAAAAAATCCAAACAATACCCAACCCTAGTTCCAAGTTTCAACTTCATTTTTAATCCTCAAATTAATGCTCTGATTGGCAGGTCTCAACACTGCCAAGTCAGATTCCGCTCACATTGCAATATATTGAGCTAGACCACATGCATTAGCCGGTCAAGTCTGCATTATGATTGTGATTCTGCAAACCTTTGATTTGCCCCTGAGTTACAAGTGCATAAAGTAGCCTTTAGGCCCTTTGTATTTGCACTGCAGCTAAAGGTAGTGATTTCCAAACACTGACAAAAGTGTAGTTTTAGGCAAATATAGCTCTGGATTGGGCTGTTAAGCCACAAAGTGCAAGCCGAGCTAATGCCAGACTTGTTTGGTTAGATAATGGGCTATCCCTGGTGATGCCTGCAGTGGAATCTAAGCTATTGATCCTTCTTGACCTCTGACTGATGACAATTCAGTATGTTTAATACAAAATAGCCGCTTGTCCCAGAAGCTCCAGCAGCATAAATAAACATACACACACACACACACACACACACACACACACACACACACACACACACACACACACACACACACTCTCTCTTTAAATTACACTAGGCACCTACTTTACATAACGCATCAAAGACCATTGTGGAAACAGTCTCTCTGTCTGCTTCACATGGAAGGCAAAACATGAATAAAATACTACTTAGTAATATAATAGTGGACTTTGTATTTGTTAAAGTCTTTGCTCACATTTGACAGCTCTCCTTTACATAATCACCATTATGTTGTGTAACTTCAAGGGAAAATGAAAAAATGGAAAAAAAAATCCTTTGCAATCAGGTAATTATTATGTTCCTAATGTAAAGCTGCCAGCACAGTCAGAGTAAAAAGCACATGCACTGTGTATTCTCAAAAGGCCCATTCACTATGCACAACATGCAATAAATAACAGAAATACACCAATAACCACACACAGCAGAGGGAAATGCAATGGGAGATTAGCCAGAGAAAGATAAACAATGATAAATAAGGATAAAGGGGAAAGGGTGAAATAAAAGAAAAAATAAATAAATAAAGACAGATAAAGCGGAAGCTTAACCAAAAGGCCTCATGCTGAGAAGAAACTAGTTATAGATTTATCTCAGTTATCTAGGTAGTAAAATGTTGAGTCAAAATTAAATTATCCAGTGCAAAGTTGTAGAATTTTACCACTTATCTGTTCCACTGTCTGATGGTTCGACCTAGACGTTAACGCACACTGGAATAGGCATTGATTATATTAGTCAGGGGCTTTTGAAGAGCATGTCTCAGACGCAGGGTTAACTAATGCTCTGCCGGCCAAGTAGATACACACATATGCACACAAACGCACACTCACATGCGCTTTGTGCTATAATGCATTGATCGTAAGTAGTCAGGGGGTTTTGAGACTACGTCAGAAAGCCTTCTCTATGTTCGGAGCTCCTCTGAAAATCCCTGGACTATTGGTGCTCTTTCTCAAGTGGAAATGGTTCTAAATTGAGCAGCCTGCTTAAATACAAGTTAAATAAAAAGGACACCAAGGGCAGTGTGTAAATCACAAGTGCTGGAATTTGGATGCCCTGGCTGGAGTAATGTTCTCAGAGAAATCAAGAATTGTAGCAATTATTTAGCAGCAAATTTAGACTGTGCAAGCTCGCCCCTCCTCCCATGTTTCCTTAACTGTCATGACTAACTGACTAACTGTCACTAACCTTCATCCTCTCCTCCAACCATCTTGTCGGTGATTGGCTGGAGTGGTTTGTTGTATTTTGGTACACAGCCTGTGCCCCTAGTGTTTGTTTGACGTTTACGACCCCTATGTTGTCTCCCGAGACCGGGCTTTTTCACAGTGTATTCAGGAGGCAGGCAGCTAGCGGATCAAGGAGAGATGCCTACGATTTGAGATAAACATGAAATTGCACTGAAACCGTGCAGGAACTCATAGTGCAACTTTTAAGATATTATTTTTTTGTAATGCTTAAAATTAAGCAGCTCCATTGTCAGAAATACAACAGCAGAGCAACTGGTGTATCTGTTTAAAGCGCAACCAAACAAACATGCATTGTTTTAATAAAGAACACAGTCAAAAATGATTGCAACCCCTATCTGATTTTACACAGCAGCAGAACACAGTAAAGTTGCTTACCTCACAGAGGTGTCTGTCTTCTGTAGTTATTTATCTAAAAACTCAAAGTGGTTGTTTTTTCTTGTTCCATTATTCCCTTGCAAAAATAATGCCAGTCGTCATTTCATGTAGAAGCATTTTTTGATAAACAGTTAAGTCAGTGCAAACGGCTGTGACATACACAGTGTGGCTACTTCACAATAAAAGCCATCCTATGTTTCACCAGTTGAACATGTTTAAGGTGAAGCAACAGTAGGAATTAACATTTGCATTAAAATTAACTTCATACAGCTCAAACATGTTGTAAAGAGAGCCAACAGTAAACAGTGATGCTGATATAAATGAGATAACATTGGGTTGGATTACACGTATGCATCCTGCATCCATCCATTTTCCTGCAAATCTCTTTTGTTTTGGAAGGCAATCCTAATCGAGCACAGGAATGGCGGACTCAGCCACTGCCAACATAGTAATAATATTTCAATATATTAAAAACTATTACTTGGGTATAGGTAGAGACTAAATGTATGCTTTCAAGTATCCAGACAATCTGCTTGATGACTTCAGGTTCGTAAGATTGACAGCTACCCTCACACCTACACCTGACCAGTAAGTGTATTTCGTACTGCTGTGCCCACTAACTGCAATCTACCTTGACCAGGCAGGTGCAGATGGGAGGTTGCTATGCAAATCGGTTGTCATGCTTAGAATTGTAAGAAGCTGCTTGTCTCCCTTCTTGTTATCTGAACTGTCTGAATAAACAGGTTTCCTCTTTAGCTTACATGTAACATCATAACGACATTCACAGATTAAGATGCGCTGTCTCCATTTCCTGTCAACTGGCATGGATTTGACATATTCTATCACAGGTTCTTCTTTCAAGAATTATTTTCCCTGACAGTCAATTTCAGCTGTTGATTAAGAATAAAAAAGGCCAAGCAGAGCTAAATTGTTTTTTTTAGATTATTCTGCAGGGCAGGGAGGACATTTTTTATTTACTTCACATAAAACAGAGTGATATATTTGGCCATTTCATTTGCACCTGTGGAAAAAAATTAAATAAATTAATAATAATCAGCAGCACTCGTCTATGATAGTATTAAAGCCACCTGTCACGCATAACAAGATCTGGGAGATTTTCCTAACCTGTTGCCATGACAACACCACAACATATGAAAACTCCCCTGAACTGAAAATAAATGTCTTAATAAAGCTTTCCGAGAGATTTAGGCAAAAATGTTGCCAGTGCTTTGGGATTTCGCACAGAGAGAGCATAAGATTCCCCATGACCACCAAGATTTAAAAGAAATCTTAACTGGAACACATAGAAGTGCTTTATGGTAGTTACATCATGTTTTTTATTTTCTCCAGCTAGAGGGCTGCAACAGTCTGACATTAAATATGTTTCATTGGGATGGGAATGAACATCATGACATAAGGAAGCTGATTTGTCATTGTGTGACAAAAACACCAATTTGACCATTCATTCAAGTTCTTTGAGTGTCATGCACAGGTCCACAAAGGTCTAACATGCCCTTACTGTAGTTCTATGATTAACATAATTTGCAATCATTTGGATTTTGTGCATTAAATGAGGCTAATGCCAATGATAATATTAATATTATTCTATGGCTGCAACCACACCACTATCAAGAATAATTACCATATTACCTTAAACTGCTTTTTCAATTTATTGAAATTCTAATGGGTGTACATTTCCATTATATTTAGACTTGGGATGACAGCAAGCTTTATATGCAGTAGCATGTTCTGCCCACAACACAGAAACTGTACCTATTTGTTTTAAAGATCTATTAAATGATTAATTCCTTCTACATTGAAACCTTAACATTTTTATAAAATGTTGTAGCGGTTCGATAGGCACCAACTTAAGGGGTGCCAGTCAGTTAATATGAGAGACATTCAACAAAATGTCCTTGCCAAGATAAACCCAACAAAATATAGAAATGTATCATATATATAGGGCCATCATGTATTAACAGCAATGAAACAATGCTGCAACAAGATCAGCACATCAAAGCAGCAGTGAAGCAAACTGAAAAACAAACATTTTAACAGCCACACTCCTCACATTTGGCCCAGGCCCAGCGAACCCGACAATGGCTGTGTTCCACGACAGACGTCTTTATCATTTCAGTTGATGAGACTTTTACGACTGGATGACTGGCTAATCTCCACTTCTATCATCTATCATCTGCTATCATCCTCATAGCAGCGGCTGATGCCTCCTGATTAACTTGCACACAACTGCACACACACACGCACACACACACACACACACACACACACACACACACACACACACACACACACACACACACTATCAAACACATACAGGCACAGAAATCCTTTTTACTAATACTCCTTAAATAAATCATAGAAGTCACCATTGATACTGTACTGTAGATAGAAAATGAAAATACACAGGCAGACAGATCATAAATTGAAAGTATAGATAGACAGACCTGTAAACGAGTGTGTCATCCCCAGAGCTGTTGTATTGGACCTGGAACATCCTGACTCCAGTTGTAGGAGTCTGACTGCTCCATCTAATGAGGGCAGAGTTTCCTGTCAGTTCCATCAATGAGACCCTCCGGTCTGCCCCTCTGGTCTCGTTGTTAGGCAGTGCAACCTTAGAGGTTAGGATGTCAGATGGGGCAGGGTCAGAGGATGGGTCTCGGCTACGGCTTGTGCTGTTGGCCAGATGGGGTATCGCCGTGACGACTAGTTCCACCCTTCCTGTGGATTCACCTGCTGCGTTAGAGGCAATGCAGGTAAAGTTACCTGCATCTTTCAGGGATGTTACATTGATCTCCAGGCTTCCGTTGGGGAAAACCAAAGTTCTGAAACAAATTGAGATATATCATGAAGTGAATTCAGTAAATCTATCAATACATTAACTGACATGTAAAATGTACGTTTACTGTAAAACGTTCAGGCAGTTGGCATAGTCAGAACTTTATATTAAAATGGGCCAGGACATTTTGCTTCACATCGGTTTCAAAGAAGAAAAGATCAGGGCACATTCACTTCTGGTTGCAAAATGATCCACGATTATTCCATTACTTTCAATTTAAAAGGCAACTCCCTTCTGGTCCACACCTCCCAATTATGTAAGCCCTATCCTCTGTCACCCACACAAGAGCCCATTGCTAATCACTGTTCTCCTTATAAACCCATTTAGTCGCAACTGTACTTTGCTGCCTGCAGCACCTGATGCTGCTGCCAAATTTGATGACCAGCATCCGGTCTCGGACTCTATCCAGAATCAATGCAATGACTGCCAGACTGAGGGGATGTGTTGCTGACTGATTGTGGGCTTCATCCCCATAAGTATAAGCGTTTAACTAAATGGTATTTGCCAAAAATCCAACAATGCTTCATATCCATAGACGTGCCTTTTCTGATCAAAGTATCTAAAGATGCAAACAGAAATGAATTAAAGGGAGGTGGCATTATTTTTCAAAATATTATCAATCATTTTATAACATGTTTATGCAAACTCATAGCTAGAAACCCACATATTAGACAGATATGCCAACTATGTTACCAGATTGAAATGGGAGAAAGGTGACCTCAACAACTACCTTCTAATTGTTGGCCCCACGGTAGTCATGTGCCTACGCCCTACTACTACAGCCAAAACAAAAAAATATGTGAGACACACTTTCTGACTTTCTCACTCTGTTGCAAATTGACACATAGCACTGAGTTGGAACAGTACAGGGATATATATATAAGAGAGGAGCTGTTTAAATATATATACATATATTTAAACAGCTCCTCTCTTGCACCTGCCAACCCAGTTGGCAGGTTTAATTTAATATGGAGCGGTGCTCTCAGAGGACAAGACACCTAAATGAGCACCTTGACTTTGATTTTGAGAAACTGAACAATGGCCTATGGAGAAAAGTAATTAATTGTAGATTAAGCAAGAAAGAATGCCAGTACCTGGAGCCATTAGATATAAGTCGCCCTTCAGGGCTGATCCAGTGGACTTCGGGCTCTGGGTCGCCATTCGCCTTGCACTTCAGGCTGGCAGGTTGGCCTTCCATAGAAACTGTATGAGGAGACTTACGCGTCAGAACTGGTGGGTCACAAATAAACTCCTGAAGGGCAAAAAGGAATAAGGTCATTCAATTATATTATTATGTTATTATTATTTAAATTATTTGAGTTTCAATGTTATGCAACTTTTTTTATTAGCTTCCTGCAAATAAAAAGCTCAAAATGTTACCTCTTCAGGTATTGTCCAGAAGTACTTGGCACTGAGGTCAGGAGGAGAGGCGCATGTCTCGAGGTCATCTTCTCTGGTCAGTCTTCTCAACCACAGAAGTTCACAGTTACAGTGAAGGGGGTTGCCACCAAAACTCAACACCAGAGAGGTGAGGGGGGAGCCTTTAGATTTGGCATAAACTGGGATTCTAAGGAACAACGGGTCTGGGGGAATTTTCTTCAGCTTGTTGGATGTCATGTCTAGCCTGTGAAAAGAGGGGTTAGGAAGACAATGAGAGAAGGGGGAAAAAGAAAGAAATCCATGTTTTCATTAGATCAACAGTATTTTATTCAGTTGACTAGTAAACCAGCATGTGCATATATATATATATATATGTGTGTGTGTGTGTGTGTGTGTGTGTGTGTGTATATATATGTATATGTATACACATTTTCCGCTCATCCATCCATTTACCTAGCCAGCTTGTGTAGGTTGGTGAATACCCCTTGGGGAACATTTTCTATGAGGTTATGATCCATATTTAGGGTATTGACGTTGGTTAGGCGCCCGATTGTGTCCCAGGGTGCCTGGGCAAGGTTGTTGTAGCTGAGGTCAAGATCTTCCAGTGTGGACAGGAAGTCATCAAAGGCATGGGGAGATATGGAGTGGAGCTGGTTGTTGGCAAGGATCAGGTGACGAAGGTTGGTTAGTCCTTTGAAATGGTCATCCTGGTCAGTGAAAAAGCAAAAATGCTGTAAGAAGCATCACAGTTGTGTCATAATTAAGACACTATACACTGTACTGTTATATATATTTTTCTGTCATTGTAGCTCTGTAGTTCAATTATGTGTATCTATTAACCACCCATCCAAACTTAAAGGCCTCCAAGTCTGTTTATCAGTCCAATGATCCATCTGCCTACTCACTTACCGTTTACCATCATTTATCCATACAGCCATCCTATGGAGGAAATATTTATTCATAATTCAAATTGAAAGTCCAAAGAGAAAACGAAAACGAAGCAAGATCAAATTAAAATTTTTATTTGACTACGCTACTAGGAAAAATCTTGCCATAATTAAATTTAAAAAAGAAAAAGGAAACTGTAAAAGCAAAGTTGATATGTAAAATGATTTATCTTTTGAATTTTCCATTTGGATTTAATATTTGGCTTTTCAATTTAACATTTGGCTTTTCCATTTGGATTTAATATTTGGCTTTTCAATTTCAATTTAACATTTGGCTTTTCCATTTGGATTTAATATTTGGCTTTTCAATTTCAATTTCAAGCCAGTGATGCTCACAGACACCGCTGTCAGCTGGAAGTCTCTCAATAGAATCTGGGACAAGTTTATTTCCTGAAATATGGCTCATTTTCCGTTTGAACACATTGTCATCAATATTAACAAGGTTTAAAATGACCCATTTTTCAAATTTGGATATCGTTTCAAAATCGGAAATCAAATGAACGAAAAAGTACACGGGCTGTACAAAAGGCCGTCAATCAGGAGTGATTGTTGTGATGTCGGAGAATAGCGCAGACACAAATCTCACATCGCGCACACCACCCGGAGAAAAAAGTGAGAGAAAGAAAAAGGAGAGGTCGCAGTTTGGACGATGACTACCCGGTTGAGATTGTGTGTGTGTGCGTCCTCGAGATCTGACCACACACAAACACACGTAGCAAAGCTGCCCACACCCATGTTTCTACTGTTGCTTAATTAAATAAAACATCAAAAGAGATAAGTTGTCTCCGTCCATGTTTTAAACAGACACACCTGGGACGAAGTTGGAAACCAGAATCAGCTTTAAATACAGTCCTAATCTAGTCCTCACTAACACGGGCCCAATTATTGTAACAACATGAAAACTTCACTGTTGTTGCATGAAATGTCGTTTGTGTTTAGCCTACATCATCAGTTTCTATCATGTGAAACAAGAGGCCAAGTCAGCCTGATGGCGAAGCTGCAGACAGATGCTCCTCAACAGTGTGCTCTCCAGCAGTCAGTGCCCCCTGCTGTTCATAAGGTGCGTCTGCACCCATTTCGTTTTAGACCCTCCCACCAGCCTTTGAGCCATGCCTCCTCATTTACATTGATTGACATGTGTCAAGTCCAAATGAAAAGCCAATGTTAAATCGAAATTGAAAAGCCAAATGTGAAATTGAAATTGAAAAGCCAAATGTTAAATTGAAATTGAAAAGCCAAATGTTAAATTGAAATTGAAAAGCCAAATGTTAAATTGAAATTGAAAAGCCAAATATTAAATCCAAATGGAAAAGCCAAATGTTAAATTGAAATTGAAAAGCCAAATATTAAATCCAAATGGAAAAGCCAAATGGAAAATTCAAAGATCTACTTTGCTTTTTCAGTTTCTTTTTTCTTTTTTAAATTTAATTATGGCATGATTTTTCCTAGTAGCGTAGTCAAATAATAATATTTTTAATTTGATCTTGCTTTGTTTTCTCTTTGGACTTTCAATTTGAATTCTGAATAAATTATTCATAATAATAAATAATAAATTATCTCCATACCATCCATCCATCAGTCTCACCTTGATCATAGTTAATCTATTAGAGTCTAGGTGGAGTGCTCTCAATCGCCGCAGGTCATTGAAGGCTGAAGGGAGAATTTGACTGATGGTGTTTCTGGACAGGGTCAGATGTAGCAGGCTGGTCATGTTGGCAAAGTCCTTTCTTCGGACAGCTGAGAGTGAGCAGAATAAACACAAAGAGACACTCCATCAACATAGTCTTAAGTGCCCCGATATATTAAATAGATATAGTATTAAAACTAGTAAACAGGAAATACATATGCACTACATAGATTTTTGAGGACAAATGTGTGCATGACCACAGAAAGATGACTCAGGTTTGTACTGCATCTTTTTTATAAAAAATATTTTCTTCTGAGATGGATAGGGAGAATAAGTACAAGATAAGCATTTAAAAAGAAAGTGGTGGTTAATGAAAGGATGTCTGCTTTTCTGATAAACATGCTCCTATGATCACATTTGGTCATATGAAAACCATCGTCTTTTATATTTTGATTGACAAGCACACGCCTAATCAGCCTCTAGCGTTCAGACCCTGTAACCCATGATACCAAAACGTTTTTAATTCATTCCTGTTAAATTAAGTTTTTGGCAACATACAGTACATTAAGAACCTCAGTTGACTGCATAGATAATTTCTTATACCCCAAAATGAGACACAGAATCTTTAGTTTCGCAAGGGCTAGTGCTAAACTGAAATTGATTTGTACATGAACAATATGACTTAAATAACTACGGCTGTGTGATATTGTTAATGGTGTATCAAATTATCTTCCTGGACCCTGTGATAGCATTCTTTTTTTTTAGCTTGTGTGTCTTTTGTTTTGGCGAACTATGGAACAGAATTAATTTCAAGTTGAGCCTGAGAAGATTAGGTAGCTGCCTTGGTGGGAGCTAATGGGAATCCAGATTAAAAAAGAAGGATAAACCAACACTTCAGTTCTTAAAAATAAGTATGTTTCAAAGTATCCCAGAGAGCGCTTTGATATAAGGAGGATATGAATTATGAATGAGATTTGCTAGACTGAACGGCAAAACAAAAAAGTTTCAAAGTTAAAAAGAAATACCAAGACCTATGAGAAATATTGCTTATTGTGATGTCCAACAAAAATGAATTCTGACTTTGCTATACAGTATTTTTCCTGTCAAGACATTGCTCACTCTTCTACAGCTTCTGCTGCTCAATATTATAGCATGCAGTGTGTTCCCCCTTGAGGAAATCATGTAAGATGATAGTTTATGAGGATAAACAGACTAAACCATGCAAAATGTCTTAATGCCCTGCCTTTGTTGATGGTAAAATGGAATACAGGACAGACTGGCATGTATGTTACCTGTAATGAAGTTCTCTTGGAGCCGTAGCTCCACGGTACGCCGGTCAATGGCAGCAGGAACAAACAGCAAGCCTGTCTTGGAGCAGAGGATAGCCAGCGATGGAGAAAGACTCTGGCACATACAGCGTTTCGGACACGGCTGTCCCCTGCATGCTGCTGCCAGCAACAGCAAAGAGAACCACAGCCTTTCCATTATCCTCCACTGGGAACAGGGCAACTGGAGGCAGAAGAAAATGCACAATGAGTTGAAGTGGATAGCCTCCCTTAAGACAAGGCAACATGCAGGAAGTTACTTGTCTGCAGAGAAACTTGGTCACAAAAAAGACTGTTTAAACATATAAGCACGAACAAATATGTAAAGCCCTCTGTTTCCTTTGTATTATCATTAAACAAACGTAAATGCTATTGTCAGTAGCTTGGTAGATTGGCTAGCCTGCTAACCGCAGCACACATAACTTGTTAAACATAATTTAGTTTTGTAGCTGAGGTGACCCACAGTTTGCAGTGCTCTTAAACATATTGACTGGGCATTAAAAAAGTAATCTGAGTTGATCTAAAACTGTCATATATATATATATATATAAATTTTCATTTGCATTTGCATGAACTGGGGTAGACGCTCCATATTCATGCGCCATCTTGAAATACGTTAGCCGGTAAGGGACATACAGGACAGACTGCTCCGCCTTTCGCTAAACTCACAGGTGCTGCTAATGCAATTTTGAAGAAGGAAACATGGAGGACCACACGTATTCAAAATCCAAATTTCAGGAACAGGAGTCTTCTTCTTCGCCCAGAAAAAGAAAAAGGATATTGAAAAGAGCAAGAGACTGGCCTTTTGAAGCGTGAAGGCTACCGTAGCTGTAATACGTACTTTGAACTGCGTGGTGCGAGAGAGTTGATTGTGATATATGATCTCAACGCTAGATGGGAGAAATTTCTACACATTGGACCTTTAAAACAACAAAATAGACCAAAACCACTAGCAGAATATATGTGTAGGTATATACTGTATAATTGTGTGATTTCTGCTTACACAGTGGACGTAAACATGTGATTCCACATCCCAACTTCTTTTGAGCACAATACTCTCTTTTACATCCTCCTTTTTTAAACGTTACAGTCAGGATAGAGAGATGAGAGTGAGAAGTTGTTCATAGCACTGCTCACTGTTAGGGAGATATACTAAAATACACAATACTGTGAGTTCATAATGGGCTCTATCATTGTTTGGCTGCATGGCGAGCTGGTATTTTCCTGAGGCACACAGGGATTTTTCCTCACCTGTACCTGTTTGATACTTTGGCAAGATGTAATATAGGAGTGCAGTGTCAAAAAAGTAGAGGTTATTATCTGTAACAGTCTCATTTGCATCTCTCATCCACAACAGCTTGTATACTGAATGATAAAGCACACATCCACTTCAAACTGATTTGTTATATCTCAGTATTCTGGACTATATTTTAGTATATGGAGTGCAAATGAACAGTGCTGGGCATGATGACACTCTCAGGGCTCGGGGGAAACACAAACACAATTTAACACAGTTCCATAACAAATTGTCAGACTGATTTTTCTCTTTCCAGTTTATACCACTGTAACCCCCTCAGGGCCATCATTTCCTCACTCAGTATCTGTTTCCAACAACACCTGTCTAAGTCTTTCCAACAGGTGTGGCAAAAGTTGTACCTGATGCCTCACATTTACAATTCATAGATGCTCACTTCTGTCTGCGATCACATGGTGTGTTAGAACAGAATCGGCTCACAACTCTAAAGTAAATCCACAACTATTAATTCAATTCAGTTTTATTTTATTTATAGTATCAAATCATGAGAGTTATCTCAAGACACTATTAGAGGATCATAAATGATAACAAAAATATGGTTAATAATATATAATTTATGGATCCCTATTAAAGCTTTAGTGCGTAACTTTATGATATTAATGAACGTCTGTTACATTAAAGTCATTGCCAAATGAGTTGCTACAATTAAGACTATGAGCTTCACAAAACTCTCTCTGTTTTTCTCAGTATGGTTATGTACAGAAGATTGTTACGTCCGGCGACTTCCGCACGCAGAAACTCGAGTGAAGATAATTACCTCTTCTGAAGAGTCCATCATGTTTTTGTAATCCTCCGTGTCCTCCTTGGCTACTAGCAACTGCGTGGAGGAGGGGTGGGGGCTGTGCGCGATCATGGAAGGCTTGTATCATGTGGACACGCCAACAATTTTGTTGTCATTACTTAGAATTCCTCATGGGGGCGACAGAAACTATGCACTAAAGCTTTAAAGCAACACTATGTAACTTTTCCCGCTTCGATCCCCCTACAAGTTGTCTCATTGGAACTACAGCTGCAGCTAAAATTTACATATTGTTGCTTTAAGGCTTTTATCAACTTTATTAATAAACAGGGTTTTCTTTACTGTCTACGAAATTAAGGTGCAACTCAAACATGTACACTAATTGAATATGGCTTCTGATGAACACATTTATAAAGACAAATTAATTTCACTTACATTTTGTTTCAATTTCATTACACATATATAAAGGGCCACCTCTTTGCAGTTTATGCCATCTGCTATAAAACAGTGAGGGACTCCAATTCAATTATATTTATAGTATCAAATCATAACAAGAGTTATCTCAAGACACTTTACAGACAGAGTAGGTCTAGACCACACTATAATTTACAAAGACCCAACAATTCCACTAATTCCCCAAAGAGTAAACATTTAGTGCGACAGTGCTTAGATTGTCAGATTGTCATTGAGGATCAAATACTACCTTTCTTGGTTTAACCAAGCAGCTAAATATGGAACCATTTCCACTTTTCAACACTACAGACCAGACTCAAACCTCATGGTGTGATATGTGTGTGTACCAGTGGACAGCAGTGTATTAGCCTGCCCAGTTTGACTACCAGGCTAATCAATAACATCAAACTCGTATTGAGGCCTGTGCAAAGTACTACTCCATTCTGCTCTTCCCTTGATACTCTAAATATGCCACACTTTTCTCTCTTTATCTTAGATTTCCCTGTTTATTATACAATAAAGTGAATGTGCCAAATATATACAAACACGTGACGGCATGCAATCTTATGAGCCTGCAAAAAAATAGATGTGCTGTAATTTGATACTCCATGTTCTCCATCTTCCCACAATGTGAAACATAGAGCAGAAACAATGATTACATACACACAGACACTTCTGTTCTTTTATCAGCCTTTCTATTTACTCCCTCTCAACCTTTCTTTGTCATTCAATATATTTATCCCCATTACTCTTGATTGTTCCCCCCCACCATACCTCCCCATCCCCATTCCCTTCATACACCACATTATTAACCTGTTGTTTCCTCATACTGCATGCATTTTCTCTTCACTATTTACTTACTTCATCATACCTATTTTTATACCCATGTGAATACATCATGTTGATTTTAATCATCATGTTATACAAAAAATGTAAGTAATTTGCGAGCAATTTCCCTTGTCATTATTTGTCACTTGATCCTCCTTCACCTTCTATGATATGCCCAAGCTGTCCATCATTCTATGTAATCAATGCATTTTCTTTCACCCCAAATCATGTTCCCTCTCTCTTTCTATCATACATCCCTCCTAGCTGCTTTAAACCTTTATTTATAAACCACTAGTACAGTGCCCGTTCAAAATCTCATTCCTAATCACGCCCTTCACAACGCTTTCATTTTCTCTCCATTTATTTTCTCATTATCACCTATCTCTCAGGCTTCCACTCTCAATCTTTGTCCATTCTCACGCTGCATGCTCACTTTCTGCTTTCATCCATCCCTCACCCTTTCTCACTCACTTTTACAGGGTTTATTGTATCTTTAATGTTAGAAATTGGTTCCAATGGTGATTTTAATTGTACACATCCCTCACTTGGTTTATCCACTCATCCTGCTTCCATGTGTACAGCGTAAATCTACAGTATAATAAGTGTTCAATTTTTATACATTTACACACACCTTACTTGATATGGGTTTTTCTGTGTAATTCAGTGAGGATGATAGCAATCAGTCACCCACCATTACTTACTACTGTGCTCATTCAGCTATGGAGAGTTAATAACACAGGAGAAAACAGATCCAAGCTGTCTGCTTTTGTTTCCAGTTAGGTCGAGCCATTAGAGTTGTTGGCAATGATTTGAATGGCAATCTAATGCTAACTATGCTAACTATGAGACATGTGCAGGGTAGAGCTTGATAGTTCTGTCCCAACTAAATATCTAAAGACTGACTGTCTTCACCCTCATACTGCATGATATTCTGAATAGTGTACTGCAGAAAAAAATATTACTAAATCACAGTTTAAGCTATGTCTTGGAAGAGGACTTGGATATGATGTGGATGGAGAGTGGGGCGGGGTTATGCGGAGAGTGTGAGAGAGGAGAGATGCAAACACTGGTATTGTCCTATTCCATATCCCGTTAGTTCAAATATATTGATGTACCTTTAAAAGTTGATAAGTCGACTGCCCAGCCCTAACTTGACTTGTCTTGGACTCATTTCGGCAAACACAAGTGGAACATACTGACAAACTTTGTTACAGCCCGTAAATCAGCAATACTTTTAATCAAGTTGGTACCCACATGGGAAACTGCCCACTTCTGACTGAGAAATAGGAGACTTACTATTGGGGAAAGGGTGGTGCTGAGAGGGTGGCAATGGTTTTAAAAGAACAGGACTGAGGATAAGCAGGCTGTGTCACTTCAGCCCCTTTAGCTTAATCAGCGTAGAATTGCAGTTCATTTAACTATATTAAACCATACATCTTTTTGATTTCAATTAAGAAAACAATTAATCATAAAAAATGACGAGCGGGTCAGTCTTGACAAAGCTCTTATGTTTGCGGGATAGAGGAAAATAGAACAGCACCGTCAAACATAGCTGGTAAATCCGACCACACGTCGTATTTGCCAACCAAATGCCAGACCCCCACCATAATTGTGCTAAATGTGAGGTCAGTAAAATTGGTATAATGTTTCTTTAAGTAGGAAATAACAGGTAAAACCCACCCATCGTCATTTTTCAGTATTTGCACTGAAGAGCTCTGCATTGATATTCATTTTCTACAAGTGACTGTAAAAGCTGCCAGAACATTGGGGATGTCTACAGCAGTGACAAATGTTTATGTTTTTATGTTTTCACAAAGTAAGGCACAAACACACACTGACAGTCTCTCTGTTTTGCTTGACAGTATGATCTCCGCTTTGCATTTGTGAATCAATCAGCTTCTCTCAGGCAGAGTATTTTTCAATGTGTTTAGGGTAGATATTGTAGCAGTCTGGAATGCTACATTGCTATGCATGTTGAAAATACTTGGATTTGAATGTACTCTCCTCAAGAGAATCGTAATTAGTTATGGGAAGAAAATGCAAGAGATACACAAAGCACTTCAAGTTATAGGTACTATTGCTTTGAAGGGAATGAAAACAGTGGCGTAGTTTCAAGTTTTTTTGCTTCAGTAACACTAAAAGGTTCTGAAGAAAGCAGTAAGCAACACATACTGCAAAAACACCCAACACGTCCATTTTCTAAGGGAAAAAAATCTCCTTCACAGGTCATTTCAACCCTGTGAACATTAAAGACTGCCCCTCGTGCTCCTTTCTCACACTGTATTTTTTTCACTATTTCACAGCCAATCAATAAAGCAGCTGTTTACCATGTTTGAAGAAGCAGAGAGCTTGAGTCTCCTTTTTAATACAGTTAACTTTCTTCTGATTAAGTCTGTGCTCTTAAGTCAGAAAGAACAATGATTATTAGATACCCTAAATCCAGCTAAAGCTCCTTTATTTTATTGTATACATAATGCATTTACAGGATAATGGAAAACAAAAGACAGCAACAATGTTCACAGTGTTCACATAAATAAAGCAAGCAGAATGTAGCAGTGGTCAGACACAGATTAATAAATTAAAGAGAACTTAAAAAAAGTGGGTTTATTACAGCCCCATCTGAAGCAATTAGCAACCAATCACAGATAACGGTACAAGACAGAAGACGTGAGTCAGTAGAAAGGCGAAAAGAAATAGTGAAGAAAGAAGCAGTAAGTGAGGAAGAATGATTTGGGGAGTGACAAGATGATGGAAGACAATTGATGAGTTTGTGATTGTTTAAAGACAGGAAGAAATACTCCAGTAATAGGCTTAGCTTGGACTTATTTACATTGCTTCATAGAGTTTACCTCAATAAGTCTAAATAGTCAAAAACATTTCCAGAAACAACTTACTCCTGTGAAAAACAGTCTCAAGTCACCCACATGCTCTGCTAATACCCCAGAGGGATGGGATTATGGGGATCATTTTAAAAAAATGATAACCTGCCTCCAAGGTTTGCTATCTCTGGCTTAACAAGGTAAGGCATGAGTGTTACCTCTGAGCAAGCAAATGTAATTTCATTTTCTTCCTTATTTGTCCATTGAATGTTACCTTTACAATGGCAGCCCGTATTGCCTCCACCTAAGTCCTGGCTATGTGATGTTACATCTTCATGAATTTCAAAAGAATCTAATTTACTGCAATGGCCTCTGGTAATACATTTTACTCCAACTGGCAACCTTTGATCTCACAATCAGCAAGGCTTACTTCTACTAAAGTAGACCTCTAGTTACATAAAAATTGTATGCTGTGTGTAAGATCCCAGACACGACAACACAACCTGTAAACTGTAATATTATGCTGTAATTTTTAGACTTATTAGTGTTGTTATTCTTCCAAACACTACTGGGATGGTACAGGAATGTGAATGCTATTAGTTGATATATTACCTGTATCCACTATCATTCCTTAAATTCGAATTGGAAATAAAAACACTCTGATGTGATCTTTTCACTCAGTACCAGGAATTCATCCATGTCTGGATGTGTGTGTGTGTGTGTGTGTGTGTGTGTGTGTGTGTGTGTGTGTGTGTGTGTGTGTGTCTGTGTGTGTCTCTGGCCCCTTACCTATGCTGTGTCCACCCTCCTTTACCAGACTACACTGCACCTCACAATGGAGATGGATCACCCTGTCAGCTTTCTTGCAGAACCACTGCAGAGTGTCTTCTGTGTATAATTTACTCTATCTGTGCAAGAGTAGGAACGTGTTGGCACATGGTCTTACAGAATGTTTATCATATTTGCTTCTTTAAATATGCACCCGCAGCTGTGTTCATGCTCAAACTCATATGTGTACATTGCATACATGGACAGATGTGGGAACATGTCATCCTGTTTTTACCATGTACCGTAGAAGTGTGTGTCTTTAAGGACTTGCTTCCTGCTGTACATAAGTGAGAATAGCTGCATTTATATGTCTGTGTGTGCTCCATCTCTTTCTGGTGAGTCTACCCTAGCGAGAACACTGGGTTATTAACGAGCTCGAAAGGAACATCATCCATCTGCTGCGTATACACACACACACACACACACACACACACACACACACACACACACACACACACACACACACAAACACACTATGCATACACACTCGTACACACACTCAACGTTTGCTTGAATTAGACTGGCTATGTGTTAGTTTAAGTGAGTGCATGCTTGTGTGTGTTTGCATAAGTACCTATAAGTGTACCAACCCATTCTGCAGCTTAATCTCTTTATAATACTCTATACTAGTGATTAATGGTGAAACAACTCTGTACAGTTTTGGTTTTCACATTAACAGTATGTTAACTGTCACTGAAGAAAGACTACACCTGATCTACTCTGTTGTTTCTCACTTCCTCAATAATTATACCTCATTATGTTATATTCCTTGACTTGAGGGAGGATAAAAAAGGTAAAGGGGTGAAAGAAAGTGAATGGACAGGTGGTGACCATGGCAAGGCACAGCAATAAAAAGAGATGGAGCTAAAGCAAAAACAAAGTGCTCCTACAGAATGGGGTATCTGTCAAAACCAGTGGTGATGGCAAAGCTTGTATTGGCCGCAAAAAAACTTAGTGGGGGCC
Source organism: Sander vitreus (assembly GCF_031162955.1). Classification (NCBI taxonomy): domain Eukaryota; kingdom Metazoa; phylum Chordata; class Actinopteri; order Perciformes; family Percidae; genus Sander; species Sander vitreus. The sequence goes on along the minus strand of NC_135857.1, from coordinate 17,379,603 downwards.
TGTAACTTAGCAACAGCCAATGACACATGGATGGTAACAGTGAGGAGGTGAAAAGAGAGTGTGTGTGTTATGGTTGTGGGGGTGTAGTGATAGTGTGTATATGGGGGCTGTGCGAAAGTGCAAGATTGGTCTGGAGATCTCGCAAGTAATGAATCTGGAGTGTTGCCGTCAGAGAGGGTGAGTGTGGGGGAGAGGGAGATTTAGAGAAAGAGAGAGAGACTGTGCTTGGGTTGCATAAAGAGTGCAGTAACAGTGTTGTTGTCCACAGTTTATTTTTGTTCAAGATACACATTGCATTAAAGTGTCCTAGTATTATCATAAAAGAAACATATTGCACAGCTTTTCAAAAGTGTGAGAGGGAGAAGTTTTATGGGCCAATTAAACATAATTTTAAGTAAATAAATACAACCATTCATCTATTTTTAACTACTATAATTTAGGGAAACCCCCAACGTGCATCTAGACTATCTCCAGAGTCCCTGGCAACATGGGAGAAAGCATTTTGTGTTTTTTCATCATGCCAAAAATCATACCTGTGGGAACTGAGCAGCAGGCCGTTTAAAGCAATCTTTAACAATTAATGAGATTAAAGTTAAATGTGGGAGGAGTTCAGCAACATCAGGACCACAGCAAAACTGTCTGCAGTGAATTAGTGCAATAGATGACAGTATAGCACTAGCCAAGCCTTACTTTTATTCTGCATACTCTGTTCATGGTAAATTAGCCTGTTCACTAGTATTGCACTGTAGGCAAAGAATAAATATAAAAAACAAACTCTACAAACAGAGTAATTTATCTAACAACACAAGCTAATTACTTAGCATGAAATTCGTTCTCAACCTTGAAAATACAGTAGTAGTTCGACAAAAATAGGTTTGGTTGTGTTAGCCAAACATGGTTTGACAGTTGTTTTGTACTTTTATAGATTCTGCACCGCTGGCTCTGTTAGTATGAGTATTTTGTCCATTTGGTTCTCCAATTAAAAGATTTTAATTTAAATGCAGCCACCTTTGAAAGATGCATGTTATCGACCACTCCAACTACGTTTGATATGAGCTAGCGCTCTTTCTTACTTCTATTTGGACATTAGTGCAGACAATTGGGAGAAAGCTTGATCAAACTAGTTATATGAGATATTTGGATACTTTTCACCAAATATAAAGACACTTCTGTTTGCCCTTATAGTACTATGAGTGGCCTTTTTGTGTCATTCTGTATTGTCAACAGCCAGACATTGAGGCAGGTCAAACTAAAGTTCTCCATGCTCCTGAAGAAACCCACCATAAATCTTTGATAAGCCTCTTTTGATCTTTCTGATAGATAATCTGTTCCACGTTCAGACACCACACACTTAGACCAGTCTACAGCTGGCGTACAGGCGTACAAACCCCTAAGCCAGCAAGGATCTGCCCTGCAAACATGTCCTCAAACAAGAAACCAAATCCTCCTCGGCTCCAGTGGTGCTGTTCTATCGCTGGCCCTGACCTTCCCTTGGAGGAGGACGGTAGAGCAGACACTTTCTCTGTTGGGATCAGTATTTTTATAGCCTATGAGGTGTGTTGTTCACCTTTTGAATCGATGGGAAAAGTGTGTGCTAGTTCTTCTTGCCAGGGCAGCGGCTCCCTCAGCTATAACCTCCGAAACAGTGTTGTATAATCTCTCTTCGCCTCCTTATTCAAATACTTATACTGAAAAGGATTTGATAATTCAGAAATGATCTTAAATGTGTTACACAAGTTGAGTTATATAAGGAGAATTAAACATATTCTAACCTCAGTTTGCAGTTTTATAGAACCTTCAAAGGTTTTCATTTGAAAGTGAGAATAGAAAAGTAATCATGCCTCTTTCAAATATTTTCAGTCAACCTTACCTGGCCGTCTGCTTTTAATCTCCAGACTCTGCCACAACCACACTGACTTTGTTTCATTGTATACACCTGTGTATAGACATATGCCCCATGAAGGCCAACACAGAGACCTATTAATAAATCCATGTTTCAGGTTGGTGGGAATGGGTCAGCAGGCATTATCCAACCTAGCGCATGGGTTTAAAACAGTTCTGTCTGTCTCTGCTGTGTGTTGGTATGAAAAGATTGAATATAGATATCTACTGTATAACACAATGGTTTAATAGTTACTACATAATTAGTTTGGCAGATTTTTAATTGGCAGTGAGCTGTAGCCCATTAAATTGTACCTTCAGCTTTAATAAAATGCAGAGATACTTGAGCATGACTGCACAATGCTTTTCATAAGGTGCTCAAATGAAGAAATGCTAAAGTTAAACATGTCTGTGCACATGGCGCACATACAAGAGCAAGCCTCAAGGACAACGTGAGGAAAAAGGAGCCCCCAAAGAAAAAACACTATACACGTACCAGAAAGCAATGCAAACAAAGAAAATTGGCTTTGAAAAGTTGATAATTTCACAGCCATATGCACCCCTTGTTGGCAGTGTTTTCCAGTCAAATTTGAGAGAAGACATGCACTAGTGTGTTACGCTGTCAGCCAGAAATACAAAGATTTTGGCAAGCGATCTGAATAAACAGCATAGATCATCTAATTTTTCATTAGAAGGCCTCTCAAGACAGCTGTCAGGTCTGCTGGTACGTTCCTCCTGTTAAAAACCTCCGCCAAGGAGGTTACAGTATATTTTCGTTTTGGTTTGTCCGTTTGTTGGTTTGTTGGTTTGTTTGTCTGTCTGTAGGATTAGGAAAAACTACTGGCCCGATTTTCCTGAAACTGTCACATGGGCCAAGAAAGAACCCATTAATTTTTGTAGCGGGTCCGAATCCCGGGACAGATACACAAATCATTTTTTACTTTTGTTAGCATTGCGACATAGTGCGTTTGTGCTGCATTCATGTGGTGGAAAAATGAGTTCCTGACTGGGAAAATTCACACTGTATTAACATTGTGAGATAGGGCATGCCTTGGCAGAGGTCTGCACTCTCTGGGTGCCCTTCTAGTTACATTTGTATTTGTGACTGCATGTGATGCTGGTGGCAGTGGTTTTGGCAATGTTTAGTGGCTCATAGTGGTACACAGTCATATCAAAGTCAATGTTATTATGTTGTTGATTAGATGGTCACAGTTTTAGTCCATCTCTGTGCATCCTCTACGTCATCAACATCTCTCCCCAGCTAGGCGACCAAAGTTGGCTGCCCTGCAAATACACACAATGTCACAAACACATACACACATCCACATAGATACACACTGGTGCTGATACATACAGTTGCCCAGACAAACCCTAATATCCAATGTTGAACTGATACACCGCTGGAATCCGAGACACACACACACACACACACACACACACACACACACACACACACACACACGCATACACACACACAGAGTTCTAAACGGGAAAGAAACAGACATTTGCTAATGGCTCTTTTGTTACATGACTCCTTCGTTCTCTCCTATTTACTTCTCTTTCTTGCTGTTTCACACTCTCTCTCCAATTCTGTTTCTTTTAATCTATTAATCTCAGTCTCCTTTTGTGTTGGAGCGTGTGTTCTGTCTCCCTGTCCCTCTCTGTATCCTCCCTGTCAGTACAGTAGATAATTTGGTGATTGTGGCTGCTAGCACAGTGCATCAATCATCAATAACATCCTTTTTAATGTAATGCTAAAAGCGCGCGCACACACACACACACACACACACACACTGACACACAAGTCCCTGCTGCTCGGACTCTTCTGTCTGATACCGATCATCTATTTGCTTTTTCTCATCCTTTTAGTCCAACGTGATATTTATCACATACATCTATCAGTCCCTCTTTCTGCCCCGTACAAAACTGTACGTTTCTCTCATCATTCTCATGTCTAATTGGGGCCATCTCTGTTACATCTTTATCATTTTTCTACTCCGATAGAGGGATTCAGTAACTTCACGTCCTTCCCTCGAACAGAACTAACAGCCTCCATCTCACTCTCACCAGTGCTTTATGATATAATTGTCAGCAACGCACATCAATAATTCTATTTTTATACCTGTGTAACATAAAGCTTTGTTCGTTGTTGAACCCTCTGTCTGTCTGTCTCTTTGGGTCTGCCAAATCTGTAAATTATTATTATTTTTCTTATTAGATATGTTTCCATTACAAGGTCCAATCCAATTTTAGGTGACTAAATGTTCAATCAATCAATCAATTAATCAATTAATCAAACGTTATTTATAGAGCACTTTAAAACAACCAGAGTGGAGTACAGAATAATACATGAAAGACATAAAATACATAACTCACACAAGGCATAAAATACAAATAAAACAAATTAAGAGAAATAAAACATGAGAAAAAAAAAACGGCCATACAATTAAAAACAATAAAATCTAAATGTCAACGTCAAGTGTCAAAAAACGATTGTCACAAAAAGTTATGCACACTACAATCTATGATATCATACGAAAACTAGGAGACCGACCAGGTCACGTGACATCGGCTACAGAGCTCCATGACACCAAACGGCAGTTGCTAGCTGTTTAAGCCGCTACAGATCTCTGGAACGCCAGCTACGGTGCCCCACATGGTACTCCGCTTGGTGCTCTGTTGTATAAGCGGTAGTTGGTGGTTCAGTTAACTGAAAATAGGTGACTGTGAGCCGGGTACAGAGCGCAGCGAGCTGCCGGTTGTTTCGGCGGAGATTACGGTTAAGTTTAGTCAAGAAAAAGTGAGCATTATGCAGCGAAGAAAGTTAAGTTTAGGCACCGAAACAACTCGTTAAGTTTAGGAAAAAGATTGTGGTTTGGATTATAACACTCCCAAGGAACATGCATTTCCTGGGTGAAAGTCTTTTTTTCCTCTCTGCTACCTGGCTTGAAAGTCCTGTGTTTCAACACCCACCCATCCTCCCCGATCTCCTCCCAATGCAGCCAGTTGCATTCTTATACAGCAGCAGTCAATGTGGTGCACACAGCAAAAAAAGAAAACTATCATCATACGAATTACAGTGCTTAACTTTTCGTTAACGTATGGTTCATGAGAACAGACTGAAAATGGGGGAAATGTGGTCGTGTTTACATGTTCCAGTTAAAAGACCCACGGCAGTGTTTTGTACCATCTAGAGACGGGTGACAGAGGACCCACTGACCCTCGAATACAGTGCATTACAGTAATTTAGCCCAGTGATAAAAAAGACGTGGATTACTGTTTGAAAGTGCTGCAATGTTGGCAAATTAAAATGTGACTCAGTTCATGTTTCAATGTCTGTGTTTCTCCTACATCATGGCATTTCTTTGCTGCTTCCCACCTAAAATAGATTGTATGTTCTTTAAGTAATAATTGAATGCTACTCTTCTAATCCACCTGTACCCAATGTTGTTTTCATTAGCCACCATGGTGAGAGAGAAAGAGGTGGGGATGACATGCAACAACGGCCTCTTTGTAGACTCAAATTGGGAAGGCTGTTGTTACGTACACCTGTGACATCCTTCTCTATTTTCTTTTCCTCATTTTTTGTGAGTGGCAGCAAGACATACCTGCTTTGCTTGCAGTAGAAGAAGCAGAAGCAGGGACCACAAGCTCAGCGTGCAGGCAAAAACCTGTTTTCAATTCAATTCAGTTTTATTTATAGTATCAAATCATAACAAGAGTTTACTCAAGACACTTTACAGATAGAGTAGGACTAGACCACACTCTATAATTTACAAAGCCCCAACAATTACAATAATTCCCTCAAGAGCAAGCATTAGCGGTAGCTATTGCGACAGTGGCGAGGAAAAACTCCTTTTTCGGAAGAAACCTCGGACACCCAGACTCTTGGTAGGCGGTGTCTGAAAGTGCCGGTTGGGGGTGTGATGAACAGTGGTAGTAATAGTCACAATAAAGATAATGGAACAGTGACTACAATGGTAGTCGTAGTAGTTCATGTCATAGTAGGGCACAGCAGGGCGTTACGGGGTGTAATGTGGCACAGCACAGCATGGGTGGACGTGGTAGGACGCAGCAGGACGCAGCCGGACACTGCAGGGAATCGCAGAGCGTAGCAGGTCCCTAGCGACAGCTGCACCCAAGACCCAGGTCTTGGTGCCACCCTAATCCAAGGCGATATTCTGGGTGAAGAAGAAACATAAGGACTCCGGGGAGTAAACTCCCCAGAGCTAGGTTAGTAACAAGCATTTCTGGGGGAAGGATGCACATAAAAGGAACAAATGAAAAGAGAGATGAAAGAGCAGCTCATTGTGTCATAGGGAGGAAGGAAATTCCCCAGCAGTCTAGAATTATAATAGCATAACTAAGAGAGGCAGGCTAAAGAGAGGTGCCGGGTCGGGCTTGAACTCTCCCCTGCCGGAACGGGCTGTACTTCCTGCCTCCCTCTACTCTCACTATATTATTGATTATATGATAGGTAGATCTGATGACTATGAGGAGAAGCAGAGGGAAGCTGGGGTGCTGTGTCTGTAACTATACACCCTGCCCCTGCCGGTCTAGGCATACGCCGCAACTCCTCACTCCCTAACTATAAGCGTTTGGTTGGGGAGATTGTTTTTGAGGAACGTTGTCGTTTGGTCGATCCAGGCAGTGTAGGCCACCGGACCGTCTGACTACTGCATCCCTCAGAAGCTTTCGCTGTGCGGTAGCAATTCTCTTCTGTGACGACGGCTGGTCAGTTGGCGTTGAAGGGGGGCGAGCCTGGCGAAGTAGTGTAGTCCAGCCTGGAAGTAACGAATGCATGGACTAGTTTTTCAGCATCGTTTTTAGATAGGATGTTCCTGATTTTGGTAATGTTACGAAGATGGAAAAAGGCTGTTCTTGAGGTTTGTTTTAAGTGGGTGTCAAAGGATAAGTCCTGATCAAAAATAACTCCTAGATTTCTGACAGTAGTGGTGTAGGCCAGGGCAATGCCATCTAAGGTAGCTATATCTTTAGATAATGAAGTCCGGAGGTGCTTGGGTCCCAGGACAATAACTTCGAAAATTGTAGGTCATCCAGGATTTTATATCTTTAATGCATGCTTGAAGTTTAGCTAACTAACCGCTTTCATCTGGCTTAATTGACAGATATAATTGGGTGTCGTCTGCGTAGCAGTGAAAGTTAATTGAGTGTTTCCTAATGATATTGCCTAGAGGAAGCATATATAAGGAGAATAAAATTGGTCCAAGCACCGAGCACTTGAGGAATGCCATGGCTAACTTTAGCGTACTTGGAGGATTTATCGTTGATATTAACAAATTGGGATCACTCAGAGAAATATGACTTAAACCAGCTTAGTGCGATTCCTTTAATGCCAACTAAATGTTCCAGTCTCTGTACCAGGATGGTATGGTCAATAGTGTCGAATGCAGCACTAAGGTCCAATAAAACAAGTATGGAAACAAGTCCTTTGTCAGCAGCAGTTAGAAGGTTGTTAGTGATTTTCTCTGTGCTATGATGCTTTCTAAATCCTGACTGAAAGTCTTCAAATAGACTATTTCTATGTAGAAAGTCACATAACTGATTAGCGACTACTTTCTCAAGGATCTTGGAGAGAAAGGGAAGGTTAGATATAGGTCTATAGTTGGCTAAGACCTCGGGATCGAGGGTGGGTTTTTTCAGAATAGGTTTTATCACAGCTACTTTAAATGACTGCGGTACATAACCTGTTAATATAGACATATTGATTGTGTCTAATAATGTGGTAGTACTTCTTTAAGTTGCCTCGTTGGAATGGGGTCATTAATTGTTGAAGGTCTATAGGAAAAAAGCAGTCTAAGTATGTATCGGGTCCTGTTGTTCTCTCCAGCCCCCCTGCGCCCAATAGTGAGCTGTTAGAAGCTGTGGGCAAAAGGTGATGAATTTTATCCCTAATTGTTATAATTTTATCATTAAAGTAGGTCATGAAGTCATTACTGCTCAGAGCTATAGGAATAGATAGAATAGGGCTGTGGCTATCTGTCAGCCTGGCTACAGTGCTGAAAAGAAACCTTGGGTTGTTCTTATTTTCTTCTATTAGTGTTGAGTAATAGTCTGATCTGGCATGTCTGAGGGCCCTCCTATAATTTTTCAGACTATCTTGCCAATCTACACGAGATTCTTCCAGTTTGGTGGAGCGCCATTTACTTTCAAGTTTTCGTGCGATTTGTTTCAATTTGCGAGTTTGGGAGTTATACCAAGGTGCTAGTTTCCTTTGCATCGCCATCTTCTTTTTGATAGGAGCAACCGAGTCTAAAGTAGTCCGTAGGCAGGCCGTAGCAGCGTCTACAAAGTTATAAATTTGGGAGGGACTAAAGTTAACATAAGGGTCCTCTGTTATATTAAGGCATGACATTGAGTTAAGTGCTGTCGGAATGTCTTCCTTAAATTTAGCTATAGCGCTGTCAGATAGGCATCTATTGTAGAAACTTTTATTTAATTTCGTATAGTCTGGTAGTAGGAATTCAAAAGTTATTAAAAAATGGTCTGATAATAAAGGATTCTGCGGAAATACTATTAAATCGTCAATTTTGATGCCATATTCTAGCACAAGGTCAAGGGTGTGGTTAAACAGTGCGTGGCCTTATGCACACTCTGACTGAAACCAATTGAATCTAGTAGTGAGTTGAAAGCAATACTAAGGCTATTGCTGTCAACGTCCACATGGATATTAAAATCACCTACAATAAGTACTTTGTCTGATTGAAGGAATACACATGATAAAAACTCAGAGAATTCAGATAAAAATTCAGAATACGGACCTGGTGCTCGGTAAACAACAACAAATATAATTGGCTGTACTGTTTTCCATGTTGGATGTTGAAGATTAAGAACAAGGCTTTCAAACGAGTTGTAATTTAGTTTAGGTTTAGGATTAATTAACAGGCTTGAATCAAATATGGCTGCAACTCCCCCTCCTCGGCCTGAGCCTCATGGAATTTGAGTGTTATTATGACTGGGAGGAGTGGCTTCATTTAAACTAACATATTCTTCATGGCCCAGCCAGGTTTCGGTGAGGCAGAGCAAATCAATTTGGTTATCTGATATCAATTTGTTTACCAATATTGCTTTAGATGACAGAGATCTAATATTTAATAGTCCACATTTGATTTTCCTATTCTGTGCTATCCTTGCAGTGGTTGTTTTAATTCCAATTAGGTTGTTGAGTATAGCGCCTCTTTTGTTAGAGTTTGATTTAATCGGTCTCAGTCGGGGGACAGATACTGTGGTTGTGGGATTATAAATGGATGGTTGCTCAAAATGAAGTACAGAGGAGCGTGTAGCGCTGTGCCTCCGATTACTGATATTACTGATTCTTACTGGAATTATATAGCTGGTCTGTGGGTTAGCAGAGTTATTTGTAAAGGAGTGAGCGCTTATGGGAGAATATAACTGGGAAGTGCCCTTGTGCGTTTGTTTACGAGGTGCAAACAGTCATTTGAAGGTTTGTGTCTGCACGGCGAGCCGCAGATTCCCACGTAGCATCTGGCTGCCGCGTCTATTGGGATGAATCCCATCCCTCCTGAACAGGGAGCTATGATCCCAAAACAGTTTGAAATTGTCAATAAAACCTATCTTGTGGGTGTTGCATGTATGCCGGAGCCAGGTGTTAAGGCCGAGTAGTCTACTAAAAAGGAAATCTCCGCGACCTTGAGATGGTAGTGGGCCCGAAATAAAAATCTTTTTCCCAGTGCTTTTTAAAGCTTCAATGAGAGTGTCGAAGGTCCACAGCTTTAGCCATGATGTCTGCAACTTTGGCTCCAGGAAAGCAGTGTGTGGCAGCATTAAAAACCCTTATATCCTGGGTGATGGAGTCACCAATAATTATTGTGGTTGGGGGGAAAAGTGGATGAGGAGTGGGGGGACATGAATGGCCGGTGGCAGGAACAGCACAGCCAGTATCGGTTTGAGATGGACAAGGAGAAGAAGAGGAATATTGCTTACCGTTCGGTGGGGGAGATCGTTTTTGAGGAACGTTGTCGTTTGGCCGGTTCAGGCAAGGGAGGCCACCGGACCGTCTGATTACCGTGTCCCTCAGAAATTTTCGCCGTGAGGCAGCAGTGTTCTTTTGTGACGACAGCTGGTCAGTCGGCTTTGAAGTGGGGCTCGCCCGGGTAACCACGTTGGCCATTACCGGGGGAACGTTCGGCTTCGACAGGGCATCGAAGCGGCTGGAGATTCTGAGGGCAGGAGGCGATGGAGCCCTACCCGAGGCTCTCTTTTGGCTGCGAACCACTGTAGTCCAGGATGGCCTGATGGTCGGTGTCGAACTAGAAGATGGATGTGGGCAGGTGGATAGGTCCCAGAGCACAGTATCCTGGAAGGCCACTGAGAGAGTTGTGATTTGGAGCGATTAATTTTGAGCAACGTCCAGGTAGGCGGTTAACAAGGCATCTTTGTTTTTTAAGTCCTCGGAGAGCCGACGAACTTCTTCCCTAAGGTCAGCGATTTCTTTGTTTGGTTTTTCAAGCAACAAGGAAATATTGTGGGGAGGTGGGGACTCGCCAGGTGCAGATTTAGCCATGGAGCTGGCGTTAGCCTGTGGCTAATGTTTACTAGCTACTCGTAGAAAAGGTATAGTCCTCCACGCACAGGTACGTAGATTTGCGTAGATGCTGGCTCTTTCTATAGACTAAAGGCTACCAGGGGATTGAAAATAAACAAAAAACTAAGCAAACAGTACAAGTTATTCTCAATAAAAATGCTATTTTCCTCCGTCTGTCTCCTCTCCCTCCACACTTTCACACTGCGTTAGCTTCCGGCACAGACGGTAAAAAAATATATATTTTCACTTTTTGTTTCCCATATTTCTTACATTTAAGTCGAAAATGTGAAACTTCCTCATTTACTATTTTCCAAAAATAGGTTGCAATCACTTCTCCTCTTATTCCAATGACTTTAATATAAGGACAAGTAGCAAAGAGGTAATCATAGCATTGAGAAACTGCAAACTAGTGACAAAGACAGCAACAGTATCAACCTGACCAACCAAAGCAGTCAAGGGAATAAGACCAAGAAGCTGTTTGATCATCTGCTGTTTGATATGCTGGAGTGCCGGACATGCCGGTTAGCATGTAGATTATAATAAAGGCATAGAAATGGGAAAGACAATTAATACAAGTGGTCCGATGTGGTGTTTCCACCTTTATATGTGTGCTTGAACCTCCATAAGCAGGTTTCTGATACTGTAGCCTTGAGGCTCACAAGCCAAGGGACCATGAAACACACAATACATGGTTTCTCTATTGCTTCCCTACATCTATCTCTGTCTCTCACACACACACACACACACACACACACACACACACACACACACACACACACACACACACACACACACACACACACACACACACACACACACACACAAACACACACACACTGCCTATACAGCAAGATCTCTCCAAATACTCACGACTGTAGCTAATGGGTTTCTGACATCAAACGCTTCCCAATCTGAAACACTACTACATATAGACATCCTTACTATTTTTGCCTCCTGCTCTTATTCAAAGTTTTATACAGGTTTTAGCTGTGACAGATGTCTCATTTTGGAGAGAGCAGAAGCAATCAGTTCTGATTCTAAGTAGTAATACTATAGAAAAAAGGGGATGAGAGAGGTAGAACTAAGGATGAAAATAAGTAAAGGAGAGAAGGGGTAGGAGAGTACAGGCTAACAGGAACATGGGGAAATAAGAAGCTGATCACTAGAGGGGAATAAAGGAAAAGATAAGGTAAAGGAATGAGAAAGTAAGAGAACTGAGAGGAGAAATTAGAGGTTGGCGAGACGTGTCTGCCACTTGGTAGTCATCACAGAGAAGCTTTCTCTATTCAGGACCTCAGCGTGCAGCTGTCGCTTTAGGGAACTGATCACACACACACTCAGTCACAGACACAACACACACATGCACACACTATCTTCCTTTCTCTCAAACACATACACATGTGCTCATGCTTTGGGTTGTGCTTTAAACTGATCGCTGCCACTGGAAAGGCAGACACAGTGAGCTGGTCGATAATAATATTTCATATGGTAATATGGTTTTATTGCTATGAAGAAATATGAATGCGATGGCTTTCAGAGGCAGCTTAGGGAATTACATGGCTGTCATGGTTCTCAGCTTGAATAGCATATTTAGATTCTTTATTTATCTTGGGTCTCTGGGCAGGAAATCTATTAAGTTATTTACCTTTTACATGATATATGCTGGCATGTTGTATATCCACACCTAGAGAATGTACAAAGGCAAAAGGCATGACACGCCTTGAGATGCCATTGAATGAAGGTCACAGCTCAGTGGGATAGACTGGCAGGCATGATCTGGATAGAGATAATTAGAGCTGTCAGTCTTTCTTTATAATACCATTTGAATTCCATTTGTTATTTTTTTAAATATTTGAATAATATTTGAATATTTAATGCTCATATGCAGCCTGCTATAAATATGTACTACACTACTCAGGCTTATGCATTGTCAATGCCACTATAAGCATGTGGTTGTTGTTACACGTTCTGTCCACTAAAGGGACTTCCAACATCAGCCTGGCCTTGAAGGGGATCTATATTAAGGCATGGATACCCTACCCCGACGGGTCCCGACGGGACCCGACGGGCCGGGCCGGGTTCAGACAGATATTTAGAAATTATGGTCGGGTTCGGGCCGGGTTCAGTCACATCAGCGTGATAAGACATTTGTTGTAAAATGGTGCTGCGGCTCCTTTAAGAGAGCTCATGTGTCTGTGTGTGTATGTGTCTATGTGGAAGCTGGTCAGAAGAGAGATAGAAAAAGAGGAGCAGACGTGTAAATGCGACCGGAGCAGGGTTATTCATGTTATAACGGCGGCCCTGGAGGTACCGAGTCTCCCCTGGTTTTCTGATCACGGTCGGAAACGAAGCAAGCAGTGAAGGTTAACACATTGAACATTTTAACAGCTTATTAACGTGAGCTTGTTGCCCCGTGTGCGCTGATGCGCTCATCTGTTGACATTTCCGAATGCCTTCCTACAGTTGCTTAATAAAAGCTTTCCACACAAACAAATGTATGCCTACATGTGTCATTAGTATGAGAAAAATGAGATGTCGGGCTCGGGTCGGGCTCGGACATAAATCTCTTGATGCCTGTCGGGCTCGAGCCCGACAGGCATCAAGAGATGGTGCTGCACCCCTATGCGCCACATATAGCGCATACCCACTTTTTGCGCCACTGCTCGTAACTTATTGTTCATCAGACGTGACAAGAGAAGAGGGAGATTAGCTAACGTTAGCCAACCTATTTATAAAAATAAAATAAAAAATCACATTTGAATAGTAATGACTTTTTTTACAATTCAAATTATATTCGACTTTCGGAATTCGTTCCAACAGCCCTAGAGAGAATTGTGTGAGACAGGCTTTGGGTGATACAGCAAAATAAACACACAGCAGGAAGAGAAAAGAGCAGATAAACTATCTTGCTATCATGCAGGACAGTTTAGTGCATGTATTATACAATAGCAATACAGACCCTGGTTTCTGAAAAATGTCATGTTCATTCATTCTCCTGCCCCAACCTATATAGGTGGGTCTGACCCCTTCACCTCCTGTTTCCTAAGTCACTTAGCCCCCTTTTCATTACAATGATATTATTAGACAGTATTTTGTCCATTATCCTCCATTCTGGAACTCCAGTTGTCACAACCGCTGTCCAGGGTGCTGAATCTGGGGCTGCAATGGGCATTCCCCAACACTTGTGCCAATGGACAGGAATCATGCTGATGGGGACTGATGGACATGAGTTTACTTTGTTTGATCTGCTTAAAGATTTGGCTCATCTGCCAAGCTAACTGCAAGCTTCCTTTACTCAAGTCCGTACAGCCTCATTAAGATAATTATTTAGTTATTTAGTTAGTTCAGTGCATTTGTCTGTAGCCATTTCAGTTAGTGTTTATCTGCCCACTCTGGGAGTGGATGTTTGTTTGTTTTGTATATGTATTGACCCGAAATATGTTTTTTCAAAGGTCCCATGGCATGAGGTTTTTTAACATTAATATGAGTTCCCCTAGCCTGCCTATGGTCCCCCAGTGGCTAGAAATGGCAATAGGTGTAAACCAAGCCTTTGGTATCCTGCTCTGCCTTTGAGAAAATAAAAGCTCAGATGGGCCAATCTGGAATCTTCCCTATATGACGCCCAGAGAATTTGGCCCGGCCATGAGAAAGAGAGAGACTTCATGGCTTGCAAACGAGCGAAGCATTGCAGTTGGTCAAGGCCACACCCCCACCCTCCACCTTGCCCCCCCCCCCTCTCTCCTCCTCAATAGCATTTAAAGGTACAGACACAGAAATGGCATGTCCTAACCAAAGCTCATTGTGGGACTGGCTCGTAGTGGCTGTAATTCTGCACCAAGGCTGAATTTCGGTAAAGAGACTTCAGATACAGCATTAGGGGACCACGAAGGCCTATATAAAAGCATCCAAAAAGCAGCATGTCATAGGACCTTTAAGTCAAAACCATACCATTTACCAAATTAGCGCCCCTAGCAGTGACAGGAAATATGACCCAGAGGAGCGTTTTTTGTCCTCATATCTAAACGTAATGGTTGCGGTCGCAGTTTGGTAACGTTTAGGCAACAAAACTACATAGGTAAGTTTAAAGAAAGATTGTGGTTTGGGTTAAATTTTATTATGTTAACTTCTGGTTCTATTTCGTATAGGCTTCGCCCTCTAAGCACTATTGCTATTGGGTTAATCCCTTCGTGCATGCGCAGTCGTGAAGATTTTTTTGTCCAAGCCCCGGCTCCAAGCCCCGGCTCCAAGCCCCGGCTCCAGCTCCACCTACGGCGGCGCTGTCATGAGGCCCGGCAGGCAGCACCCACTTCGCCGTTCCGCAAACGGCGGCGGCAGTGACGGTAACACGTGTCTCACTCCAGCTAGAGTTGGAAACATAACTGCGTTTTTTAAGGGGCACACAGTTCCCTTAAAACAGCAGGTTTTTCCCTCGCAGTCAGTCCGCCTTGTCCCCCCTGGGCATCTTGCTGCCGCTGGACGGACCCCACGTTTCACATCACACACTCGCAGACAGGCTCGCCGCCATGTCACATGCAGTATGCGGTTGGATCCAGCCACACTGTGTCAGCATTGAGAGGCTTACACACACCCACTCAGAGTGCATGTTTATAGCCTACTCAGTTTTTCTCCACCTCCCAACTAATAACTCAGATTGGTGAGAGTGTTGAGAGAACGACTTGTTAGAATCGCCTCACACACACGCAGACAGGCCAGAGACTGTATATTACTATTATACAGTCTGTGAGACAGGCTCGCCGCCATGTCACATGCAGTATGCGGTTGGATCCAGCCACACTGTGTCAGCATTGAGAGGCTTACACACACCCACTCAGAGTGCGTGTTTAAAGCCTACTCACCAATTGATTACTCGGTATGGTGAGAATGTTGAGAGAACGGCTTGTGAGAATCAAACTACCGCCTTTTCATAGTGGCGGGGGGGGGCGCGACACTCACTGCTGTGTAAACAGCCGACACATCGGTCAAGCTCTAGCGCGGGAAGGCTCAGCGCTCTCTGTTGCTATGGCAACAATCAACACGCTGCTATACGCCTCAACTCGCCATCTTTTCCCGGCTCTTACCAGCGTGGTGAAAGCTATCATGCTATCTCGAGTTAAGATAAGGGCTCTGACGCCTTGCACACATGTGGTGCCGTAGGCGGAGCCTGGTCACTCCCACACTGTGTAAACAACGGGAGCGAGCACCCACTCAGCATGTGCGTGCTACACAGTCATTCCTCCCCCGGCTGTCTAGCGGAACGGGGAGACCTCTGACTCGATGACTGCCCCGCCATGCGTTCTCTTAATACACAGCATAGCGGCGCGCTCTCTGTTGCTATGGCAGCAGACAACACACAGATGTGCGCGCCCCCGCTCTCAGGGCAGTGTGGGAAAGCTTGCCACCCAGGAATGCGTGGTTGTCACAAAAGGCTATACGCCCAAGTTTACCAGCATCCTCCTCCTTTTCGACGGTGTGTTGGAAACAGCCGTGTCATCTCAGGAGAGCTAGCTGCTCTGACGTCAGAGCTGCGGGCAAAGGATGCTTTTTTTCCCGCGTCCCTCCAGGAGAAGAGAATGACGGTTTATGTTCCCATTACTTCTCACACCGGGAAAGACGGGCGGAATGAAACCTTCTCGACCTGTCTCAATTCAATTATGAACATTATGAAGCGCCCATCCCACATGCTGACGGTCAGACGTGTTGGAATGTGTGTGCCACCATGTATGGCAATCTTCCATGGATCTGAGAGATGCATATTTTCCACATTCTCCAAATGCATGAAGACAGCATTACAGCCGTTACGCAGAAAAGGGAATCAAAGTCTCTTTTTATTTCGACAATTTAATCATTATGGCTCCTTCCCAGGAGAGGGCTGCACTCCACATGGTGGATGGAGTTGTGCAGCACCTACAGACACTGAGCTTTGCCATAAATTGGCAAAAGAGATCATTGGTCCCCTCACAGATAACCACTGTACCACCAGTGGAAATTGAGTCCCACTAGCTGTGGAGCAGGTTTGGGATAGCGGAGGTGGATCTGTTCACCTCACGAGAGAACACACAGTGCGCGCTGTGGTTTTCCTCGAGCACACGGGACAATCCACCCCTCGGCTTCGGCGCCTTCTCTCACCAACCCTGGCCCAAAGCCCTCGGCGGCGGTGGGGCTGGCCGCTGAGCAGGAACGCTTGCAGAGACTAGGCTTGCCCCCTACCGTGGTGCGCACTATTCAGGGCGCAAGAGCCCCCTCTATTACGGCGTGTTACGCAGGGCGTTGGACTGCTTTTCCAGCGCTGGTGCACGGAGAAGGGTGCAGAGCCCACGTCGTGTCCTCTGCCCCTAGTGTTAACTACCTCCAAACATTGGTGGTTAACGATTTTACTCCGTCTACAGTAACAGCCTACGTAGCGGCCATTTCGTCCTGCCACGAGGGCTACGGCAAGAGAGGTCAGTTTTTGCGCACCTCCTGGTAAAACGTTTTTGGAAAGGGTCGGACGATAGAAACCTGCTGTGTGCTCTCTCACACCTGAATGGGTTTCAGCCCTGGTGCTCCGAGGAACCCTCCTTTTCGTGTCTCTGGCACAAGCCCCTCTCAGGATGCTGTCACTAAAACAGCGCTCCTCCTTCACCTCGACGTTGGCTAAGAGGGCGTGTGATTTATGCACGCTCCTCTCCATTAGAGGGGACGGGACAGCGGCCACTTTACAGCCAAATCCATCGTCACACCAAAGTTTTAACAACCCTTCGGGCGAGGGAGTTTTCCCTCCGCCTCATAACAACGACGCGGACGAGGCGTCTCACCGACCTGCCCGGTGCGCACATTATTCCGGTATGTTTTACGCACGACAGACATCAGACAAACACAGCAGCTGTTCGTTAACTTCAGAGAACGCACCCAAGGTGCAGCTCTTTCGGAGCAGCGTCTGTCTCATTGACTGTGTGAAGCTATGACCCACACCTGTAGAGTGGAGGGAGTGGAACCCCCCCCTCAGAGCATTCGGGCGCACTTGGCGAGAGCGCTGCCACCGTCCGCGGCCCCCTTAGCAGTGTGACAGTGGCCGACGTTTGCGCAGCGGCCTCCTGGGCATCCCCGTGCCCGTTCATCTGCACGGTGCGTCTGAGTCCCCCATGACTCCGTTTTATCCGCACTTGATGGCAGATGATGCGCTGTCAGGTTTGGTTTTGCTGCTGTCTCCATCCTTCTGCACTTGAGTGGCTTGGAGGAATGCAGGGTTTTTTGCAGCTATTAATTGTGATGTTAATTTTTGTCACCATAAAACATTTTCACAATCCAAAAGGCATGGGCCTCACGATCAGTAGGCCTACTCATGATGATGACAGGGTTTTTCTCTGTCTACGTCTGTCAGCTTCGCCCTTAACCCAATAGCAATAGCTCTTAGAGGGTAAAGCCTATACGAAATAGAATGATAGTTATGTATTGTAACTCCAGATTCTATGAGTATAGGCACAGCCCTCTAAGATTCGGGTCACCTGCTTCACCAACATTGGCTAAAGAGAAATGCTGATGTTGGGAGCAAATCTCTGGTCGTGCCACTGTAATATACAGTATCTGCGGATGTAAGAGAGGCCCGTGCGGGGCACAGGGCGCGAAAGAAAATCTTCACAACTGCACATGCGCGAAGGGATAAACCCAATAGCAATAGCTCTTAGAGGGCTGTGCCTATACTCATAGACTCTGGAGTTACAATACGTAACTATCGTTACACATGTGACGCAGTACATGATGAAGTTTTGTTTGTTCCGATTGTTCCACAAAGTGAAAAATTAATAAAAAACTGCTGTTGACTTTTATTTTCAAATAAAAGTTTGTCCGACCCATTCACTACCCCAACCTACCTCCTTATTAGGGTTGGGTATCGTTTGGGTTTTTTTCTGATACCGGTGCTAAAGCGATACTAGATCAACTTTATATTGTTTTTATATTTTTGAACATACAGAACAGACAAATACAATTGAACAAGAACAAAAACCCTCTCCCATCCCCCACCCTCTGCGGTCTCGAGGAAAACAAAACAAAAATAAATCACACCTTGCCTAGTCACTCTCCTCTAATTCTTGTGATGCTGAGGTCATTAGCTAAAGCGATACTTTTAAAACAGTGCCGGTCGTTTAGGCACCGGGGCCATAGTAGTACCGGGTTAAATTTGAAATAGTATATGAAAGACATTTCTGTTCACTGGACAAGCTCAGTTTGCTTCACTGTTAACTGTATGTCCCTCTTTTTAGTTGTCTTATTAGTTGTCTTACTTATTGGAACTGTCACGTCTGCCTTTTCTGTGAATCCTTCCTTACATTTTTTAATTATGATTTTTTTTTTCTCTCCATTACTAGCCTCATACTAGCCCCAACCCTGTAAATTTAGGATTTGATGATTCTGCAAACCCTTGTTGAATGACAAGGTTGTTTTTTGTAATCACACTTTCTACAATATCTGACATTTGCATGTGGCAACTACACTATGGTCAAGGCTAGGGAAAGATCATGGTTATGGCAACAAAGAAAAAAAAATAGATATGATTTTTGACAGTTGGGTTTGTAATAGTAACTATGTGCTTCGAAATAGTGACAGTTGGTCTGATGACAAAGCACTTCATATTGTTACATTGCTACAATACTCAACACTTTTCATGTGTAGAAGATATAATGCAACCAGCATATGTCTTATGCCTGATACCCTAATGACAGCGGAGCCCAATATTATTATAAGAAGTGATAAACACATATTTACGGTATACACAAATACTCTGACATAAGATGAAAATTGTTTGACAGCTCTGTTCTGAGCTATTTTTCTTAGGCTGCCAAAATTAAAAGTTTGTGCTTTTGATTATCAGACCAACAGCATTGTGTTGACAGAAATGGATTAACAACATAGCCAAAGCCTTGCTTAACATAATAGCCAGACATTTTTCATTTGTGTATGTACAGATAGCACAGATATACATACCCACAGTTCCAAATGCATTTCTGCATGCATTCCCACAAACCTACTCGTGAATACATTTGTGTAAGTTTCCCAACAGATCATTGAGATTCAACCATTGAAAATAGGGTGAGACAGCACAGATAAGATGCATTGAGACACAGCAATCAGTTTGCTGTGTTTACTGTGCTTTATGATTTGCAGATTAGAATGACTCCAGTTGCCTAGTCCTAGATCAAGAGTTTGGATAACATACTAAGATGGGTTTTGAGCTTTGTGAATAACAAGGTGAGATAAGCAACATCCTTGAAATGGCAAAAACAGTAACTAGAGATGCACATCTTCCTGCACAAATAAATGATTCACTGGCAAACATGGTATTTAATTATGGTGGGGAAAACACCATAATTAAATCATGATTATGCTGTGTAAAATCTGTTTTACAAGGATTTTCGTGGAGTGCTCATTAATCTTGACTTATTCTGACATTTGCATTAGTTCAAAATTGCTTTTAGATCAATAGTAATAATATATGGCACCCCTAAATGCATCATAATATGCATTTAGCAATGCTGAAAGACATGACTTTTGTATATTTTGTCCCCAAAGTAACAATGACAAATGAGCAATATCATCTATTGATGCATTGCAGTGTGTTCAAAGCTGGAAGATTCTCCTCATGATGGTTTATGGCTAACATTGGAAAGGGAGGGAATTCAACAGCAACTCTATGTTGACATTTTGAAACCCATACAGGTACTGTCATGTCTGTAGAAAACATAACTAACTCCAATAGCAACGTAATGCTATTGGATGTTTTATATTCCCCACTTTGATGAAACCATACTAAACCATGGCCCCACAAACATGGAACATCTAAAACAAGGCACATATTATTAAACTTCTTGCAGTCTATCTTGCAGTTTTTAGGATGTACACCGATACAACTTCATCAGTTCTCCTGATTGGTGCAGTTTTCGTAAGATTTGACCTGTGTGAGTAATTTATGTCACACAGTGATGATGTAAGAGTCACATGAATGGACAGCACTCTAAGACCAGCTGCATACTCCAAACAAAATTGAATCTGGCATGTTTTCACAAACAAAATTACAGTTTTGTGAATGGAAAAAGGCATCACATTTGGCATGTTACCAAAGTGCACAGGCTGACTAGGCAGACTTGCAGAAAAATATCAAATGTCTTGTTCACTGCTTCTCAATACACTGCCGCCTACAACTAGTCAAAAAGCCCCAAACTCTAAGTTTACTTCTTGTTTTTGAAGACTGTGAAGTTACATTCTCCTCTCACAACTGCTAGGCTCTTCCAGTTTTAGAGGATATAACAGTGAATGAACAGACCTAAGCTGCAAATGTGTTCAGTTACAAATTTGATGTATAGGACTATGCATACTAAATCGCTCCTCTTATGTTTGGGTGTATGGACAGGTTAGCAGATTTAAAAAATACGTCATATTTGTTGAAAATCTATATTCTCTTGACCATACTATTCGACCAATTACCTGGATGACAGAATTTTCACAGAAATACAGTGCCTATTTATTGTGATCAAAAGTTCCAAAATTCAACTGACTGCAGCCCCTATACTTAGCCCACCTTGTTAATGAGAGGCATTGTGTGCATGATCCCAAATTAGATAGCAATGACTCAGAACAAGTGGATATGCATTGTTTCTCACAGGCAAGATGTCAACTTAGTACATTAATTGAGCAACACTTGCATTAATACATTGAGTGCTTTACTTTTCTATCCTTGATTTAAGAAAATAAGGTGCAATCAACATAACATCCCTCTGTGTTTATGTACTGTATGTGTATGCATGTATCTATGTATGTAGGAAGGAAGGATGTTTCTGTCCAACATATTTCCAACCATTGCAACTTGGCAACACACAAGCAAATTGAGAACCCACAAACAAATAGTGAATACTGTACATTTACCAATGACCATACATATATTGCACTTAAAATCACATTGCAATTACAGAAACACACACACACACACACACACACACACACACACACACACACACACACACACACACACACAAATCAGTGTGACCTATTCCAGTCTTTCTAGGCTTTGCAAACTTGTGCATCTTTAGATCTACATAGATAAGTAGACTTCAAATATCCGATTCTCTCACATCAATCCCCTTCGATTTCCGAGATAACTAATCTTAGATAAGCTAAAACTTCTCAGATAGCACGCTGCCTACTGTATTTGATTCAGATTTGTAATTTATGAAGATTTTACAAGGGGATAATGATATATAAATTAACTTGTTATTGTGACATATACCATATACTTATGCTAGTATTAGGCAAATAAGAAGTCCGTTGTCTGACTCAATGTCTCGTTGTAAACTCTTGACAAAGTTAACTTGAATTTCAGAAAGGCCTCCTCTGAAGTTGAATTCAGGAGTGTTAGATGAGTTGCTATTTTTGTTTCCCGGCTATGTTAATACAAACATCATAAAATATAAAATATCATGGATTTTTTTTTTTTTTGCCATTTAGTTCACTCCAATAAATTGCTCATGTCATATGTTTCTCCTGGGTGCTGGCAGAAAATAAAACAGGGAAGGGAAGGCTGCAAGCAAGAGGAAAACAGGATAGTCGTACATAATGTTCTGAAACCTCTGACATGAAACCATTTTTCAAGCCACTTCTAAAATGGTTTTTAAGGCAGTTAATACGTAATGTTGGCTGGAAAAAAGCGTCTGTGGTGGAATTACACATCATTGGACCTCCTGTGACTACTGTTGTTCAGCGTACATACAGCTCGACCTCAGCGCAGCTACAAACAGACACACACACTCACATTGGAACAGATAGTTTGTGTCTTTTTTTGTACAGTGTGACAGATTTACATTAGCATTGGAAGAAACAGACTTTAATCTATATACTGTGGGTCCTTACTGGCTTTCATGTTAAACAGTTATTACAGTTATGACCCAAAGGACCACTGTGAGAGAGCTGCATTCCATAGAAGTATATTAACAAGAAAATTGTTGACGACGAACGGCTCTTATTCATGGTACCAACTTATAGCTAGTTGACTGTGTAAAACTGAGAAAAATGTAAAGGAGCTCTTGCACTTTGTTAAAGTATAAGGTCAAATAAGGAATGTAAAATGTAATAGCTTTATCTGTTTTTAAGAGTGCTTTTGAACTTGTGGCAGCAGTTGTGTTAACTTTATATGCATAACTATAATTGGAAACACCTTAATAACCACATACAGCAGATGTGTTTTGGTGACCAAGTTGCTAAGAAATAAGGACTTCAAATGGTGCAAATGCAATGCATCCAATCATTAAAAAGGATGGATATAAAACAATAAAACAATAACAGGAAATATTATTGGGAAAAACTGCTCACCTACACTGCCAGAAAATGTTTGGAAAAGTGTTACGGCTTTAAATGATTGCCTGACTTGTCTTTATGACCGCTTTTTGGGTAGCTGCCAGTAGTCCCAAATTGATGACACTTCCAATAGAAAGAAATCCCAATAAAAAAGCTCCTAACTTTCTGTGCTCCTGAAATAAATCAAAAGCAGTAGAAGCTGAAGAGGTAACAGATCGTCTGGGGTTGAAGTTTTCTGTTTTGTAGTATCAATATACCCTACAGTGCTTATCGGAATGAAAAGGCAGTGTGTGCAACCTGACAAATGACAGTTGTGGAGGAGACAATGTCCACTCGATTTATATCTCGATGAATAAATGTACAGTGGATCATTGCAGGTCTGCACTTTCTCTTTATAACTCTTCCCATTGATTGATAGCTCATGTTGGTCTCAGTAGATGGAATATTTTGTTGTTTTGGACCTTTGTTCCCACTGGTATACGGGGTTAAGCTGTGCTGTGCTCTGACAGGCTCACTGACAAAACCTCCACTGTCTACAATCTGTCAAACCCAGCTGGTTTATAAAGGTTTAAATTTGGCCTGACCTGGTCAAACACTTCTGACATCAACTTGCTGTACTTTACTCATAAACAGCTGATAACAGACAGCAGCTGAGGAACCAAATCTCAGCCTTTCTAGATACGACAGCAGAATGCATTGTCCTCAAAGTTACAATTTCAAATGACAAATCCTATGGATCAAACTGAATGACTAGTAAGCTAACATTTTCAAAGTACATGTTTGCTTCCTTATATCTAGCAAACAGAAGAAACACTTAATAGAGTAATAGTGCTATAGGTAGTACTGAGGTCTCATTTCTACAGCAAGTCTGAATGCCCTTCTATGAGACTATATAACATTTTAGACAACAGGCAAGTGTGACAATTGATGTGTGAGAGCTGTACAATAGCAGCCTATCCCTCTCTGATTTACATCCATCCGTATATCCACTATCAATAGCACAATCTCTGATCTGCGAAGCTGCCTGCCTGCAAACCTGTTTGGCCTCTGGGCTCTCACAGCCCTGCTAATACGTCTGTAACAGAGGCAGAGCACCTCTTCAGACATACACACACAGCCACAGAGAGACAGTATACACACACACACACACACACACACACAGAGGGAACACATTTGCATTCACATTTGCATTCAAGCATGTGAATAAGTACACTCAACCTCATAATATTATGTCACATTAGGTAGGTGGGCACATGCATACATTTTTATCCACTCACTCTCACACATACACAGATGCATGCATATGTGGAATTCTTTACTCACACAAGTTAAATTTCTTAAATGTAATACCATGTATGTAACACACATGTACTACTACATTCCACAAATAAGGGAAGGAAATTGCCCCCTAAAATGTAATGTGTATATATATATATATATATATATATATATACATTATTTGTAGTTAGCGGAGGAAATATATTATGTGTATATTTTAATAATATAATTCAAAACATTTTGTAATATTCTATACTTACCTAACTTCCCAAATGGGTTAATTCAAATTTTCTTCAACTGAATTGGCAATAAATATATTGGATGCAATTTAAAAGTTCCCAGCAGAGTCAATTTTGCATTCCTAAATTCTCACAGTTTTAAATCCATGTAGGCAAACAATAGCAGAGTAAAAGCTGTTTTTGAGTTCTTGCCTACCTCTATGTGGTGTGCTGTGATTTATTACGACTCAGCATGAAGATGCATTGTGGCGACTGGTAGATGGACTGAAAAGGGAAAAGATGGCCCAGGGAGATGGATCTAAAGACCTGAAAAAAGAGAACAGAGAAACAGACAAGGGTTATTGCAAGATTGTATATGGATACCCCTGACTATATTGACTATATAAAGCCTGGACATCTAATAATTGTAACCCACTGCACTCCATCTCTGTCGTCAAAGACAGCCCATTGTGAGTCATTAAAACATATTGAACTTTTCCCTACACATAGCACTGTGGCCGAGCAAGTGACACAGAAGTGTGAACTAATAGAAAGCTGCCAACAGTTTCAGTAGTGGTATTACTAACAGTCTACATCCATGACGGTGGCTCTGTTAGGCTACTTTGGTGCATCAATGTTTTGAACTAAATGCTAATATTGGCATGCTGACTTGCTCACAATGAATCTTAATATGCTAGTATTTAGCAGGTATGTTTACCTTGTTAACCATCTTAGTTTAGTGAGTTAGCATTTGCTATATTTTGACCTGATGATGGTGTAAGATAATAATTCAGGGTATTACTAAGTCATTACAATTCATCCTGACAGGCACATGAATGTGAGTACAACATGCCATGGCAATCCATCCAATAGCTGTAGAGATATTTCAGTCTGAGAGTGTGGTGAACCGCCCATGAACGTCCAGCCAATGTTGCCATGAACGTGGGTGAAATGTAGAGGTTTGGTTTCTTTTTCAGGACATTTTTTAGGTGCACCACACCTCAAACTGCACTTGAATGTCAGCATTTTGTGTATGCTATAAAGACAGGTTGTCCAACTTATGTCCAAGCCTTCCAGCCACCATAGTTAAAGGCTGACACTCCTCTGTCCAGGTATACCAAATACAAACAGTAGATTTAGCCTGTCACTTGTGATGAGGAAAACCCTGGCGTGATGCTCAATGTCTAACAAAACAACAGTTTAATGGCTGTATTTCCCACAATTCTCCTCCACACAGCATCTAAACCCAATATAAGATCTCTTTTTAGTTATCTTAATGAAATCTAAACTAAAAGCTCTCTAAAATAAGATCTCAGGACCCTAGTTACGTTCATGGCAAGCAGAAACCTAGAAGTCGAACCTAGAAGAAGAAATAATTTTCGATGCCGAGTCTGAAAATTCTTGTGGCACCTCAAAATGTGGGCGCTGATGCAATAGTTATGTCAGTTTATTAACAATTCATCCCAACATGGATCAAAGTGCTATCAAATTGAAACTGACTGTCTGTTCTTTTGTGTTTTAGTAAAGAGCACACACACCAATCAGGAAGCACACACTTCAGTCAGTTGAGTTTTTTCAGTTTTATGTGTTTTTTTGCCAGCTGAGCTAACAAGCTGCAGGTTATTAGTAAATCATTACTCACAGCACAGGCCCAAAGTTGTGTCATCACTAAGACATAAAACAGCGATGTGACACAATATTGGGACAGCTGATCGTTTTGTAGATGCTCAGCATGGCGTCCTACACATAAGTCAATGTACACAGATAACCAAAATATATTAATGACAATAACGAAGATGATACTACATATTTTTCCTCACACACGTCATGACAACTCGTCTCAATGAGCAGTGAGTATGGTGGCCGAGACGGCCAACACACACACAAACACAAAAGCTACAACACAAACGCAAAAGCTACAACACAAATACATAAGCGACAACGGAAGTGAGCGTGTTGTTGACAAACGGAGCCGGAGGAGGAAAGTTCTTGTATGTTTGAGAAGTAAGTGAAACATGGTTCCTGGCTAATTATGATTACTGTCGCTACGTGATTGTCACAAATAAGCAATGTTGATCAATATCTTCTTTACTTTCATATGTATGTACTCTGCCATTTAGGCTATGAAGCTAAAGCTATAACGTGATGTAAATGGTGTCCAGCGTTTTTTAACGCACGAGTGCTACGTTTAAAGTCTATAGTTTGTCACGTTTAGTGAAGCTGTTTAAAGGGGCGCTATGCAGTTTTCTCGCTTTTTGCTCGCAGGTTTCTCTATAGAGCTCCCTCTACAGCTTCTGAAATGATATTTGGCAACACTGAGTAAAAACTCGCTCGGTCAGTCTGACGTTTCTTCTTTCTCTGTTCCTCTGACAATGCTTTCCTAACTTTCTGCTTCTTTTTTGCCGGCTCAGCCATGACGATAGTGTGAAAAACTCCATCGCTACCTTGTTCTTGTTAGCTGGTTCCTGAATGGGCGTATGTGTGCAGTGCCGTGAAGCAATTCATACATCGTGAGACCTGATATCACGCAATACTTCCTGACGCTGAGGCCGGCGGCTCGCAAAAGTTGCAAGGGTGGTTTTTCAGCTCACAAGCGCTAGGGGGAAGCGAGACGACCACCATTCAACCCAAAAAAAGTCATATAACCATTCCAATGACTCCGAACTCTGTGTGTGTATGTGTGTGTGTGTGGTTATGTTTAGGGTAAACTGATGTTTAAAGTGAATGCTGCATATGCTGCCTATTACAGTGTTAGGGGCGTAATATGTCATACATACACACATACACGGTCTATGTTCATGATCATAAATGGTTGGTCTGAATGAAACAAACCCAGAATTTGAACCATGACCTTACTACTGGAAAATAAAATAAATAAATAAATAAATAAAATTCAGACTGTAGACTGAATATTTATACTGTATTTAAAGCCGTGTAAAATGGTTCGTTCATAGACTGTATATTACCATTTGTACAGACTATGGTTTTGTTGCATGTCCTCAATCTTACCCTACAAATAGGCACACACACACATACACACACACACACACACACACACACACACACACACGTTCCTTCGGCAGAGTATACATACATATGAAAATACAAAGATATTGAACAACATTGCTTATTTGTGACAATCACGTAGCGACAGTAATCATAATTAGCCAGGAACCATGTTTCACTTACTTCTCAAACATACAAGAACTTTCCTCCTGCTCACTTCCGTTGTCACTCACAAAAGTTGTCGCTTATGTATTTGTCTTGTGGCTTTTGTATTTGTGTTGTAGCTTTTGCGTTTGTGTTGTAGCTTTTGCATTTGTGTTGTATCTTTTGTGTTTGCGTTGTAGCTTTTGTATTTGTGTTTGAGCTTTTGTGGCTTTTGTATTTGTGTTGAACCGTCTCGGCCACCGTAAGTGAGTGACAGCAGCACCAATAGCAGATTGTTTTGCGTGCTTGTTCAGGTTTCCAGCTGTCAGTGCTGTAGTTCTGCTGACACACACACAGGCTGATTTTGACATTAAACGTTTCAATTATCTTCACAAGAGGCATGCCCACTTCCCCTTAAAAAACAAATAAACACACACACACACACACACACACACACACACATACACATAATTTCCAGCAGTGACAATTGTTTCCCTTCAAAACAGTAATGCACAAGAGGATACTCTTTGGTATGATATACTGATGCTGCAGCTATGTTTAAGTCCCTTGTGGCAGGTGCTTCTGGCTTCAATGAGATACTTAATATTATAGCAAATCTCTGTAGAGTGGCTTTTATGAACCACCACTGTTCCATCTAAAAATGGCATGTGCCGATTTTTATTAGGCAAAAAAGAAAAAATCCCAATCTATATCTTAGTAATCTATTACATAAACCTGGGAAATCTTAGGGGAGGAAAAAATAATTTGTAATGATACAAATATGTTACCTACCTTATAGACTTTAGACTTTAGACTTTTTAACCTTGAATTACTTAATTATCTCCTCAACTTAATTAATGGCGGGAACATTTTGTGCCCAGTGAATTGTTCAATTATGCTCTTCAGTTATTTGCCTCCTCCATCCTCTTTTGATCAGGAGCACATCTTTTCTCCTCACACACAGCCCATGTTCATTTCAGCTGGTATCCAACCACTCCAAAATCTTTAAGATGAAACTTTAATTATTGGATGACATCTGTAGTATCTCATTTATTTTTTATGTTTTAACTGTGAAACAACCTGTCGCCCCTCTACAGCAGGAGCTACAGCAACATAAACAAACATATTATAGCACAAGATCAGAACGTTGTATGAAATCCACATAGTCCAATTAGATTGTATGACCTATTAAATTACAGGGTTAATTTTGCACAGCATTACTCAGCAACACGTGTGCAAAAGCAGCCTAAGCTCGCCATCTAACAGTAAACAAAGAATGACGAAACAAGACCCAATGTAGCATCAAAACTGTAACTGTAATAAAGTGTGGATTAAAATAGAACTTGAAAACTTAACAGAATCTGACCTGATCATACAACACTGACTACTTTCTAAAGTTGACATTTTCTTCCAAGAGTTAAGATAATTACCAGTGAATCTTGTAATTTTAAAAACGTCAAGCTATCCAACTCAGTGCTATGTAAGATGGTTATACTTATAAATGCTGATGCCTCCCAAAGAACAATACAACAAAAAGTAGCAACATCGATAATTGACATCATGAGGTGCCTGGTTGTGAATTTGTTGAATGCTTAGAAAATAATGTTTTTTTTGTTCATCTTAGTTAACATGAAAAGTTTCTCAAATTGTGTTAAGTTATGGATTTAATTCAGTTTTAGCAATCATTAACATCATTTCACTTCTATTAAATTGCTAAACCTTTCCAAGACGTTGCTGAAACAAAAGCCCAATTACATGAAGCTTCTTCAAAAAATAGTCTTTTAAATTTATTTCAAGCCTCCCATTACCACCTAAGGTCTTGAACTTATCTTTTTAAAATACTGCCTTATTACCTCGTGTGAGCCATCACATTCCTTGTCTGTATTGTATGGTCTTGAAAGTCATTGGTATTCTGCTCAGTTTGCATCTATATTTAGCATCTGTTCTCTCCACTCAGCTATTTTAGATTGTGGTGAAAAGACCTGTCAGTGAGCTTGGTGTGTGTATCTGTGCATGTGCATGAATACAAAAAAAGAGGGGGGAGAAAGTGTGTGTGTGTGTGTGTGTGTGTGTGTGTGTGTGTGTGTGTGTGTGCGCTTGTGATGGCTTTTTACTGCTAATGTAAAAAAAAAGGTCTCAGAGGTCTAAATGATTAAAATAAACAAGGCAGAAACAACCATAGTGAAACACACACCCTACCCCACCCAAAAAACACACACACTTGATATTGAGTTTGCATTTTCGACCTGTTCTCTTTTTTTTTTTCTTTGAAGAAGAAGAGGGCAGGGAACTCCTTTTTTTCTCAATTTACATCTTTTCCCCGTCTTTTCTTACTGACCTCTTTGACGCTCTCCTATGAACCCCCTTTTGGAATACTCTCTCTGTTTCTCTTGTAGTTTTCCTTTTTACCTTCTTTTTTCTCTTTTTTTGTGATGCAATAGCACACGTTGCACACATATACACATCTCGTTCCTACTGCATTAGATGGACCATTTTACAATATATGTGCATGTTTAAATTCTCTCAGTAGCTCAGTCATGAGTCACCAGCATTAATAAAGGAGACATCTAAATCCAATACATGCCCAAAATATTTCCAGTGTAGAAGCTCTTTATGTATTACTTAAAACTGAATAAGGCAGCATAAAAATGAGAAGCACTTTTTGTGGTTACATAACTTTTAGTGAGACCTTTACAAGCCTTCAACCTACAGTGTATTTCAGTAAAAGATATTTAAAGATTTTTTAATGGCCTTCAAGCGCACTGTTCTCACCTCATCTCATCCCATCTTCTCTGTTCCTTTCCTCTTACAATTCCTCGACACACTGAATCTAGCTCTTCTTAACCTTTCTTTGTGTACATGCACTTCTCTATCTGTCATCCATTTCACTCTCTTTTTAATCCACCACACTACTGCTGCCCTCCCCGTGCCTTCCTCACTTCTTCAGATGCAGTATAATTATTTGGTCATCATTATAAGAATCATTCTGTTTCCTCATTATAAACCCATCTGCTCTGCTTTGCAATCCAACCAACATGACATGAACACACAAACATACGGATACTGAAGCACACACACAGTTATCACTCTCTCTCTCTCTCTCTCTCTCTCTCTCTCTCTCTCTCTCTCTCACTCTCTGCCCTTCTACTGTCTGCTTACTGGAGCCACTTGAGGGACTGAACACATCAGTGTAACTGGTGTGAGGTAATTATATTGAGAGTGAGGTAGAAGATGTTGGACTTATCTCCTGAGATCCTTTGCGGAATGACAAACTGTTGAACACCCTCCTTTTTCTGTGGTCTTGATGTTACAGAGATAAAAATACTTGTGATAGCTTGACTGCATTTACTGTTATACTGGTATTCTATCCATTAGTATTCAGTTTGAACTATTTTGTTAATACATCACAGAAACAAGCTGGGATTGCGAGGTGTTTAGTGGGACAATGCTTGTTGATTTGAATCCTTGGACACTTAAGGACAATCAGGATGAGTACAACTCTGACAACAACAACCATCAAACAAAACCAAGACCCCAAAAACGTATGTCTCATAAGTTGTTGCAGCAGTTTTTGGGTTGGTACCATTTGTTACACAGATTTGGTGCAGAATTTTATAATTTTTTTTAAGCACGATTAGCGGACGTGTATTCTGTGAATTTGGCCTCGGGGCTGCTCCATAATTTGGAAAATCAGGAAGCAATGCAGCAGTAACGTTGTGGATTGCTAGCAGAAACAAAGCTCCTTGAGCAGAAATGGATAAAGAAAAGTGTCTTTTGAATGGCAAGTTCAGTTTCAAAGTTCAACAGGACTACACTTATTTGCATGTACTGTCTATGTGAATTGAGTTACCAATAGAGTAAGTCGAGTCTCAAATAGAATTGCAGAATTACATTTTTCTGCGATTGGATGGCAAGCACTTCTGTTCTGGAAACTGCTCCGAAACCCCTTTATTGTCAATATACTGTACTTAGGAAAGTTATTCATCCTCTGAAGAAAACCTGTCACCATTTGCTAATCATAGAGTCCATTTAATAAACAAATCATCAAAGCTGCATTTCTATCGAGGAATGAATGTCAACATTAAACATTACCTCATTGCACCTACCATAGTCTTTTCAAGACTGGATTTGATTAGAAATTGTAATCTCTTTTAATAAAGCAAAAAGTAAGAGAGCAGGTAGAGCAAGGAAAACATAAGATATAGGACAGCACCATTAGATACATGCAGCAGTGTAGTGTAATATACCGAAGAGGAATGACAGCAGCAGAAATAATGCATGGATCTCTGAAAAAATGATTTCAGTGGAGTCCATTTGTCAAAAACAGAGTGTGAGCAAGGCATCTGCCAAATGCAAAAACATTAATGAATCTAATAAACTGGGAATTACCAGGTATATTAGTGAAGTGCAAAAATGTCAATCAAAAAGCACTTTGTATGGTTAAATGTTGACGTGATGACCTCTGAAAGCTCCCGGCTGACAGCCAAGCCTTTTAGCACTACACACACACAGCCTTGCAGTGGCAGAGAGTAAGTGCCTTGTGGTAGCATATGTATGTGTGTAGAAGTGTGTATACGCAGTGATCCGGACACAGTGTAACATTTGATATCCAGTTCCGATGTTGTGTCTTTGGCCATGCTCACACATACTGTCTGAGTCCAGTGCACTTAAGAACGTTAACGCTTGACCTACAAGCGCACATGAGGCAAAAAAATTATCAGCATACGGAACTTTTTAATTTCTTTTATGAAAAACGTGAATAACTAACCTCTATTTAGAATATTTGCACGTCTTCAAAGTAACTAAAAAAAATTAGGAATGCAATTACTTGGATATTGAACAGTGTCAAAATACAGATATATTACTACATTCTCCAACTGCTGCCATAATCAACACATATAACGGGTTTGTATGATATCGTACGAAAATGTATGCACGACAATTAGTATATCTTACAAGATTCGTTCTTGTTACGGCGACCGGTCACGTGACAGTTCGTTTAGTGGTTGTTACAGTTAAGTTTAGCAGAGAAAATGGGACTGTGAGCCAGGTGCCGGTCACCGTAAAGTGACGGTCGTGACAGCAGCTGTTACAGTTATGTTTAGCCGACAAAAGGTGACGGGTAGCGGTCAGCGTCGTGACAGCGTCTGTGACCACAAAATGTTGACTGTCATGCTGCGACGAAACAACTACTTAAGATTAGAAAGAAGTTTGTAGTTTGGGTTAAAACACCAGTCCCCTTAAGTAGTACTCCCAGGACACAATCACCTGTTTCCTGGATGAAAGTCTTGTGTTTTCCCCTTAACTTTTTTGGGGACACAAACCACTCCCCCATTTGAAAGTGCTGTATTTTGTTTTGTGGCCCCACATAAACATGTCCATCCAATTATTGATCCATCTTTACGACACATGCACAATGGTTGGCTTCAAAAGAGAAGATGTTGTGTTCTTCTTCATCTATGTTCTCATACAAGAAACGCATTGGCGTCTGTATCATAAATACCGGTAGAGCTGACTCTCTCAAGCTCTGTCTGAACTACTTGCACAGAAATTGTTTTTGTGTTTTCCCAAACCTAATACAATGGTGCTGCCTTGGCAGCCTGGTTTATTGCTCTGAATACGATTAAGCCAAAGTACAATACATTAACAAACATTGGGTTGATGGGACAATGATGTAGTATAGTATCACTTAATAAAATATAACTTCTTTATTGTGCCAAGGGTTGGAAATAATATCATCTCTACACTAAATAGCCCAGCACATTTGACAAAATACTGTTGAAAAGTCACATTTGACCATATTAACCAGTTTGAATACACCCAGACATACAGAGGGTCAAAGAAAAAGACACATATCCACGTGCAAATGCAACTCTCAAACACAGACAGACACACACAGACACACATAGTGCCCCAGCTGTGCGAGGGATTAGAGATTAAGAGAGAGGAAAACGACGAATCTATCTAAACACAACATTCCATAACACAGATACATCTCCAAACAAGTGTCCTACATATCAAGAGAGATAAATATGGCAATGCACATGTAGGGTTGTTCACATCCATGCTTACATTATGAATCTGCCTCACACTGTACACCGGCGAAAAAGATCATCAGATCTTTGATAAACAATTGCAAATCCAAACAGTGTAGTGTATGAACCTGCTGATAATGTCACCCCTGTTTTGCTGATACAGTACCTCCAATCAGATCTCTTTGTTGCCTTTTTCTATTATTTATCGGGTGTTTCATTTGTTATCCTGCTTTCTTTTTTGTGCTATTGTTTGAATAGAGCCTCTCTGCAAAGCAGTAGGATTAGGTGATTTAATTTACTCTTGCATTTCTGAATCTGAGACAGCAGCATGTATATTCTGTAGATTTAAATCCACTGAAGGAAAAAAGTAATTGAAATGACAACAGAAGAACACATGAATTATACCTGATGGGCAGCATGTTCTGGGGAACATATTGTTTACAAATCTAGATAAGACTATTGGTAACTATAATATATGTGTGTGTAATAATATATAATATATGTGTTGTGGTTTCAGAATTATCATTTGGCATTAGGGTGGGATAGCTGTTCTAAAACCTTGATAAGTAATTTTATTTAAAAATAATAATAATAAAAGGTAATGACTAATTCATGAAATGAAACCTGGCCGTCAGCCATCATGCGGCTGCTACTGCAAACACAGGTTGAATTGTGCAATAAAAAGAACAGACATTTTAATTTAGTTCTAAGAGATGACTAGTAGAGAGGAAGACAGAACAGGAAATAGAGGGAAAGTGAGAAATGGAGGGTAGAGAGGAGGAAGGAGGGAGCTGATAAACAGACAGTTTACTGCATAGAAACTGTATCTCGCCATTTGATGTCTGTCTGCTGGGGTTCAGTATCAATCAATATGACTGCCTGTGAGTCAGTCTGATGGAAAGAAGCCAAACTTACTCTTGATCCAAAGGAAATGATCCCTAAAACACCTTTTTGACATGAGCCTATCACATGCAAACACCAGGCAGCTGAACAGCACATACACAAGACAAGAAGACATTAAGTTCTAAGATAAATTTTAAACACCACTTACCCTCAATCGGCAAGCAATTGTCAAACAAAGCTTTGGGTAAATTACCCAGTGGTGTTCTGCATGTAAATGTGTTGACTCTGTGTGTGAATGTGCGTGTGTGTGTGTGTGTGTGCTGGTGACTGGTGATGTCTGGAGTATAATCGCTCTGTCCCGCCTCCAGGCCAACTTTGCCACATGGCTGATGCTGACTGACAGCTGCCTTTGGTGTCCTCACTTCTCTATCCTTATCTCCTTTTTCTTTTGTTTGTGTCTGCCTCCCCTTTCCCTTCTTAGAGCCTTTAAAGTCAGTTTGTATGTCCGAATAAATCTGGAAAAATATGGTTTACTAGTATACTTTGGCATAGCAAAATAGAAAATACTAAAAAGGGAACTTCCCAAATTTTACCTTCATAAATCGCCTGATAGTCATGGTGATTACTACTCAGTCTGTGACAGTTGTACATTATCTACTGTGGCTGGGGAGGAGCTTCATAGAGTAGAGTTGCATTATGGTAACTGTGGGATCCAATGTTTTTGAAGCTTGACCCATGGTATAAACTAAAAGTCAGGATATCTGACTCTCTGCTGCATCCATGTCGGGGCACCGACACCGTTGAGGAACTGTTGTAGAGTAGGGTTGGGCGGTATCCAAATTTTGATACCGTCAAACCTCCTCCCTATTTTACCGCGGTATACGGTATTACCGTGACTAATTAAAAATTATGACGTAAGGCTCAGACGGCGTCACCAAACTGTTGGCTTGTGCACCGTTCAGAAACTGAATACCAAACACTAATACTGAAACAATAATAACATCAACAACAACTTACAAAAAACTACTTTCTCCTCCACACTGTCACGTGATAACAACCATACATAATTACATAAATTATATTTTGTGGAGTGCAAGCGGGACAGACATGTGCTGGGGGGGCAGCAGTGCGTGGACAAACTGCTGCCGGTTGGGCGAGGAAAATCCTGTCTGCCTCCACAGCCAGTGCCCGATAGTCTCTGGAGGAAGAGAAGGGGGAGCAGGCCAGTGCACGGGTGCTGGAAGCTGCCGCAGGAAAATGTGGGCGAAGAGGAATGAGGGATCTGCCGTGCCCAACACAGCCAGCATCCTGTCCATTAACTTGGACGGCTTGCTGTCGCCAAGGCCGTTCAGGGACAGCAGGCGGTCTGCTTTCTCCAGCTCCGACAGTTCAAAGAGTTCCAACAGGAATGTTTTGAGGGCGTCGTACTTGCCGTTAGCCGGAGGAGCCTCTAACAGCGCCATAGCCCTGGCTGTTCTTGAGGCATCTAAGGCCGATACCACGTGGAAATACTTTGTAACGTCCTGTGTTATTCCTCTCAGCTGGAAACTGGGCCTCGATGTGCTAAAACTACGGCCGTGGGTTGTGCTGCCAAAAGTCCAGTAACTTGATGGTGGCCGCATAGATAGAACAGCATTTTCACCACCATAGTTGTTTGACATAATTCAGCCGTTAACCCGGAACTCGTATATCATAACACCTCTCCCTTAAAGGTACAGTACCTTGGTGAATGTCTCTTTCAGTCTTACTTGTGGGTCACCACAATTTAATATTTAATCCTTGTCTCCTATATAAGTGCATTGCATTTTTTTAATGACAGTATTGAAACTGATACCGTTGCTATTTTTAGACCCCGTGGTATACCATATTACCGCCCAACCCTATTGTAGAGTATACACAAAATGGTATGCTACCCTTTCTCTCAAATGGATTCCATCTCCCCTCTAACAGGCACACAAAGCACTCGTACAAAATCACACACACACACACACACACACACACACACACACACACACACACACACATGGGTATGATCTTGCACCAGCTTCTCTCATCTAAAACAATTTCTTCATCCCCCTCTCTCCATCTCCCAACCACTTACAGCACCACTATTTCTCTCTATTTAGCCTGTCCACATCACCGGGGATGCACTGCATTGTGTGAGTGTGTGTTCCACCAGAGTGAGTTGATAGGTTGTGATAGGTCTCAGGGAGAGAGCCAGACCACAGCAGTTAACGCTGACCTCTCCATTGCATTTTACCCACCTCCCACACAACACCACCACCTGTCTCTCTCTCACTGTTCTCTAACCTCTCTTCGTCTAACAATATAGTATATCATACCCCTTTTTCGTCTACAGCTTCTTCCCCTCTAAATTTCCTCTCTCTCCTTCACACTCTCTATCCTATCTTTATTTTTACCATCATCCCTGGTCCTTTTATTTTTCCCAATTTTTATAGTATATCCCCATCTCTGCACTCTCTACCCTCTTTTGCTCTTTTGTCCCTTTCTTCCCCCCTTCCACCTTCTTTCTTTCACCTTAAGGCCGCTACACACATTATGCAATAACAGCGATCTTGCAGGTTCATTGCCTGTCACACTGTGCAATATGAATTTAATAAAATCTTGGTCACAATCTGTGTCTCTGTGTCAATTTTGAGGCAAGTCAGATTGTGCCATGAATTGTGGTGAATCAAAGCACTTTTATGTAAATAGAACTCGACTGTTGAGGCCAGTGTGTATTCTACATTGTTTCATTTTGTTTTTTAATTGGCTGGTTATAGAAACACAGTCTCATTATAAGAATTTGGCCACACACTTTTACATTGTCCAAATTGTGACGCAGGCTATCTTTGGTCACCAAAGCTCAAAATCGGCCATTGGTGGACACGTGTCCTAGCATGATCCAGGGTTTGATTTGACTGACAACCAAAAAGGTCACCACATTTCTCAAAATTCTCTACTTTTGTCTAGGACAACCCATAATTGCACATTGTAGAGTGCCTTACTCCTCGGTTTCAATAAACAGCAGTGTAACCTTGAGATGTTGAGTCCTGCACCATCCTCCTTCCCATTCGGTCATCTCTCCCCCCATCTGTTTCCCCTCCTACATTTGTCACCCTCTTACTCTATTTCCCTCATTTGATCGCTGCCTCCTTAAATTGCCTGCCCTCCATTCCTCTGCTCTCTTCTTCATCCATTATCTCCTCATTTGTGCATTCCACATATTCGTATCTTTCTAAATTCATCCAACAATTACCGTCTAAATTTAAACTTAATTTTAATATGCTTTATTCGCCCTTTCCCCATGTCTAAATTTTTTCATTGCCTTCTCTTGTATTTTTTTCTTATTATTTCTGTCCTCCCTTCCACCCTCCATATCACGGCTGTAATTTTGCCTTTCGCCTACCCCTCTAACTGCTTGCCTTCCATGAGTTTCCTTACTCTCCCCCTCCCACCTGCTCCTCATTGCCTTCCTCCACTGTGCACTGGTCATTCATTTATCTGTTTATCCACCCCCTGTGTGTGTGTGTGTGTGTGTGTGTGTGTGTGTGTGTGTGTGCAGTGATAATGAGGGGGCTGGCTGATCTAAACTTGCAAAATGACCCAATCAACCCTCACTAATAAAAGAACTTCCATACACACACATATTGCTGCAGTGAGCCATGGTCACCGTGACACACCATATATTCTGTGGTCCTTTCCTCAATACTTGGTTTCCTCCTTGGACCTCATTACTTTAACAGGCGAATTTTGTTTCTTTTTTGTCCTTGTCAACTCGGCTTGTTTGTCTCTCTCCTTTTTCTGTCTCAACCCTCTGTATTTTTTACATTTAAAGACATGGACTAGAACTGTCGTCAAAGGTTGTCAGAATAGCCAAAAATACTGCATTAGGTGACAATAAAATCAGGTTTTGTTCACTAGTCATGAGAATCTTTCAACGATTCATGCAAATGCTACCTGATTGCTGTCCTTTTTTCTCAGACAAATGTAATCCTCTGTCAAACCATCTTCTATGTCTCTACTTTTATAGCATCCTGTCTCTATCACTATTTCTCTGTCACTCTCTTTTTCTATACCCCTTTCAACTTTTAATTAATTTACTGAATGCTTTCTGGCATGACACACAGTTCCTTCGTTTTTTTGCCAAAGTGGAAAAATGAAGCGCATTCACTAAGGCTCACATTCAGGGTTGCAATAAGCACGCATAATGAGGATTTATCAGCAAAATTGTGGGCGTTAGCATTCAGACATAAGCGCTTGTGAGACACCTCAGAAGCTGCTACATGTGCTGGGTGGAGTTTACCACAAAATCTCCTGTTTTTTTTACATGATGTGTGCTTTGGAAACAGAAATGGCCTTAGGACAGCGGCCACTGTGCGTTTTTGATTAGACTCCAATTCAATACACGCTATAAAGACAACAATTTGATTTAATTTGTCGCAACTGATATTACATTTAGCACAGGCAAGCTCTTAAGCCTCAAGCCATTTTCAAATTAGAGCAGTGGATAATGTCAGCCACTTAAGTGTATTATAGAGCTAATGAAGAACAGTAATGATGAAGCTATTCTAAATATACAGTAGACATAAAGCCCTGCATCTTAGGCCTATCTGATGCATCTCTTCAAACCTCAGTTTCTTTAAAAAAAGAAAAAGAAAGCCACATCTGAGAGTCCCAGCAAAGTTACTAATATCATACGCTTGGCAACTAGACGTACATTAATCAATCAATCAATCAATTTTATATGTCACATGAAATTGTAGGAGGTACAATTCCAGTGAAATGTAATCCCATCAGCTCCTTCAACACGGGGGGGTCCACGTGTTGGGACAGTGGAATACCGGGCATTTTGAACATTGGGTGAAATATAACGGAGAGATGGCCTGATTTAAATATTATTATGTTTAACACCACAACTCAAAGCTATAAGGCAGATGGGGAATACCTTCTCTAATGCAATTTCATCATACAGAACACAGGCTCTCAACTCTGAATTGAAACAATTATATGCTTCATTCAGAAACTGTATTATAAGTAACAGTTAATTTTCTTTGTGTGGATGATAGGGCAGTCTTGTGAGTGTTTGCTGAATTTATATAAGGGACTGTAGGAAAATGATTGTGCGAAGGGGTGGTCAGAAAAGGGGGAAGGTTATGCTTTGCTTTCTAGTAAAATGAAATTAAAAATACAAATTTAGACCCCTCCTGCCTCATTTATTTTTGTGCTGTCTCTACGCAAAACATTTTGATTTCAAACCCCATTTTAGTTGAGAATATGTCAGTTTACAGTAATTTCACAGTCTATTTCAACAATGTCTACCCAGTATTCATACTCCGCATTTGAGATCTGATGTATGTAATATTCTTTGTCATGCATTCACAAACATAATAGTTTAGATACAAAACGTAATTAAGGTAGAAAGAAAGGGGAAAATAGATTTAGGTAGCCTAATTCTAGTGTTTATATAGCATTAGTGTCACCCTAATGTGATGTGTACAATATGTCATCCTATGGCATGTACTTACTGTACACTATAGTGGATCAATGCACACAGAGTTGGTCAGTTGCGCAAACCTTTCGCTAACCTTCCATAACAAGCAACTCTTATGTTCCCTGGAGAGCTGTAGAAACTTGAGTAAAACAAAGCCTGTTAAAAAGTTTTTATATTTACCTCTAGATTCTTCTTCTGGAAGTGAAATGCTCTTATAAAATAATAAAAGTTGTGCTGCTTAATTGTCTGTAAGTTTTCTTGAGTTCACCACAGCTCATACATCCCATACATTGTTCACAGCATTTCAGCTTCATCCCTTATGTTACCTTTAAAATGTTCCACAAGTTACAGTGAATGAGTCTTAAGTGAACAGCTTTTCATGGTCTATGGTGGACTGCCACCTACTGTGTTCTGTGCACGGCCCCTGGAGGCTCAGTCGAGAATCCAGGAAGAGATGTTTGAATTGCTTTAAAATCTTTCCACAGTCCGCCTTTGAGACACTGACTGAGCAGACAGAAATCCTTCTGTAGCGAGCATAAGTGAGAACTGATTTATGGAGACAAGGGTGAAAGAAGTATGAGAAGTGTCTCTTTAATGTGCAATAGTCTGAAGCTATTATCATATCTATATATTCGTGTATCCTTCTCCCTGAAATGACTTTGCAGCTTAGCATCCTATTTGGAAAAATGAACTGACATTTCTTTACACAAGCTGCGCGTGGAGATTTGTTTCTGTGCCCAGATTTAGACCACAGGTGTCTTGTTGTTTTGTAAGTGACTGCTCTGACAGCATTGTAAGGGTGTTCTTTTGAATGGGTGTTCTTTGTTCTTTTATAATATCAAGTGGTTGAGTTGTGCCCTTCACAAATTAATGGCTGTTGTTCTTGCTCTTATCCTATTTTCATTACTACTATAGGTCAGTTCATTTTTCATTTAGAATTGCAGTTTCATTTCCCCATATTGATTTCAATTTTAGTTTTGTTGCTATGATCACTTTTTCCCAGAAAAGTTTAATATTTTTGTTTTACTCCTTTGTCTCAAAGAAAAGGTTGATCACAAGGATGATGGAGACATAATTGCTTTTGAAAAAATCACTGAGAAGAGCGACTCTCTCCAGATTTGGCTTCACTCCCACAAGAAACACCTGTGATTATGTGTGTGTTTCTGTGTATGTGTATAAGCTACCAGCATACATTTTTGTGAAGCACAGCTGTAGATTCCTAACTTATTTTTGTTGTAATCTCTGTTTTTTTTGTCATCTGCACGGTTGTTGCTATTAGGAAGCAGCTCACTTCCTTTCTGCCTGACAATGTGAATAAAGTCTGTTTGAACAAGAACCGTCACACATAAACTGTAGTCACATTAACGTAAATTAGTATATGTTCGGCTGATTTACTTATCATTACCTCAAATTAGACCAAGGTCTGCCAAAGATCTGACTATGTTGGCTGTTTTGGTTATACAGCTTCTTTCCTCAACTAAGATCTCATTGGTTGAGATGTGAGGTTAGTTCAGGTATGTGACTAAATTTGGTGTAAGGATTGATAAAATCAAATTCACTTAATTTATAAGAAACGCATAAAGCACCCATCACTTGTAGCCCTATACTTCGCCCTATGTTCAACCACTTTTAATTCAACTACCTTTTAATTCAACTGGGCTCTGCCTCCTGTTTTACACTAATGACAATCGTACACAAATCACAATTTTACTTCTCATAACTATAATTGTAAAGCCAACATTACAGCAAGCTGTAATTCTATGCTAAGGACCCATCGAACATTGGAAATATGAGTGTGCACTGAGTCAACTCTACAAGCAACCAGCCACAGACAGTCGAGTGACCACTTTCAATAGTAATAGTTCAAGTATGAGTGATTGCAAGTGGAGTGGTTGGTGGATGGAGATTTAACTAGTCTGTTAAGCTGCAGCACCGGGAAACAGGCTAACTATAGCACCACCGGTCACCTTTTAACTTCAGGGCTAAGTGATGCCAGAGCCAACTCAGCAAGGTAAAAACACAAAGCAGCATTATTTGACGGGTTTCTCAAGTAAAATAAGAAACACTAAAACTGCAGGTTAATAGTGAAGAAGGTGAGGGAGTAATGACCAAACAGAGTCTGTTTTAAGGTATAGTTAAAACAGAGGGAGAGAAAGATATACATACAAATAAGGACATAGATAATAGAAGAAAGAGAGAGAGGGTTGCTCCACATGATGCACTCTAGTGTCATCCTCAAGGCTCCCTGAGGGGAAACACACAGAACCACTATGCCCTTTCTATATTTCATCACCGTCCCCTTTTACACATCTTTGCTGTCAACTTGCTAAAACGGTATATCACTGACAACACCAGTGAAACATTCATTCAGCTTTTCTCGTCCACACCCACCCTCTCAGGGGTCTCAGTCACTGAGCTTGTAGACAATTTCAATTGTAAAATTACAAATGTTATTGATGCCATTGCTCCCATTAAGGTAAAAACTGTCTCTGATAAGAAAAAATCTCCATGGAGAAATGCCATACTGGTAAGAACAGAAAAAAGAGAGCGTTGAAAAGCAGAACGCAGGTGGCAAAAAACTAATCTCCAGGTCCACTACAACACCTATAAAGAGAGACTTCGCATTTATAATTTGGAACTGAGGAATGCAAGGCGGTGCTTCTTCTCGGACATTATTGCC
The DNA here is from genome assembly GCF_031162955.1 of Sander vitreus. Taxonomy (NCBI): domain Eukaryota; kingdom Metazoa; phylum Chordata; class Actinopteri; order Perciformes; family Percidae; genus Sander; species Sander vitreus. The sequence continues at coordinate 17,337,137 of NC_135857.1, read as the reverse complement.
AAAAACAATAATAATTCACGTGCTTTGTTTGCTACTGTCGATAGGTTAACAAACCCTCCAGTACCAGTAGCATCTGAACTTTTATCCACGAAGGCCTGCAATGATTTTGCCACTTTCTTCAAAGACAAAATTCAGAAAATTAGACAAACAGTCAGTGCTTCCATATCGAGTACAGGGTATGTGTTGTCACAGTGTCCAGGCAAAACAAATTCCAATATGACCCAATTTCATATGATTAACCGTAAAAACCTGGAGGACATTATACAACATCTGAAAACCTCCTCCTGCTGCCTTGATATTCTACCAACGGGCCTTTTCAAAAATGTTTTGAATTGTTTGGCTACAGATCTTCTACAGATTGTAAACACGTCTCTTCTCTCAGGTATCTTCCCACAGGCCCTGAAAACTGCAGTCATTAAGCCACTCTTAAAAAAAGAACAATCTAGACACGTCACTAATGAGCAACTATAGGCCGATATCAAACCTTCCATTTTTAAGTAAAATCATTGAAAAAAACGGTTTCTCAACAACTCAACCTTTTCTTGTCACTAAACAACAGTTTTGATGCCTTCCAGTCGGGTTTTCGACCACACCACAGCACTGAGACAGCTCTTGTTAAAGTCTTTAATGACATCCACTTAAACACAGATAGTGGCAACATTTCAGTCTTAGTATTACTTGATCTCAGTGCTGCATTTGATACGGTCGACCATGACATATTACTAGACCGATTGGAAAACTGGGTTGGCATTTCTGGCTCAGTACTAAAGTGGTTTGAGTCTTATTTAAAGAATAGGGACTACTTTGTGTCTATAGGGAATTATAAATCTGAGCATACAAATATGACGTGCGGAGTTCCCCAAGGCTCCGTTCTGGGGCCTCTCCTGTTTAACATCTACATGTTTCCACTGGCTCAAATTATGGAAAACAATAAAATAAGTTACCATAGTTATGCGGATGACACACAAATGTATATAACCTTATCGCCAGGGGACTATAGTCCAATACAACAACTGACTAAGTGCATTGAACAAATTAACGACTGGATGTGCCAGAACTTTCTTAAATTAAATGAAGAAAAAACTGAGGTGGTTGTTTTTGGAGCAAAGGAGGAACGACTAAAAGTCAGCGCTCAGCTTCAAACGACAATGTTAAAAACAACAGACAAAGCCAGAAATCTTGGTGTAGTCATGGACTCAGACCTGAATTTTAACAGCCACATTAAGACAATTACAAAGTCAGCCTATTACCACCTTAACAATTTATCAAGGGTTAAAGGACGTATGTCTCAGCAGGATTTGGAAAAAACCTATGCTTTTATCTTTAGTAGACTTGACTATTGTAACAGTGTCTTTACAGGTCTCCCTAAAAAATCAATCAGACAGCTGCAGCTGATTCAGAACGCTGTGGCTCGAGTCCTCACTAAGACCAAGAAAGTGGATCACATCACTCCAGTTCTGAAGTCTCTACACTGGCTTCCAGTGCCTCAAAGAATTGATTTCAAAATACTTTTGCTGGTTTATAAATCACTAAACGGTTTAGGGCCAAAATACATTTCTGATCTGCTACTACACTATGAACCACCCAGACCTCTCAGGTCGTCTGGGACAGGTCTGCTTGTTGTCCCCAGAGTCAGAAGTAAACAGGGGGAAGCAGCGTTTAGTTTTTATGCTCCACATATCTGGAACAAACTCCCAGAAAACTGCAGGTCTGCTGCAACTCTCAGTTTTTTTAATTCAAGGCTGAAGACCTATCTTTTTGATGTTGCCTTTCTTTAAATAACTGTTCATTTCCTATACTGAAGTTGCATTGTTGACACTGTTCAATCTATATAAGCATATAAAGAGAAATTCCTATTTGATCTGCTTTTATATATTTAACTGTTTTAACTGCTCTTCAATGTTTAATTTCTTGTACTGCACTGTAACTTTTATTTTCGTATTTTATCTGTTTTACATTTTTTTATCTGTTTTCATGTAAAGCACTTTGAATTGCCCTGTTGCTGAAATGTGCTATACAAATAAAGCTACCTTGCCTTGATTTGCTAGCTTGTTCCTCATTACCTTATTTTCTCTCACTGCTTCCACTTCCTGTTTCCTCCTCGCTATTTATCTTGTTTTTTAAGCACTCATTTTCTCTCTCTTCATTTATTTCCTCCCCTTTCCACTCTATCATTGTGACATTTTCATCCTGCAACCAGTGGTTACACAGTGTTGTAGGTGTATGAGAGAGAAAGAAACACAGAGAGAGAGACTGTGTGTGTGTGCGTGCGTGCGTGCGTGCGTGCGTGCATGCGTGAGTGCGTGCATGCATGCGTGTGTGTTGACTGGATGCCAGTTGGCCTGTGGTGCAACACGCTGTTCTAATGAAGTGATCCTACGCACCCCTCCAACCAATCTGAATTTGTTTTAAATCAGCAAGCACACAGGGACCCATAATAATTATTTTAACCCATAATAGTAAATATCATGAGAATGATAAATAGTCAGTTTACTAAGGTGGTAACAACAACAAAAAGAGCTCAAACTAATGCAACTGACTTATTTAAAGGTTAAGACTACCTTGTTTATTTAGACTTGTAAGAGAACAGACTAAAGTCGATACATAGTGAGAAATTGGAAATGCTTTGAAAACAGTAGGTTGCAGTCAAAGCCACCAAGTACCCCAGGGTATTTTGGGGAACATTTTATCTCCTCATTTAGAACTTTGAAACTTGACCCATTAAAAAACAGGAAAAGCACATTTCAGTGTGATTTTTGGAGGTGTGCCAATAATTTAACTCTTGATTAACACTTCCATCACTGCTAATGTTTATATTTATTCTTACTTGATTTTACTTCAAGTCTTATCACCAGGTGGTTATCTGTTTGTTGAGCAAATGTCACAACACAATGAATCATGACCCCTGTCAACAACTTAAACTAAATGATTTATTTTCGAGACAAAGCATTATCTTAGACTCGTGTCAGGAATAATACAATTAGCAACAAGATCCTTGCAGCATCAATAGGCTAATCAGATCAGATAATATATAATCTGATCCTTAGTCTAATCACCTGACCTCAGGCCAACCAATCCCAAGATCAATACTTGGAAACAGATGCCATATATGCCAACTGCCTTATGATTAAATATGTCTTTGCTACCAGTTTTTAGCCATGCTAGTGGCATGGCTCTGGCAATGTCAGCCGGTTGATCCACCACTTTGGTCCAGACTAAAATACTATATCTCACAACTATTGGATAGATTGCCATGCATGTTGATACATATATCCATGGTGCCAAGATAATGAATTCTAATGGCTTTAGCGATCCATTAACTACCCTTCCAGCACCACCATAATGTTAGCATTTGTATTTAAAAAAGAAAAAACTATGCCTTAGTTTTGTGTGGAATGTCTCAAGAATGAATTTAGTTCAAAGCATGGCTGAGCCTAAGAACAGCCTCATAGCTTCTAGCATGGCTGTAGATGCTCTTCTTAAGACGTATCTCTAGAGCAGCTTGCCTTCAGTGGAGACTACAGTAGCCTGCTTTGCAAGGGTTAGCACAGAAAATTGAGTCAACTATGCTCTGGCTCATAGGTGGCTTCCTTGCCACTCTTAGAGGCTGGTAAGTTAAACATCCATACATACAAAATGAATCTCTTTTAAATAGTACAAGTTAGGTTATTTGACATAAGCCTTGTGAGATCTGCCAATTGGAGAGTACATATTTTTATGATGGAGAAATTAAATGTCTTCATCTCTTAGCTTTTGGCACAGTGTGCTATTAAATTGTCACATCTGGTTCCACTATACAGTGCAGAGCATGTTTAAAACATGACAGGCACATGTGAAGAATTTAGCTTAGTGTAGCTTTTCCAGAGCAACAATGTGACTGTTATGGCAATATCAGCTTAAATGTCAAGAATATCACCATAATCACAAGAAACCTGTGATTATGAAGGCTAATGTCAAGAGGCTTAGGACCCTTCTTGTGAGCATTCCTGTGAGTACATTACACATAACTAAACATGAAAAATAAACTTGACGACATTTAGCATTAGTGGTAGCCATCATGCATGCATATTTAGCATAATATTTTCTATAAATTATAAGAACCCTATTGCAGCTCATAATTTAATATACAAAGTGTTTTGTAACTTGCAAATCACATTGTAAATACATGAAGCAGGAATTTAAAACTTAAGGGCTGTTTTCTTGATGTTGTATCAGGGGCCTATTTTCCTTAAGTACTTACTATAAATTATAGAGAATGTCATTTATTTTCCTTATATTAAAGGTAACATAATAAATAACAGTTACAGTATGGTTTCATTCTAGTGCACTGTGGATGGCTCACCACAGGTGCACAGATATTCACAGATGTTCACAGGTTTAGTCACTGCAGTACTCATTTGTCGGGTTTTAAAGATGCATGTAAACAACTTAACAGGATCAGCTTTAACCTGAGTATGGCAAACAGCTGATTTACTCTGAGCAACATTGTCGGTGCAGGCCACACCTGGCTGAGAGAGACAGAGAGGAGGATGGGATAGGAAGTGGGAGAAAAATCATTAATCAGACAGTCGGGCTGACAGCACTCCTGCTGAGCCTCCACAGCTATGTCTGTGTGTGTGTGTGTGTGTGTGTGTGTGTGTGTGTGTGTGTGTGTGTGTGTGTGTGTGTGTGTTTTAGACAGTGAACACACTGCATGTGTGAGATGAAGCAGCCTTGTTGGAGTAGCTTCATCTTCCACTCTGCTCAGAAAACACAAACCATCCCTACTTAAATAATTGATGGGCTTTGCATGATATATTCACAATACCACACACACACACACACACACACACACACACACGCACACACACTCAGCCTCTCGTATATGTTCGGAGAATTTATTCATGTAATATGCTCTATGTGTATCCAACTGCTTTTCAGGAGAGACAAAAGTCTCAGTGTCTTCTAATTGTACCTATCTGATTCCTAAGGTACACATAGTTTAATCATTGGCTCCATCTCTGCCTCCATTAAATGGGCTCCACTGGTCACAAGCTATAAGCTATCCCTTCCAGGAATTGCATTTAAATGTGCATTTAAATATTATTCACCAAGTAATTGATCTGCTGCCAAAAAAAGAATCTGGCAAAAGGGTTGCGATTGCTCTTTGACATATCCTGTGGGATTATGCTAACATACTAAATACTGTATGTCTGGTTTAGAGTGAGTCACAAAGTAAATGTATGAATACTAAAATGGCGGTCCTCCTTTTCTTTCCCTTCTCATCTGTCCTCTGCCTTCCTCTCTCTCCATCGCTTATACTCAGGTCATCCCAGTTATTCAGAGTGAAGAACATCAAGTAATATGAGTTTAATCTTTAAAGATTGAAAGGAAAATTACTTATTGACAAACACTTATTCTACTGTCACAGTAAGATTATTTCAAACTTGAGTTAAGGCCACCCCTACCACTCTGTCAGGCTGTAGTGAAGTCCCCCTCATGACTTCAAGTGCAATATTGCCAATCTGCCTCCTGAGTCTAAGCTCCTTTTCCATGCCACTACACCTACTGTGAGAGAAGTAAAAATATGCAAGTAAAGCTATCTGAGCGCTGAAGACACACAAATGTAATGGCAATGGATGTAATGGGGGACAAAATTCAGAGTCCTCATTTCATGCAAACAAACGTTGAAAAGTTTATCTGAAGCCACTATAAGGCGTCAGCTATCTAACTGTTGAGCTCATTAAATTAAGTTAGTCTTTTAGGTATTAAATCCCCTTTTTGTGTTTCCACAGACAGTGTTTCACTTTTGCCCAGTAACACAACGAGGGAATTTTGTTACCAAAATAGTTTTAACTTTTGTGAGATACCAACTTCATTTGATTAACTCAGATGGTCAGCGCCACATTTCAATGATGGATCTGCCGAAACAAACAAATGCCCTGTTTCCAATGACAACCTATTTTGTTGACTCTAATTTGAAGCTAATTTATGGAAGAATGAACTTACAAGTCTCTAAAATGTATCAAGTCCACTCCTGCCTACTTTGTAGACATATTTATTAAGGATACCAAATTGCACTGTTTGTACTTAATCAAAAAGCTATAGTCTATAAATCCCCCCGCCCGCAAAAAAAAACAAAAAAAAAACAGACATCAATACATTCAAAGTTAAGGTTTCTTTTGGCTGCTAATTAGCAGTGTGCTCTGAAGCAGAAGTTGTGTAATTGTAATGAATGGAAGTTGAATAGGTTATTAGAAACACTGTTGTAATCTTGGATTCCTCCAAGCCACAGGAAAAAAGAGAAAAGAGGACATGACATGAATAAAAAAGGCTTCAAAATGATCATCTGAGGGTGTTTTATGTTCAGACAGTTGTTTCATCTAGGAGCTGTGCAAGAACCAAAGTAATCAAACTCATGGCATTGCACCATTGGCAGTAAATGTCTCATGCTGTTCAACACACACACACACACACACACACGCTTACCGAGCACATAACCAGCACCTCTCACACATTTTTCACACTTGCTCTCTCACACCCTTTTATGACCCTACTCAGCATGCAACATGAGTGACTTCCTTGGTAAAGGAAACCCTGTGTGTGTGTGTGTGTGTGTGTGTGTGTGTGTGTGTGTGTGTGTGTGTGTGTGTGTGTGTGTGTGTGTGTGTGTGTGTGTGTGTGTGTGTGTGTGTGTGTGTTTATTTATCATGATGTGAGCATTTGTCTATCTTTGCTGCTTTATACAACATAACATAATATATTTATATAGCCATCCTAGCTTGATATATCTGGTTTTCTCCAACCAGTCTTGTTTGCACTTGAATGTGTTTTATAATTCATAATATTGTAAAGGTTTTTCACATATCATGTGCACTTCAGGCCGTTTCAGGGTTAATGCATGAGCATCAGAGTGAGAGACTATAGTTTCCGATAAGTGTTTTAACAGATTGTCCAATATTTAAAGCTGTATTCACAGCCCTGCTCTATCATTCAGACAGTATGCATTCAATGGCTCACTATAATGATATAGCCTTTGAAAGATAGAAGTGTGTGCCCCAATTTTCTCTGTTGAGCTTAGTCTACAATATTTGAAAAAGAGGACACTGCTTTGCCGGTGCAGTTCTAATGGAAGATAGCTAAAAGAGGTGGACTGGGGACCTAATGGCGACCACTGCACATACAATGAGACACAAGCTGTGAAAAAAAGTATCCATTGAGGACACAGGTGTACTTTTATATGGGAAACACTGTGCAAAATGTCTCTCAAAGCTTAGTCTCACTTTGCTAGACCATCCACACGCTGCGGAGCGGAGGAGGGTCTGGCTAGTCCACACAGCATTCCGGGATGGGAGAAAAACGTGCTCTGGTTTATTGGCATTGCTTCAAAACAATCACAATCGTCATCGGCGACGCTAAGCTCCACACGAAGCTGCTGTAAAATAGTCATGCAAGAGAAAACTCAGATGGGACAGATAGTCTAGCTAGCTATCTCAATTTACCCTGCACAGATCTGAGGAGCAGTTAACCATAGTCCTCATAAATCCACCGGAGTTTAAAATTCCAACACAAAGAAAGCAGAAGGTAACGGTCATCGGTGAAAATACATGCATCAGGCGGAATTTCCTGCGGCACCGGAGCAATCCCGGAAGTGGAACGTCAAGGATATAGACTACTCAAAGCTCAACGTGCCATATTATACATTACAGGTATTTAGTAGCTTTTGAATACCTGTATAAACATATGTATTTCTACAATATCTGCCTACTATGTATGCAAGGGTTTATTATGCGTGTATATGTTTGTACACAGTTTTGTATCTGCTGGATGTGTTAGCATGTATTACACTGCTTTATCTACTGTATATGGCTCTCAGTTTTAGTGGCAGTAGTTAGAGCAGTGTGTGAGTGCAGCCTCGGGACAAAAACAAACTGAGCTTCAGTGTCTACCATTCGCAACCACTTTGTTGTACAACTCGGAGCTAGAGGGCATACATTAACCCACCAATGCAATATAGTTTCTCACTGTTAGCAAAATGAATGTTATCACACCACTCAGTGAATGGAAGGATAGAAGAAGTCACAGGCTGTATGTATCGGTCAAAATGGAGGGTAGGAAAAGGGATATAATGAAGTGCACTACAACTGAATTAAACGGAACACTGACAAAGAAAGGAGAAATCTGCTCTGATGCATCCACCTCAGCATCACTCCCTCCTCCAGCCCTCTGTCCTTCCACCTCCTCATTTAAATTCCTCATCTCTTGGTCTTGCTGATCAGTTTCCGCTGGATATCGATTACTGCTATAACTGCACAATACTCATCACATGCCCTCTGGAATCACTCTCTCTGTTTCTACCACTGTGGCTGGTGGATTCCAAAATCGTTATGTGAAATAGCTGGTTTACCGTCACTTCTCATTTAACATACAGTTTAGAAACAAAACAAAATGCTGAGGGAACATTACTACCTTTTTTCATGTTGGTTTTGAAAAGCGTTAAATAAAGATTGAAAAAGGTGGAGAACAACAGATGGGGAGGACCCCATGCTTGTGTTCGTCCAAAATGTTAAATCCGCCACTGGTGGGACCCCACAGGGAACCTCACCTAAAGAAAATTCCGTCTGCCTCCCTATGTAAAGCGGGCAGAATAGTGGGGTGGGGGAGGTGTTGGCGATGGGCACACAAAACATCCTTGCACCTGGGTCCACTGCTGCCCAGCTATGCCTGAAGCTGGCACTAAGCCTCACAGGCTGCTGAAAAAGGATCAGTTTGTACTCTGAATGATGAACGAGATCAGCTAGACTAAGCGCTCTAGACACTGATCCAAGATCAGACCTGTTGCTACCAATAGCAGAGCTTTATAAATTGCTCTGAGACCTGCATAAGACATAGTAAGGCTAACATGATCAGCTAGGAAACACATACCTGACTTGCTATGTAAAAAAAAGCCACAAAAGCAAACCTATCATTGATTACCCTGGAGATAGGTTTGTCCGTTAGTACCAATGACTACGTTCTATCTCACACTTGAAGGTGTTTATGTGATGCATAACATGTTGGAAAGTCAGCCAAGAGGATGAACATTGATCTATCAATAAGTCTAACTGTCATAATAAATATATAAAAATATCTTGATATGTTTAGGCTATGCCAATATATGTTATATATATCTTGATCATTTCATATTTTCTCAAACTGTTAACTGTCAACTCATCACCATACAATTGATTGGGAAAGTAAGAGCTTCAGCCCAACCTCAGCTCCCTTTTCATCACAGCAATATGGTACAACTCCCACATAAAAGCAGTTGATGCACTGATCCACCTCCTATCGCACAGTCCATCTCATCCTCACTTAGAGAAGAAACTCAATGTGTGTGTGTCTAAAACACAGTCAGCTGAAGAGAGGTAATTGGAAATAGCAGTCTATGCCACATGCATTTTAAACACATTTGGAGATATCGCTGGAGATATAAACAGCTTTTTATTATACAATCCATTAAATCATTATAATGTAATTCACTATGTCTATGTTTGTGAAAGACCGAGCTAAGACAGAAAGTAGAAATTCTGCAGTTGAGGTAGCATGGGAGTTCAAATTAATGCATTATTTTTTTATATAAATGACGGCTACAACGTTGCCAAGATAAACTGAGGATGTCTTCTGCAGTAGCGAATTGCATCAGTTAAATCATGCAGAAAATTTAGATCCCAGCAAGAAAGGAAATCAAGTTGTCAGGAAGAAAGAGCTGTAATTTAATTAAGAACCTGATTTTTTAAGGGGAAAAAATTAATGTGCTCCTCTCTAATTACAAAAACCTATTATCTTGTACTTCACATAAAAATAATGAATAGCTGAACTCACTCTAAAAAACATTTTCTTTGGGGAATATGGGAAATAATGATTAAGACTTCACCACAAACCTCTCCTACATACCCACCCCCAACATATTTCCTCCTCATGGCAACCCTTGGCATCGCTGCTAAATGTGTTAAATAAAACACTGTGCAGCAACAGATGCATTTCTAGGTCACTTACATAGAGGCACAGATCAAAATAACACAGATGCACACACTTTGTACCACAGACATGCACAATTGCAGAGTGTGCTTGTCACAAATGTATGCAGTAGGTAAGCACTAATACAGCAGCCAACGGTGGAATTCAGCGCATATTAAGTCCTCTGACTGTGCCTGTCTACACAATGGCCTAGGGAGCTCACAGCAGATGTAGTCATTTAAATAGTTTTCTGCATTTTGCTGCATCATACCTTTAAATACAGTATATTGTAAACAGAGTAACTCCTGTCTTTTTTTAATCTGTCTGTTATTATGTGTATTTTGGTGTCCGATTTTTTCGTATCCTTAATGTTGGAATACCTTTTTCGTAGAAATAAGAATGGCTAAACAGATTAGGATAATAAGGGTACATATCTTTTTTTCCTTCACTATTATTGCTAATAAAAAGTCCAAGCATGAACTTGCTAAAGTCACAAACTGTCAGTCTGCCTTACTTTCCCTGAGGTCATACAAGATTTCAGGGAGATTTGTGTTGGATTTAGAATAATGATGGCATGAATAAACAAAAAACTAAATCCTACCCTATCTTTTATGATATCCTATCAGTACCAATCACTTTGTGCAATCATAAAAAGTCTATTGAAGATCCGGTCTCTCTCACATATTGTGACAGGTGCATCTTTGTGGCCACTTGGATGTTGCCAGTTTGATGTTTAATCATCTCCATCAGAAATGATCAAACACTGCACAACTGTCAGTTACATGTAAAATACATGCTTATGGCGTAATGGAGCATTCCTCTAAGGATAAATGACAGTCACCCATATTTCTGTGCATTACTGGAAGAGGAAATATGGACAGAATTAATATCAACTGTTATTTCTTTACACCAGTTTTATTGTTTGTTTGACACAATCATGTGCCTGTTATTTCTGACAATTTGATAAACAAAAATGCCTATTATGCTAGAGTAAATGAAACCCCAATTAAAAAAATTTAAATACTACCGTTAAAATCATCAGGAGAGTGGGCGCCTGGGTAACTCACCTGGTAGAGCGCCACCCATATATAGAGGTTCAATCCTTGACGCAGAGGTCACGGGTTTGACTCCGACCTGCGGTCCTTTGCTGCATGTCATTCCCCCACTCTCTCCCCTTTCATGTCTTCAGCTGTCCTATGAAACAAAGGTCTAAAATGCAATTTACATTTAGTGCTGGCCAAAACCTCTGTGCAGGAAAAACCCTGCGCACACAAACACACAGAATGGCTATCTGAACTGTGGAAGCTCTGCTGACATCACTCAGCTGCAGCCAAAAGCCATTCTAGACCCCAAACTCAGCAGGGACAAAAAGATAAAAAAAGCAATGGTATATGAAACAGATTTAATAACCGCAAATGCATCACATTGGATGTCTGATCTCTCTCTACCCACTGTCACCCTCCTTCTGTCTCTTTCTTCTCCCTCTGTTCTGTAACATCAGCTTCCATCTCTTGATGTCTGCGGGCATCTTTGAGACACATGTATCTCTGGCAAAGTTATTAATGAACCACACAAACACACGTACATTTCTTGTCTCTTTTTCCTACACACACACACACACACACACACACACACACACACACACACACACACACACACACACACACACACACACACACACACACATTTGCTCGCACAAAGCTACGCAGTTAAACAACTCACCATGTTTTACTGTCACACACAAAACATATGCACAGGCAGGCAAGCACACACACACACACACACACACACACACACACACACACACACACACACACACACACACACACACACACACACACACACACACACACACACACACACACACACACACACACACACACACACACACACACACACAGGGCTACAGGCTTCTCAATTAGAGGGGACCAGACCATGCCAGTCCAGTTAGCATTGGAGCAAAGTCAGAATGTGACACCCCTTAAGCTAAGAGCTCCATCTCCCTCTCTACTCATTTAAGCTCCCACTGCACAAGGTCACACTGGAACTGATGGGCCGCTCATCAAGCGTCACTGATGAGAAGTTGAATTTAAAAGCAATAAAATGTCCCAATGTTAAATCCAATAGACCCAGGGGTTTTGCTGTGACAACCTTATATGATCCGGTATGACCAGAATTGTATGGTGGCTAATGTTAGCTATTGCTACCGAAATTTATTATGAAATTTACAACTATTGGTGTGTTATTCCTAATATTATAATTGTCAGTCCATGGTTTTACAACACTTCTGTACTTGCACTACTCTACCACTTTGTTTTAGTATGTAATGAAGGATAACTATTTCTGTGGTTTTATCACAAAAGCAAAACAAGAAGTTCAACATTTTGACAGTTGCACTTATCTGCTTCCTTGCCAAGAGTTAGATGAGAAAAACACATAGCCCCTGTGAAAACCTCATGTTGCCGTCCAACAACATTAGTTTAGTTTTAACAACAACTTCATTGCAGTTACTAATGAAACACAAGTTTTCACCCCACAACTGTGCGTGTTCTCAAAACTTGTGTTCTCAAAAATGTTTTTCTATATACAGATTTTACTCTTGAAAGATACTGGTACGGTAGATAAATTGTCAAAACCCATAAATATTGCAGCTATTTAAAACTGCAATATACTGACAATGCTAACAGACTAACAAACAACTGCACCAAAACAAAAATGTATTCCCAAGCTTGGTCAGGATGTTGTTTTAAGTGCAATACAGTTCCTACTCTACAACTTATATGGCTTTTAAAGATCTAAGTAGTTTAAATAAGAACTACTGTACTATTGTGATTAATTAAATGGATAGAGGCACGAAAAGGCAGCTGTATGATTAAGTTATCGAAACTGGAGAATGTACTGTGTGTGTGTGTGTGTGTCTGTCTGTCTATGTCTCTGTGTGTGTGTGTGTGTGTGTGTGTGTGTGTGTGTGTGTGTGTGTGTGTGTGTGTGTGTGTGTGTGTGTGTGTGTGTGTATTGTAGGGAACTGCGTTAATGCTACATACTACAGTTGCTCCAACATTATGACAATAATTTGTCTCAGCTTTGATTATTTTGTAATAAAACATTAAACAGCATCACACTAATGGAGTGAGCGAGCAAGAGAAAGCTGACAGCTTAAAAGCCCACACAGCAGCATAACACTAAATGTTAAAAAAAGTGTGTGTGTGTGTGTGTGTGTGTGTGTGTGTGTGTGTGTGTGTGTGTGTGTGTGTGTGTGTGTGTGTGTGTGTGTGTGTGTGTGTAATAGGCTCTCCACTACGTCTTGCTAAGCCTGAGAGTACTGAGAGCTGACACTTTTAGATAAATCACTCTATGTCACAATATAAATGCTTAGAGAGAAAAAAGTGGCTTGCAGAGAGAATGGGAGAGCACATACTGGATGAAATCTCCCAGTGTTTCGGCCATAATGGAAAAACATTAAATGTTGAGAGAGTGCATTACCATACATTAAATTATAGTGAGATGAGCAGAGCTTACAGCCTGCTGCAGTAAAGCCTTTGAAATAATCACAACTCCATAATTTTTAGTAGTCATAGGAAAACTGAGCTTATAAGTCATCAGTTTTATTACGTAGCAAAGAAATATGTGCGTAGCCATTAGGGGTGGAACAGTACATGTATTCATATTGAACCAAAACGGTATGGGCGTCTCGGTTCGGTACATGAATTTACACGGAGAATACACGGTATAAAAATAAATAAAACTTGCGTGCAAATTAATTAATGTAATGCGGAACAACTGTTAGATACGCGTTTCTTTAGGGACACCTAAAGAAGCACCCCCTTAGCTCTGAAGCTCCCAAGGGGGTAAGCTTCTACTCGGACCACGAACCTCCTATGGCGCCATTTTGATGCTAATAAGCCATCACCTCCCGTTAGCATTCCATTGACTGCCATTCATTTTGGCGCCACTTTGACAGCGAATAACTTTACATCTGAAGTGTTTAAAGACTCTATTTGTCCGTTGTTTATTTCTAAAGAAACACGACAATGTATAAAAGGCTCCATTACCTTGTACCTCACGTTATGGCTCCGTAGCAGACATTTTTGTAAAAATAGGCTAACGATTGTGTCATAACCACATGACTTACTGTCGCATGATAGAGGAATTACTGTATAGTACAGGAGAAGCGCGCAGGCAGTTTCGTCTCACATTAGCTGTTTAAGTTTAATTACTAATGTTAACTAGCATTTTAGTTAGCAATAATTAGCCTGTGTCCATGATATCTCCTTACATCCTTACTCGGTCTCTGCAAGATTGGGAATAATTGAGATTTCTCTTGGCACAGCTACCAGAAGACTTACAACTTTCAGACACGTTGCTCACGGCACATTTACGTCGTCTCTCTCAGATGGAGGCTGCGCAGTAACGCTCAGCCATCACCGGAAAAGTGCTTCTAATGGCCTTCACTGGTCTGCATCCAGAGCAACGGGATCTGTTGGTCCATTCTTATATACTGTCTATGGAAGCTCCCGAGCTCCGCCTACAATACATCCATGCCTACCTACATGTCGAGTCGGTCCAGTGAATCCACACACAATGGGCCACATGAGGCAAACTGGTCCCTTCCAAACCAAACACGGACGTAGCTGTAGGCTATCCCTTCTTGCCTTGACCACAAATGGCCTTCAGGCCCGTTTGCTTCGCTATTTGCTCCGCTGTTAGCTGTTAGCTCCCCCGTTAGCTGTTAGCTCCACTGTTAGCTCCGCTGTTTGCTGTTAGCTCTGCTGTTAAGCTAACGCCAAAACTCGCCAACTGCTCTGTGTAACCGAAGCTGCTTTTTTTAACATCCCTGCTCTGTGCATTCATGTATGAGAGCAGCGCTTGTCTCCCATATCACACTACTAGCTAGCTGATTGTCTTATTTTGTTTACAAGTTCCAGATGGAGTCTGGAGATGATGTGGGGTACTTGCTGTTTACATCTTACTTTATACACTCAGGCTGTTGCAGCTAGCTCAGGGGAGAGATTGGATGACACTAGGTGGTACAGCCTGAGACAGCTAGCTCAGGGGAGAGACTGTATGACACTAGGTTGTACAGCCTGAGACAGCTAGCTCAGGGGAGAGATTGGATGACACTAGGTGGTACAGCCTGAGACATGCACAATAAAAAAAATTGCCTTCTGCATTTTTGTTTTGCTTTTCCCTCCATTGTACCGAACTGAACCATGAACCACTAAAAGCGGGACACTTTGCGCGTGACCATAGTGCCAGCCCAGGTCAGACATAAACACAGACAGATTAAAACACAATTTTGCCAACAGCACACGTAGGCCTACCGCTCACAACATAATGGGGTATCTCAGTTAATATTCATGAATTTTCTTGGTATGTAGCCTACATATCTAAGAAATAATATTAAAAGACATTGGGCCCTATCTTGCACCCAGCGCAATTTTGTCTTTGTACACCGACGCATGTATCATTTCTATTTTGCACCCGACGCACAGCGGACTTTTCCCTCCACAGACTCACGTTGGTAAATTAGGGAATGAACTTGCGCTCCTGGGGGCGGTTCAGCAAAAAGAGGAGGCATGTTCCAGCGCAAACGTTCCCTAGTGCTATTTTGCAGTTTCAGAAAACAATTCCGCCACAGACCATGAAAAACCTAGTCTAATGTCAGTAGCGCATTATTCAGATGCTATTTTAAGGGCGCATGCTTGGCCATAATGTAGAGTGTGCACACCGCACATACACTTTGTTTCTCTCATCTCACGGACCCAGCAGTTCCCATTTTTGCTAAACCATACAAGGAAAAATATGACCTTGTTTTACACAACATTTCCATGAATCATGGATGTGTTGATGACATAAATGAGGAAATATTAGAGGACTTAAGGAGATGTGATGTTGAACTGTATGTGCTGATGCCACTTAACCCAAATGCCCCAGCAGCAACACGGGAGAGGAGAGGCAGAAGAGCTGCATTGTCTATAGTGAGGTAATCTCGGTCTAATGTTAGACTATATTGCAAAAATATCACCATGCATTCATAACCTCGTGATTCAGTGAGAGTAAGCCCACTATATTCTCAGAAAGGCAAAGCTCTGCTACTTCTGCTACTTGGGCGGAGTGATTTGCTTTGGAGCAAGCCTTTCTGAGAATATAGTTCCCGGTTTGTTTACGGTTAGAAGATGGCTGTGTCTCATGTTACGTTGTTTTTTGTACACGCTGTAACACTACAAATCACAACATGTAAATAGGAACATGTTATTTGTCACTTATTCGGAGCAGTAGGCTAGTTGGAACCAGTTACCTGCAGGTTCTGTGCTAGGCTAAGCTACCGGTGGAACTGTCAGACAGTGTTACAACACGCCCGGACACGAGAAGGGTATGTATCGACTTGTCTTACTCTGGGGGTTACGGTGAATAAGCTAAAGTCCCAATAAGTCGGCGTGTTCCTTTAAAGGGAATAACGCTCTGATTGGTTTATTGCACGTTACGCCCAAACCACACCTATAAGTAATGTAGTTACTTCAGACCAACCCATTTTAGATTTGCGTCGGGCGCAAGAGTCATTTATCCCGCCCGAGATCCGCCCACAAAGCTACTTGCGTTTGGCATTTGATACTTGCATTTCAGATCGTTAAAATAGGGCCCATTGAGTGAGTTACGTGTGGGACCAACTTTATTTTTCAGAATTTTTGGGTGCATTCTTTTGGAAAATGCACCCACTGAACTTGTGAAAAGATATTTTTCATTGCATCGCACTAAATTAATTATTTGGAACTGCAGCCACAGGCATGAACTAAAGTTATGATAACACTTTACAGTAAGGGTACATTAATTATGAATTCATGCATGAATTAATTCATGATTTGTGCATTACTTCATTCCTTTATATCTTATGAATCGATATAGGAATTGAGATGAGTTCATAGCCTCTCATTCATGACCTCATGCATGAACAACACATCAACTAAAGCATTAGGTAAGGTGGGTACATCATTATGCACATCATGATCATGCTTAATAAATCATAATTCATAATGATGTGCCCACGTGCCTAATGCTTTAGTTGTGTTGTTCATGTATGAGGTCATGAATGACAGACTATGAACATGTCAATTCCTGATGATTCATGGGATATTAAGCAATGCAGTAACACATAAATCATTGATTACATAATGCATAATAATACATAGCCTACATCAATTAATTCATGCATGAATTCATGATAATTCATGTACCCTTACCGCAAAGTGTTACCAGTGTTATTCTAATCAACAACACACACACACACACACACAAATGTAATCTCATTTGATAGAGCAGATAGCTTCCCTATTGGAAACATTCATTCCGTATATTTGTTAGAGGAGTGAATTTGCCCAAGAATCAATTTGTTGGCTGAAAGTCTACTGTGAAATTGCGCACAGGTGTCAGCAAAATTGGTCCGTGTGACAAATAGCGCCTTTAAGGTGGGAATGGTCATGCGGTTCCTCTCGTCAGTCCATGTGTTGTTCATGAGCAAAAAGATCCGCTCAATGGGAGCATTTTTGCCCGGTAGACACATGGCGAACTGACAAAGGAGACCTACATTTTTGAACGGTATCTCCCTGCTTTTGAAATGCGCGAACATTTCCACCCAGCGCTCGTCCACTGGAGGGACTAGTTAAAATGAGACAGATAAGAAGAGGCATTGCAACAATGTTTACAAATATACATTGTAACGCTGGCTGCACAGATTATGCAGACGTAGACCGCTACGATTGACTGACACACACACACACACACACACACACACACACACACACACACACACACACACACATTGTTAAAATCATAAGCTGGACGCTTCTTTCTACATGGGTTTAGTTAATGATCGGGCTATAAAAGACCAAGTCGGTTATGTAATCGCTGACAACCGGGACAATTGCATAGTGGTTGGTGTAAACCAGGACATTTTAGCGTCCCGACAGGCTTTTTTCGGGACTCGGGACACGCAACTCAGAATCGGGACTGTCCCGGTCAAACCGGGACGTCTGGTCACCCTAGGTATGAACCGAACCATGACTTCTGTGTACCGTTCCACCCCTAGTAGCCATGGTAGCAAAACCTTGCAAGCCCTCAAGCCAGGATGTCCCCTCATAAAATAGCCCAATATAAAAGTAATGAACCTGAGAGATGACCACCCTAGTGCTAGCAAAAAATGAACCAACAAATCTTTTGTGTTCTTCATCGACTATCTCCAGGAAATAGCCATATAGTCGCACTCTAAAGTCAGACACTGACCAAGGCTCTTTCCTTCCTCCGCCTACTCGGCTTTTATATGGTACCAAATGAACTGCCAGCAATCAAAATGAAAGCATTACAGTCTTAAACAGTGTTAAAAACTCACTAGAGTACTGTGTGACAAAGTTTATCTTGCATTAAGCAGTGCAGATGGTGACTGATTGAATCATGTTTTCCCCTTGGGGCTAACTGTAGCTGTATGTGCTCGCTGCTGAGACTGTTCAGTCCTAAAATCACTTGAACTCAACCCCGACCAGACTCAACTCACCTTAAGTGCCTGTTAGTGTTCATAATCAATTTCATCTTGATCCTAATATTTAAAAATAAAAATGAGAACTATTTGCTATTTAACTTGTAATGTGGTCTGTGTCCGTTGAGACTTATTC
Organism: Sander vitreus; assembly: GCF_031162955.1. Classification (NCBI taxonomy): domain Eukaryota; kingdom Metazoa; phylum Chordata; class Actinopteri; order Perciformes; family Percidae; genus Sander; species Sander vitreus. The sequence continues at coordinate 17,318,496 of NC_135857.1, read as the reverse complement.
ACTATTGCTTGGCAGTCATTGAAATTGTCATGATTGAATTGAAATGTACTAGTTTTAGATGGATTTACAAATGACATTTAGGCCGGGAGCGTGTCAGCTGCGTGGCGTGTCCTTTTTTATTTGGCTCCCAAGTTAACAGGTTAGAGCTTACACACTGCCTGCGTGATACGCACGTCTCAGGCACAGCTCGAGCCGCGCCAAAAACGCGTGCATACTAGAAATAGAACCAATGCCTATTTTTCACGCGACAAGCAAGCGTGTTGGAAGCGTTTCCAGGCCAAATAGAATAGGAAAAGATGTTTATATGTTATTTTGACACAAATGCATATTAATAAATGATATGTTGATGTTTGAAAGTCTCTAGGTTTTGACATAAATGCAGATATAAATGTAATTTTAAAAAATAATAATAAATATTTATTGATTATCAAAATATTCTGTAGCCTATTTTGCCGTCAATACTGCCGACGTTGTCTTTGCTGTAATCAAATCAGTATATATTTATGTTTAACATGAAGTATACTGCTTGAGTGCAGTAAATCAATGGGAAACATACATGTGTACAGACAAGGCTAGCAGCGCCACGTCAGACACGTTTCTGGCGTGTAAAGACGATCCACGCACCCGGCTCACAACTGACACGCAACAGAAACGCTACGCTCACGCGACGCAGCAGTGTGTGGCTTCTGTAATAGATAGTAATAATAGCTCTTTGTGGCTGACTGTAATAGAGTTGTTTTTTGTGTACTTTGTACTTTTTTGAGTATGTTTAAATTTCAGTAATTAATTAATTGCATTTTATCCCAAATATTATAATTTGCTACATTTCAAGTACATGAAACATCCAGGGAAGTGACACACTGCAGACTGAGTGAAACACATTGAACACAACTGCGCAGCCAATAGGTGCACGTTTGGTCTGGCTAACATGTTCATGGTGTAGGTGAACCAAAAGAGTCGTTCATGAGTTTGCTAGTGGCGGGTGAAGGACACAAACTTGGTTACTTAAAAGAACCGGTCTTCTCATCACTAAAGGACTTTATAGAGCACATGGCTCAGAATGCTATTCAGACAGATGAGTTCAACAACAAACTCACTGATAGATGTAAATCTGTCTGCAAAGAAGGCATTGCTTAGCAACGTAGCATTTGTGTGTGTTTGTGTGTGTGTGTGTGTGTGTGTGTGTGTGTGTGTGTGTGTGTGTGTGTGTGTGTGTGTGTGTGTGTGTGCAATGCGTGCGTGCGTGTGCGCAGTGCACTGTGCGAAAAACTGTGCAGCCTATGGGCTGCAGCCACTGTGGAGTTCATATTTTGTATACATGTATAGTGTCTGCCTTTGTGGTGAATCATTTTAAGTGAAAGCTGCGATTTTATTTATGTAGCTTAATTATGGCCCTAACTTAATTGCCCTTATTTAATGTTGTCGTTAATTTTTTCATTTTTTTTTTTTTTTTATTGTCTGAGTTTATTACTTTTTTCTGATTGATTCTAGTTAGGCTATACTGAGGAAGGCAGTATATCCATCATTGCTAATCAGTTGCAGTATGCAGAGGCTGCAAATGTCCATCTAAAAAAAAATCATAAATAAATAGTTTTATCATATAGAATCATCATCTTAACAAAAATTGTTAACAAACTTTTAAAAATGTAACGCAATAACATTTACTAACACTAAAGTACTTTTACTTGAGTAAAAAAATGTTGAGTACATAATCACAAGACTACTGTTTGCTTTCATAAATGGACATCCATTGTTAGGTGTTAAATGCATAGTCATGCTCTCGGGTTGAATTATTGTTGCTCTGAGCATTTCAGCTGCAAAACAGCTACGATATCGATTAGCATACACACTAGGGCTGGACGATTAATTGAAAATGTATCGACATCTAAATCTTGAGGCTGTCATCGACGTATTTTTCCCATGACGATAATTTTGATAATTTATTCCTGTTGATAGGCCTACTTTCTCCTTAAAAACATTCTACCGCGTGTGTAGTCACGTGACTTTGCCCGGACCAGTCAGCCGCATGGAAAGCATAATGGAGGATAACTCAGACACAGAGCCCAAGTCAACTGAGCAACTTGTGCCCAAAAAATTGTGTCCGTCGCCTGGAAACATTTTTGCTTCAGAAAAGATGATTTAGAACAACGTGATTAATTATCTTTCATTTATCGTTATCGAGGTAAAATGTGCAATTTATCGGGATTTTGATTTTAGGTAGTATCATGCAGCCCTAATACTCACCATCTCTGCTGTCATATTAATGTGTCATATTAGGAAAAACTTTACCAAGACTATGCAGGCTCCCCATGAGGCATAGTGTGTGTTTTAACTTAACACTGAACAGTGACAGTGACTGCCAAACCACACATTTCTCTGGTGCAGAACATCTGTTGATTCTCAAAACAACATGCAGACAAGCAGCTTCAGGCTCATTCATAATGACTAGAAGTCTAGGCAGTCTTGCTGTCTCGGTCTTTATCTGCCTACTTAGGTCTATAATAGATATAAGAAGATCAGACGAGGGCTTGTAAATGGAAAATAGCTATGGTACAGCTGTTAACACTGCCAGGTCTGGTAAAAATGACCCATTTCCCTGCAGACACAAATACATATTAACAGTCTCATTGTAACAACTGTTGTTCCAGAACCTTTTAAAACCATTATATTGCTACTGGAGAGGCTTTCAGAGAGAAAGGATGGAGGGGATGAGATTAGTCATCCACACACTTCTGCAGGAGGAAAGATACCTACAGGAGGGGAAGAAGTGGAAGGAAAAAGTAAAGAAGATAGACAGTGTGAGGAGAGAATGAGGGGTAGTGAGTTGAAGTGGGACGTGCTGACAGTTCACCACACACCAGGGGATTTTGGTTTGTGTGCGGATATGTGGTTTGATATTTGAATATCCACTGCCAGCCGTCACATTGAGTAAAGACACATGTAACATCTCTCTCTCTCTCTCTCTGCTCAGAGGAGCAGGAAATGTCATTGCTGCCTAGCAACCACGTGGTACCCTGTGGGGGTATGGCAATATGAAATTTTTTTTCTATTTGTCTTTGCCAAATTTCACACTTCCCCTCGATTCAAATGCATGGCCAAACCAATATGATGAGCTAGACGCAAGCCTGTGATTGGCCTTGTGACAGATGTCACGGTGTGTGTGTGTGTGTGTGTGTGTGTGTGTGTGTGTGTGTGTGTGTGTTTGTAACTGTTGTAGTACTAATAATGTATTCAGCCTTTCTATCTATCTATCACAATGTGTGCCAATTTAAGCTTCATAGTTTCATAAAAATAAGGCCCCTAGAGATTCACCTTTGGCTGTCTCCAGTAGTTTATTCACTACCAAACATTGAATAAAATAAACATAAATTATGCAGCACCAGTTTCTGCCCCCCCCTGTCTCCACAGTGTTTAAATATATCCTCCCCTTAAGGAGTTTATTCTTATAGTTCACATTGTCCCCGTGGTTTTTTAGGCGAGGTGTAAGGTGATGGTTTTCTGTCCAAAGGCTTCCCCATCTGCACCTACTTAAACACACACTCACACACATACTCAGCTCTGTATATACTTTTTCAAGTACAACTTTCCATTTATACAAGTGCCTAGCTTCTCCAGACAATGACTCTCATATACATAAATAAAACATAAGTTTAAAGCATGCGGACAAGGCCAAGGTTCAGTCGCTGTTCAACTGAATAGTACAGTGGGTATGTGTGGTTGTCAGTGCCAGAGCAACAATAGACCCCTCTGGGATTTGCATGCACTGTAGTGTATAAAGTTCCACGAAAATGGTATATTCATGTTTACGTAAGGAAGTTCAACTGCAGTTTAAGAAAGCACTCTGACCAGCAGCGAGAGAATGAAAGTTCAAAACATAATGGCCATATTGAAAAGCGCAACTCGCCAAGCTTCGAAGCCAATGGCATAGAGCAACATAAACAACTGTTTGAGGAATCCCAGTTTCTGTTGCAACATCTGACTTCAATGTTTGATTGACACTATTGATTTATGGATCCATCCTGTCTGATTCCCAGTTCCTGTATGAGGGAAATGTTTTCCCATGAGAGTTCTTTGAACGCAGCAGTATGCCCTGGCATCGTTGACATATCCCTAGCATGTCTTAGGGTGGTTGCAGGGAATGACATACAAAAACTAGACGTTTACTAACAATATTCACTGTTTGATTTACATTTTCAATACCACAAAAAACAGAATGTTTGAAAATGTGCTTACTGTTTCCATTTTTCCATTTGTAAAAGTGAGGAAATTAATCAGCATAATGTGTCTTATTAAGGTGTTAGGTCAGCCTTGAACATTGTTCATCCAAACCGATTCTTTACTGTTTTGATGATGATGCTGTTCCTTCAAAATCTTCAATAGGTGTTCAAATGGGTTGAAATTGAGTTACTGTGAAGGCCATAGCAGATGAATAACATCATCATACTTATACTCAGTAAGCCCAGATGCCCTGTGTGAAAGCGCCTGTATTCATTACATTATGTTCTCCACTCATTTATTCAGTTTTTATTCCCTTTAATTTAACCAAAACTTGATGACAAAAACTGCACATATGAATAACCACAGCATTACATTGCTCAATGGCAAAACATTTGGTTTGTTATTCAAGTCACCACACATTTGAATTTAGAGCCTTGTGTAGAGCATTGTGTGAAGATATGATTTGCTGGGATGTATTGCGACATCCCTATTCACCCGATTGCAGGGCAATAGCACACCATTGGGATGGAGTGAAGTGGCATGTCCACAATATCATTGTGCTGTCAAAAAGTGTTAAAGAACAGCCTGACACTGTGGAGTCTGATGGTAAAAAGAATTATTTTAAAACATTTCTGGCACCTTGTTGAATCCATAGCTCAGGTTGTTCAGTAAGTACAAAGGGGTCACCCTTGGTACTACCTACTTGAAGCTACAGGAATGGGTACTGAGTAGATACAACACACACACTATACTTTCTAAACAACTTTGACCCTGCTGTCATGGATGCTTTAGAATCTTTTGTGAGAACTCTGCTGACCACATAGAGGAAACTGAACTGCTCATATTTTTCTCACATTTCCTTTTTTTCCAAGAACTACATTTATTGTGTTTGGGACAAAACACTTTCTCACTCAGACAGCCAAGAAGTTTTTCAGCAAAGAATCCAATTAGGAAATTTAGTTTTTTGCTTTGAAAACAAGGTTAATTAAAGCATATTGCTTTTCTTTTCATATTGGGAACCACAATGAGTAGGTCCGTGACCTAATTTGGGTCTCGACCTAAAGTGCTAACACTCTTGTGTGTGTAGGGCTAATACAGGCTGTTACTGTTCTTTCTTTCCTGCATGGCTCTCAGGACAACATAAAGCCCCACAGAGACACTGAGAAATAGAGCAGAACTGGCAAAATTAGATCTTTCTCCAGGCTTCACCATAACTGGCTCCTTCCTTGGAGCACACATCTAGGGGAGTACAGAGAGTAATACAAAGCAAATGAAAAGGTGACAGACAGAAAAGCAGACAGACAGACAAGTAAGAAGAGACAAAACAACACGTGCAGGGAGAGAGTGAGAAGCCGTGAAGACTCACACAGACAGTTGTATCCCATACACGGGGGTTTGTGTGCATTATTGTTTTACACACTGTAACAATATCAGTTTGACAGGCATTTTCTGGGCACCTAAATGATCTCTGCGCAAAAGTCCTTGTATTATAACTGGACATGTAATCCAGCTGCAGTTAATGCTGTTTGTGAGTATCTGTGACAGCATGACGAGACAGGAGATCATCATGGAGTAACAGCTGGCAACCAACCACCTTCTTTTCTTTTCTTGTCTCGTCTCTCTCCCTGCCACCCTCTCTTTCCGTCTCCCTGCCTTCCTTTTCTTTCTCTCAGGCTGTCTTACTGTCTGCCTCTCTTTACGCCCTCCTGCCCACAGCCTCTCTGTCTCACCACAGTTGGTGGTGTGAAGGAGGGCCAGCGAGACAAATTCATAACCCTCCTTTGTGCTTTTCATCTTGTATTTGCCATTTTAAACACATACTTATGATGCACATCATTTTTGCACCACTGCAATCAAAAGGAGAAGGAATACGATTTGACCATGAAAAATGACTATTCATTCATGAATTCTGTTTCATTGACTCTAGTGTCATGGAAATTGCTCAGCACACCTGACAAATTTTGCATTTAAAAAAAAAAATGGTTTAGGGAATGGGCCGCATAGTCGGATGGATGAGCTGCTGAATAAATGAACGGATGGTTGAATAGATGGATCAATGAAATGGAAAGGTCCAGACTGCCTGCATTAATCCTAACGCACAATCTCTCCGTCTCCCACCCCCCTTCCCCGCCCAGTTCATCCCTCCATCCGTTCCACCTGTCGTGTTGTGTGTGTGTGTGTGTGTGTGTGTGTGTGTGTATGTGTGTGTGCATGCATTAATCCTGTGTTCATCACATTCTCTGACACACTAACCTGAGTGCTTCTGTAGCGAGGACTAATCCAGATGAAGCCTCTCTGTGATTATATTACAGATTATATCACTTTTGCACATAAAGTAAACTGCATAGATACAGATTTTTATTTTTCTTATGTTATGTTTCAACACAGGGAGTCCAAGAATTTGTTACAACTCACTGTTACAAGTGCTGATTTGTATGAGGAGAATATATAGGGGGTTATTGAAGCTGTACATCACACGTTTTAATATTACAGCTCATTTTCCAGTCTCCATCCCTTGCTGTTATTTGGTAATATTTAAATATTTGAAAAGGTGCTTTCTGGTCACTATATGCGTCATTGTAGACATTATCAGTGTCAAAATTCTCTAGCTCCAGACTGACCTTTTCTGTAAATGGAGCAAAAACAGCTTTATTCTGCAGCAGCAGTTCTCAGCTGGTTAAAAAATGTACAATGAACAATTCAAGGTTCATACAGGGCACCAAGACAATGCTTGGACTGTGGTGTTTTGTTTTGATTTTGTACTGCTAGCAGTGCAGTGGAATCAGGTTATCGTGCATCTACGATTGGTGCCACCAGCGAACTGGCTTAACACTATTGGTACTTTACAAAGGCCACAGTAATGTGGTGTCTGAGCCAACAGGCTGACATAGTTCACAGCAGTCACACTGACTAACACACAGAGGTGAGCAGCCTTTGTGGAACCAGATGGTGACACAGAGCAGCTATTTATGGCCTCTCTGAGAGAGAAAAAAGTGAAAGAAAGAACCAATAAGAGCAATGTCTCACAGCCAGTGGCATTGATGTCTGCGTCTATGACGTGTGTCCATCTGCAATATTGACCCATTGGTTTAAAATGCTCAGTTTGAAACCCTCTTGAAGGACTGACAATGCCTTTACAGCTCATGGATTTCTGTCATATTCAGATCGGTTTGCTGCAATCAAACATTTATCACCTGTACTGTGACAAAGCCACATTTTCTTCTAAATAAGCCCAATATTTATGTTGTGTTTATTCAAATGTTACTTAGAGTTTGAACCATGCAGTGTCAGATAATTACTTTTAATTCAATGGGCTATTTTGTTCATAGTCCCCCATTTCAGGGTGCCGAAAATCCATTAAGAGAACACCCATTGTGTGTTTTTATGCCCTCCTTTTAATCGCACCTATTTGCATTTCTATGTATTATAAATAATTAGATTTTTTTTAAAACAAGACATTGCCAGACTTGGGAACAAGGTTTATCAGGGAAAATATTCCCTTTAACAGAGATAGGCAAATGGTAAGGACACTCTGTGCAAAATATATCTATTTTCCAATCACACCCCCTATAAACACAAGTTCTTAGAAACAGTAGTCCACTACATATTCAACTTGGCTAGAGGCAGTGGAAAGACATTGCTCATGGGTGCCAGCCTCCACTTTCTCAAAGCTATGTTTTATTATTTAAAAATTTGAAAAGCTGCAATATTCAACAATGAATAAATGACACACAGCCATATCATCAGTCGGTCTGTGACCCTGTGAGTGCATGCCTATGTTCCCATTTGTACCAGAAAATGGGTTCTCAGGGTTGTTCAGGATATTTTGGGAATACAAATGTTGCTGTGGGTAGCCTACAGCCAGTGCCAGGGACGAAAAACAATGGTGGAAAGCAGTGTCAAGTGGAAGAACAGCAAGGCGTAATGTGACTGGCAGGCCCTGCTCAGAAACACCTCAACATCACCAGCACCTTTTCTTTTGTGGACTGCCTATACTGAGTATTTACTCCATGTACATTTTGTATAAATGCAGAAAGCATACAGTAGGTACGTTATAAGTTGAGTGTTAGAGTGTTAGGGCATGAACTTAAAGCTAATACGGTAATAAACATAAACACCCTGCTCCAAGATGAAAACTTGAATGCAGCTGTGCCCTTAATTGGTATTAACTGTCTCTTGCAGATAATGTGCCCTGTGTTTTTAATGCGAGATACTTTGGAATGTTGCCCCAGGCACTTTCATTTAACCATGGCTTATATTTAACTGCACTAAATGCATAAAATTCCTTTAAATGCACTGCCTAGTTCCATTCCATTGTTTCCAATGTGTGGGCCAAGCACTGTTATTATTCTAGTCTGGTAAAAAGCATAAACTAATTTAAGGCTGCTGCACTGCACATCAATTTACCTTGGTGATTTTCAAACTGCAGTTAGCATGAAGCACATAAAACACATCATCTGGTTTAAAGTCAACATACTGATTCTAATCACACATGGCAAGCAGAAGTCCTGATTTGTAACTCATTACATAACTTTTAATAGGCTTTTATGATGAAAAATGGAATGTCGTTGCTGTGGAGAGAACTACTCTTATTTAACTCTTATTCTCATGATCCAAATATACTTCAATACAAAGTAAAATGATTTACTGTTTGTCCCCTATCCCCAGCAATGGGTGTTGTTATGGAATGAACACCACTATAACTAAATTAGTTAGCATGTTAAATTCCAAAGACGTGTGGAAAACAAACTATCAGAAACTTAAAGATAACAAGCCAAGTGTTCAGATTTCTTGAAAACAGGCCATCAGTGTATGTCGTCTAAATAAAACAGATGAAGTACTCCCAATTCATCCGCATTTGTTTGTGTCACGGTGACTGTACATTACAAATTTAGTCATTATTTATTTGAAACTCATCTATATAAATTACTGTACACCTGCTGTGCTGCTAAGAAGCCATGCTCATGCATACTTCAAGCACTAAAGGAACCAGTCGATAGATTAAGCTTTTACTAAAGTCCATTGGCAAGACACCAAATGCATCCTTTCCCCAACTAAAAGCTTTAAAATAAATATACAATATATTCTTTAGCTTTGAGAGCAGGATTATTGAGTTTTTTCATAGTGGTTTTAGAATCCATTAATGATGCTTTGCTTTAAAAAAGTCTATCACTTGGATTTCAGAGCAGATATATTCAGCTTTTTGGTGGCTTTTTGCTACACTGCTTCTGGAGGTTCTTTTACTGTGTTGTTTGATTATGTAATCATCAACAAGGTGCATGATAAGTGCTAAAAAAAAACGACTCATGCTGAGCCTATGTCCATATCAGAACTCATAACTGCTCCAGCCAGTGGTGATAAGTTGGGGTGCCTGTGGTAGCTCACCTGGAAGAGTGTGCACCCCATATACAAAGGCTCAGTCCTTGTTGCAGCAGCCACGGGTTCGATCCCAACCTGTGGCCTTTTGCTACATGTCATTCCCCCTCTCTCTCCCCATTTCCTATCTACAGCTCTGATGAATGCCCACAAAATAATCTTAATAAAAAAAGACGTGGTGGTGATAAGCTATAACACTGGGGTCCAATGTGTAGTAATACACTGGCTTACCACAAAGTGTAGTGGTTACTGGTTGTATTTAACCACCATGTCATTGCAGAGAGCTTATGTCTTTACTTAAGTCAACCAAACAAACTTCACCAAGCAATAAAAAACTGAGTAGTCCAGATAGCCTACGTATGTGTTGTAATTTAGACATACAGTAAATGTTTATATGATTTACTTAAATGCATCTATTGGATCACCAAAATAATTCCTCTGATAGCTTGTGTGATGATACAAGATGTGTCATTGTGGTGATTTTTGTTATCATGTTGTGGTATTTCTCAGGTGTGATTCTCTTGTAGTGAATTGCTTTAATTGCCAATGGTGCTTCCCAAAGAAATCACAAAGATTGCAAAGCACTAAGAAAAACAGTTGCTTTTGCTGCACTCTTTGGTACATTGCTGACTTGCTGGCTATCGTGTTTATGCCGGTTTAGCAATGTGGTTTTATTTATTCACAGACACACCAGGCGGTGACTCTTGTAATAAGAATTAAATGAAAGGGCATTTAAATGTCAGTCGAATCAATTAATAAACGTTAAAATGCTAATTAATATTAATAAGTGTAAAGTTTTTCTTGGTCTAAATCAACCTTAGACCAAGAGGTGACACACATACTCAGCCTGCCAATATTATGCCAGCCCTTCATCACTTGGTCTCTCACTCAGCTGCAGCGGGAGATCACAGGCTGCTGTCCAGCCTGTTGCGTTGTTAGCACTGCTTCACCATATGAGGTTGCTGAGGTTGTTCTAAATAAAAAAAACAATTGTTACACACAGTGGTGTAGTCTAGTTTTTTGTAGTGAGTATACTGTAATTTTACCCTCTCAGCTTCGTACTCACCCGTCCCAGAGCGACAACCCCATAAGTTTTTTGTAACGTTACCGCATATAGCATCAGCCTCATCTGGCTCATTTTCTGTAGTTTCTGTAAAGTTAACGTTTGCTGCTGTGTCAATCCAAGCGGCAGTAGCTTCAGGGGCTGGCTTACGAAAACACTGAAAGAGTGAAGTTTACATTTGCTTTCGTTTTATATATCTCCTTTAGTGTTTCACATTAGTTACTTTCAAATTTGTGCAGAGAATGTCTGCCAAGCAACTGTGTTGTTGTTCCTTGGCGACTCACAACACAGACTGGGTGAATTTATGAATAAAAGTGTGAAAGTTCTGTCAAAAAACAATTGTTGTTACGTATCCTCCCGCTTTTGTAAGTGGGTATACAGAAATCCTTGAGCTTTCCTAGTGGGTATATGGTGTATACCTGTGTATCACGTAGACTACACCACTGGTTACACACTTGATTTGCATAAGTGGACTAAATTAATCAAATGTGAAACTTGTGATAGCTGCACTTGGTGGGTTGGTGCACTTGATAGTAATTAGAGCACCTTCAAGCAAATAGTGCCTATCTTCCTTGTGTTGGTGTCCAGTAGAATAAGTACCAATGTATCAGCAGTGAAAGCACGACTGTGGTGCAAGATTTTAGAGCCACAGCGGTGTACAAAGACCTCACATATTTGTAATGTAGCATAATATGTTACTATCCAGCAGCCAGGGTAAAGCATCTGCTAGCCATTTTTTTATTTTAAGTGCCTCATAGTGTCGTAAGAGTGTAGATGGTTAGCCTAAGGTGAGCTAGACCAATAAAGTATCACTTTGAGCAGCTGCACTCAAACCTATTGTGCAGACACAATTACTACTGACTAGAGGAGACAAAAGAAATGAAGACAAGGGAACGAGGCAAAAAAAAAAAGAAGACAGAAGGAGGAGAGAGATGAGTTGTTTATGAGCTGCCCAAGGAGAGGTCAGCTGTGGCCGATAGACACTCGTTAATCTGTCATTATTCTCATCAGGCCCCTGGCATCACCACACTGGTGCTCTGCGTGCTTGTGAGGGCAGCGAGTCTGATTGGGATTCTAGTCGCTGGCCGGGGAAGAGCTGAGTCACCATGGCGACCTGGAACCAAGGAGGAGAGGAGCTTAGGAAGACGAAGAGATGGTGGGATGAGAAGAGGGGAGAGGGAGAAAAGACGAGTGCAGAGGCAGGAGAGGAGCGTGCAGAGTAATGAGATAGTAACTCCCTTGGTGTTTAGGCCATTGTGTTCTGTTTGGCCGTTCTATGAGCAAGTTATACAAAAGGCAGAGTGTCTTCTTAAGAAAGAAAGGACGCCTCATAATGAGAACAGGTATCTTTTTCCGCCCTCTATTTGGCTGTTTCTGCATCTTTTTCACCTTCACACATCCCTCGTCTCTCGGACAACGACATAAAATCTTTTCAGTCATCTCTGTCCCATTAACTTTTCTGTCCTTTCTCCTGTCACCCTTACTTAAAACAAGAAGGTTAAATGGCCACGTTGACAAGAAAGATTTCTTTTTTCTTTTCAATCTGTAACAGTGGCAGCATAATTTCTTCACCTAAGCTTTTCACGTTTATGGAAATTTTTTCAGCATCATAAACCTACTTTGCATTTGTCCTGAATTTTTATAAAATGTTCCATTATTTCTGAGTATCGTGAGCCGTGTTTTACCTGCACTTTTCATTATGCCCTGTCAGACTTGATGTATATAGCTCAAATGACTCACTTTTCAGTTGTAAATTAAGTCAGAGACACCACAGATATGATATAAATGCTTGCAGTGAAGGACTTTGTGTTATGGACATTCAACACATTTTCCACCAGCAAAATGAGTTCTAATTTTAGTTTATCTGCAAGTAATATGAGTAATATACTTACATTTAATTTCCTGACTGAATGCAAAAGTGTAGTTTCACTACACCCCCCACAGTTACAAGCTTGTTGGTCAAAGTGTTCCAGACACGTCATCGTAATCAATTCTTTAGTTGGTGTGATTAGCTGCCAACAAATTAAACAAATAATTAACTAAATAAGTATTTTTTCTTTTATTTGGTTTCAGGTTAGATGCTAACTTTAATAATGCTTTAATTAACACCTTTCACTATAATGCAGTCCATGTGTTAATAAAAAGTGAAGCTTCATAAAGGCTGCTTGCATTATATTGCACAGGTCTTTCCACTCCTCTAACTAATAGTTGTAATTTGAGACATGTTTGTTGTATACCTGCGGCAATTTAAAATATATAAAACTTTGTTGCAAAAGGAGAAATTTGCAAAAGGAGAAATTTGCTCTGATTAATTTGTTCTATTTAAGCAAATTAGCTTGGGGGTTTGGGGCCAACACAAAAGCTCATGTTGAGTAAGGACATTCAAAACAAATTTGAGCAACACTAAAAATAATGCAGGATTTGAGTCTTATTGGCAACAGTCAGAGAGCCAAGAGAGCCCAAATTAAGAACAATAGCCATTATCGTTTCACAGCAGAACACAAATGCACCAAAAGATGACTTCCTGAATTTTCTTTGAGCAAATTATTATACATCTTGAGCCTGAGCAGAAATGTAATGTAAAAAGCATTTACAATATAAAGACGTTCATGTGATGGTACTGTATAGCTAAAACATCTAAATTCCTCCAGTATCCACGAACACAGAGTAATGCTGCCATCTGGAATCCCTAAAATTAAATAGGAAGTCAGTCCACTCTGATACCAGCAGCACAAAAATAGAACAATGTTGTGGCATTGTATTGCTCACATTTACATTGCATACCACTGGCTAGTGTTGCTTGTTTAATTAAATTTTTTAGTCACACAAGTGGGATGCTCTGTCAGTCATTCATCACTTTGGTGCAGACTGAAATATTTCAACAACTATTGGATGGATTGCCATGGAAGTTTGTACATACATTCACGGTCCCCAGTTAATGAAGCCTACTGACTTTAGTAATACCTGACTCCTCTAATGAAATTGTTGTACAAAACTCGTGCCCCCCTGAGGAATTATAATGCTTTTGGTGATCCCCTGACCTTTCATCTAGTGCCATCTTCAGCTCAAAATTTAAATTAGTCTGTTAGTGTATGGTCAAATACCTGCATAACTAATGACATTCCGTCAGCCTCTGCTGTACTTTGTCTTAAAGCAACACTAGAGAACTTTTCCCGCTTCGGTCCCCCTACAGGTTGGAAGCAGAATTGTCCATTACATTACATTTGTTATGACCGTGGTTCTGACCCAGAACACAGAGAAACCACACACTGACACAGAGTAACGATACAAAACGTTTTAATGAAAGTCTGTACATAAAGCAGCCAAGAAAGGAAGGAACAGGACTTGAGGACTCAGGACTGGATCGATGCTGAGGCGGGCAGGCAGTGGTGCGTCCAAACTCTCTCTCTCTCTGGAAACCGAGTAGGAGGGTTGCAAAATCTGAGTGGTGTTGAGCTGGTGGAACAGCAGACAACGGCAGCAGGTCTTGAGGCGTAGGTCACACTGGTAGTTGCAACGATCTGGCGCCGATGGAGAGCTCCGCTCGGGTATAAGTTTTGCAGAGGTGATTAGTGGAACAGGCAACAGCTGTGCAGGTAGGAAGGATCGAACAGCAACACCACACACAGACACACAAGGAAAAAGGAGAGAGAACACACACAGGATGGGGAAAAACAGCTGTCCCCATAACAACATTGTCCAGTTCATTCGAACTACAGATCCGCTACCCGATCTGGCAAACTTGCGTAATGTAATGTAATGGACAATTCCGCTTCCAACCTGTAGGGGGACCGAAGCGGGAAAAGTTCTCTAGTGTTACTTTAAGTGCTAATAAGCAAATGTTGGCTAGCTAAAACACTAAACTATTATGAACATGGTCCACTTTATACCAGCTAAAAATCATCTTGTTAGCATTGACACAGTATGATATTTTTATTTAGCTCAAAGGATTGCTGTGCCTAAGCACATCTCACAGTGGCTAGCATGGCTATAGGCTCTTATTTAATTGGTAACATAGCAACAAAAGTTGCACAGGGTAATTTTTTTCTAAGAAATGGTAAAAAAAAAAAAAAAACTGAAAAATTATATCAAACTCATATCAAAAAGTTCAGTCATTAATACTGCTGTTTGTGGCTGTTTGACTTGCAGCATGACCTAATCTTGAAAGATGATTTTTTTTTTCTCATATCTGACACCCATTTAAGACACCCGATCAGACAAGGAGACAGACACATTTACACAGCTCTGGAAACCTGAAAAAACGTCTCACAGCTGCAGACATTGACATGCCAGTCACTAGCTATAATTGATTGTCTTTTAAGGTGCAAAAAAGGTTTTGAACCCCAGTATTGATGTAACCTCTCATCTAACAAGAAGAGCAAGTTTGTGAATGTGCATGTGTTCAAGAGACAAATACAGACAGAGAGACTTAGACAGTGAGTGAAGATGAGTGTCTGTAAGTGAAAGAGGGAGAGTGACAATGTGAACACATATAGAGAAGCAGACGGTGTAGGCTGTTCCAGTACAATACTGGGAGTTGATGGGGATCAAATGGTAAATGACATGCTCCACTGATTATCAATCTATAAAGTGGGTGCTCTTACACACAGCTGAAAAGAAGAAGGCCACACCAACTGTATTTGCGTGTGTATCTGATGTAGTCCACACACACACTTGTGTATGTGAGTCTGGGTGAATAATCATTTACAGTAACTTGCATCAGCGCGCACACACACACACACACACACACACACACACACACACACACACAAAGTGCCATGACAAATTATTCAGTCAGCAACACTAAATTAGTAGACAACCAGACCTTTTCCCGCTGAAATGCAATACCTGAATTGGAAATAGGTTTTCTACATTTCCCCTGTTATTCATCAACACACTCATTTAGTCAGGACTTGATTTAATTAATGGAAAGGTTCCTGAGTCATATCTCATCCATTTTGGCGCTGGTTTTTAGTGGTAAATGTTTAGTGCTTCTTTTTACACATTTTACGACAAAAATGTATTCATAAAGTGATTTCTTTTTCAAACCGCTCCAAAGCTTTAAGGCTTTTTATTAAGATGTCACTCTGGCTTGACAAGGGGAGGTGGATATTCATGTGCAATGTCACCTAACTAAATGCCCTCAGATAATAAAAGCACACTATCTGATATAAACCTGAGCTTTGATAATGTGACATGCATTTTCTTGAAAGCACTAAGTTGCAGTACAGTGTATATGGATAGCACCAGTTTGTTTAAAGGAAGATGAGAATATCTCTCTTATTAACATGGATAAGCACAAAAATAGATGGATAGCATGAGGGAGGAAATGGAAGTGAGTATTAATCACAGTATTAATCATTGTTATCTTTCAGAGCAACACCGGAAGGCTAACAAGTATACAATAATATGATATGTATTTTTCTTCTAGCTAGTGTTGTCTGTTTACACTTTAGAAGGTTTAACATTTAATTATCCTCTGCTGATAAACAACGATTAGCTAATGCATGAACGATTATTACTCTTTTATGAATAATTAACAATTAAACAAAGCATTATCTTAAAAGTCTAGACTCTAGGTCATTAACTAAATTATCATTATAAACAACTGTCAACATACCTGGAAGATTACAAGTAGTCTAATTATCAACATATGTGATGATAACAGTAGGGATTAGAAATAATTTGCTCTGTGCCAGCATTTACAGCAGTACACCATCATTTGCACTTGCACTTGCATTTGCCTGTGCACAAAAACACACACATACCCTTGCCATTGACAGTCTACTGAATATCACTTTATCTATCTACCGCAATGAAATAATCATCACCCGGTGCTGAAGATAAACCTTCCCTCAACTCCACATCGGGTCTGTTGATCCTGCCTGTGTCCGACCTGAAGCAAAGCTTTGGAGCCCACTTTGATTTGAAAACAAAACAAAAAACAGAGAGAAATAGAGAGATTCAAAACTCTATCCCAAATGCTCGTACTGGCATCTCCAATTAGAATATGAGACAATTAAAAGGTAAAATATGGTTAAAAAAATATGTATAAAGATGGGACCAATAACATGTACTTTAATATTCACTATCCAAACTTCCTATGATATAAATCCAACTCTCTATTCTGTAATATACACTTTTTTCTATTATGTAAATTACACTTAATGAAGCAGTCGTGGGAACTAAAAAGCAATGTACTAATTGTCTAAAGAACCAGGTAGTCCCTTGATACTGATAAATAATCAAAATTCTGAATAGTTTGATATTTATTATATTGGGAACCTTTGTAGCAAACCAACTAGTTCAAATACAATTTGAATTCCTGTGAAAGCAGCTGTTAGAGAACAGATGGGAAATACAAAATGTATCTTCCTTCCTTAAAAAGAAAATTATAGTCCAGTGAGAAAAGAAAAGAAAGAAAATCTCTTTGGTACTAACTTTCAGCTGGGAGAACATTTTTTTTATATTTTACTCAATCTATTATGTATCCCCAGTTGAATTAACTAAAAGGGACATGAAATGAGGGGAAAAGGGGAGTCTGATGTGTATCGATGCCTCATTTGAATTACCCAATTTGTGTATATGAAATAGAATAAAAGAGGAAGAGAATAAAAGATGCAAACTAAGGTTTGAAAGTAACATTAAGTCCCTGTGATCATTCAAAACCCTGGGGACCAGCATCAGAGAAAAGTCAGTATAAAGCAGATTACTAACTAAAACATGACAGTATGTAGGAAAAAGAAAGTCACTGAAGGCTATTCACTCTGGATTCAAAATCACTATTAAAGTCTCAGCTTGCCATTTGATACTGTGTGCTGCTTACCACTCCCCTCATCAAACTTTTGTAAGTATTTCATTATTCCCTATAGATGAATCAAGATGAAGCCAGTTCAAGTTATAATACTTGATTTTCATCACCTCAAACCCCATTTATGATAGCATTCATGGCTGGCATTGTCAGCTTAAGCCATTCAATACATGTGCATTCTAATATGTTTTTGTAAATAGCGTACCAACAAGGGATTTGAAGCAAACCACAAATGCACAAATTGGACATGATGTGGAAAACAAATGCCTCTGCCCATGGTTTGTTTGGCTGACCTCTGTCATGGGGCAGACACTGTAGCTATAGCTAAAAAATGTAATGTCAGGGCTGCAACAGCGATACCAGCCTGGGCTGCTTGTGTTTCCTCCTACACATTTCTGATGCCAGCATTAAGGCATTTTTAGTAACACAAATCTAGAAAAGCTGTCTCAACTGCAAACCTTCTGCTCACTGCTCTATGTACGGGGGCACTCCTGTTCACTCCTTTGAACAAGTATGCAGTTTTTATTGCATTTCTGACGTACTAGCCAATCAAGGCAGCCCCAGTGGCTTATATGTGTGTGATTTCTGAAATCAGGGACGTGTGTTATTAAAACTCGGTTAACCAAATCGACCAGGAATAAAATCTTAAGGATTATAACTTGAAGCCAAAGGAGGGTGTATTCAAATAAAAAATAAAAAACACACATATTATTAAGGAATATCATGTGATTTGTATTCATGGCAGAAGTCTTAATCCTATGTGAATCTGACAAAGCTGTAATGTAATTCTAAATCTAAAGCTCACAGTCTCTCCATATCCTACATGACATTAACAGGTATGTCTTTTTGTTAGTGTAGCTTCTCTAAGCGGCATTAACTAAACAAAACATAGAGAAAAATGTACTGTTGCACTGCACTGCATTTAAATTCTTTATCACTGAGGTAAATACAGTTTCATTCAAGTGCTCATATTATGATTTTTGGCTTTTCCTCTTTCCTTTATTGTGTTATATATCTTTTTGTGCACGTTATAGGTTTATAAAGTGAAAAAGCCCAACGTTCACCCCAAAGGGACTTACCATCTTCCAGAGAAAACACTGTTCACAAACTGCTCCAAACAGCTCTATTGTAGTCCAGCCTTTACTTGCGAGACGAACGTGTCACTTTGTAACACGTTATAATGCTCGCCTAGCTGCTAGCATGGCACTCCCTCATGCTCTGCAACTGACTGGCTAGCAGTACTTACTGCGCATGTGCTACTCCCAACAAAGATGGAACAGAAGTGAGATGACTCATTCTGTAGCTAAAACGGAGAGCTCAACACACAGGGTGAAAAGAGGAGCTGCAGCAATGTGCAGTACAACAAAAATATGATGTTTTCTGAAAATTAAACCAAATAAACCTATTCTGATATACCCTCTAAATACAATTATGAACCTGAAAATGAGCATATGAGCACTTTAAGGCTGACAGTGATTTCCATTACTTCATTCTTTGATGTATTGATGAGGCCACAGCAACAAAGGCAAGCAGAAAAGAAAGGTGTAACTTTCACAAGGCCAACACATGCTAAAATCATTCTCTGGATTTCTGTGAGATGCAGTCCTAATAGGCTGCTAATAGAGAGCAGCATTCAACACATAGCAACAGTCGCTTGACAGCTCTTTGACAGCTAAATTTAAGTTCAGACACCTGATAGAATGTGCCAAAAGCTGTGTTGTGTGTTTTCCACATTATGCTGTCATAGGAACAGCTCTCAAATTCAAAAAGTCATTTTCATGTTTTACATGAAATGTACACTGGATGTTGAATAGATGAGTGATGCAGGATTTTTTCCTTAACACACTACAAACTTAACTATTGCTGTGCCAATACCAGCACAGTTACTATTGTGGAGCCAATTATTTTGGATAGCCATACTTTAAAAAAATATTTTCAAATACATAAATTTATCAGAATTGGTATCCTCTTACTTATTCATTCAGATCACACTGCCTAAATCTATGTGGGGTATGTTACAAAAGGTCACTTGAAGTTTTAGCTCTACAAAGGACAGAGACTGATGTAACTGGATGTAAAATTCCACAGAGAATAATGTCACACCTCATAATTCCTCATATATCTTTGCATTAGCTCATTTGATTATTTGATAAGGTCTCATTGTGATATGAGGGCCATATGTTATCTATTCATGGACGGATTCATTAGAATGTATCTGGCAGAAATGTAGATATTAACAGCAAGTGGTACCAAAAAAAACATTATTAAAAACATCATGCCGTAAAACCACTTCAGACAAATCCTGCAGGACTGTTTGTTGCCTGAATGAGCCTGCAAGTTTGTGTGTTCTACAAAATTGCATTTCAATAAGGAATACTAGAAAAAGAAATAGAAAAAGGAACATGATTTTGCAGGTAGAAGCTAATCTTTATTTCTCACACTTTTGCTGTTGTGCCTGTCTCTATGCTTGTGTACATGCAGCACTGTTTTCTGTTTGTCCAAATATTAGCAAATGAAACTCAGTGAGCAACATGAGCCTCATTGCAAAGCCTGATCCGACTTCTCTAAACAGCACTTTGTTTTCTAACATTGTGACCTATTTGATTGTTATATAATGTGCACAGTTCATTACTTATTCTCCTTGGGGGAAAAGGCCAATTAAATCAAAATTTGCGAGAAAACAATTATCATTACAAAGACTCATCATCGCCGCAGTCTTCATGACAACCACAAAAACGCACTGTCAAGGAGTACACACAACAGCAATGATAAATGTCAGCGATGAAACTGGAGTATTTTCACGGGATGATTATAGGATGGCATGGAGACTACACACTACATCTTAATCGCAACAGCTGCCAGCTCAATTAGTTGGCAGCAAAGCACAACAGCTGCCTCACACACACACACACACACACACACACACACACACACACACACATATGGATCCACACTCACAGTGTCAAGCCAAGTAAATGCTGGATTCCAGTAAACTAGAGCTATAAATGTCCTGTGGGCGCCAATAATACTGAGAATACTTTTAAACACACACCAAACCTGAACACTAAAGTAAGGAGATCCACACAAATCAGACCAATCGGGGTTTGTTTGGACACTGCAGCTTTTAATGGCAGCCATCTTGGCTTTCACAATCCTTCCCTATGGCTGTTGCTGAGTAATTTGTGCTTCACTATAACCTGATTTATGGAGTGCTTGGCACATCGATGGCAAATACCTCCCAGTTCTAGAGAGGGGGCATCTTCATGGCTCTATCTGTAAAGAGAGCAGGCTGAGTGAGAGGCCCCAGCCAGATGCCTGACCTCATCTAGCCTCTACTGGTCCAGTGAACCTGAGGTATGATGGTATGTGATGATCCTGGGTATAATTTTTTCAGAGCCAGGATCTATTTCATGCACAGATTGACTGCAGTGACAACACTGACTTTGTTACTCTGATGGTCAGTGTGGGCTGTAGTTTATCTCTTAGGCCAATCTCCAATTAACAAGCTTCAAGGAGTATAACATTAGATGCTATCATAAAATGCAGTTTTTTATACTCACTATGTTTTTTATACCTTCTGAAACTGAACCAAATTTGTCCCTGCATTCAAGATCTGCTTTTGGCTCTTTCCATTGAAATACATTGGAGTTAAAAGTTAACAGTATAGTGTAGTGAATGATATACATTTTTTTGAATGTGTACAGTATCACTACATATTTTCTAATAGCTTGGAAGATAAGTCACACAAAAGGCACATTTGGCAGTGAGTGTCGATTTGAATTGTTTTCAATGGATTTGAAGCATCTGGACGCTGATTTTGCCTGTATGGCCAAGAAAAATACACCTGCATGATACACAGTTTGGCAAGAGTGAGTATCATTCCTGGCTGTGAATTATAGTCAGTCAGAAAGGAAATAATATCCACCGTAATAAATAAAGTATGCTTTAAAGGTATAATCTGTTACTTTTGTCGGTGTGCAAACACAGCGTTCAAAGCCGGTCCGCATTCGGTGGAAATCCAGGGTTAATCACAAATAAACATACCTACACTTCCACACGACACATCACTTTGTGTTTTATGTGGGTGTTTCCCCTGCACCTAGTCTCTATCGTCTGCTGCAAGGAGCTGTGCTCTAATTGTGCGTTGATATCAGACACACATGACAAAGCGGCGGTATTGGGAATGAGAACAGGCTGCACACCTTGCACGCTGTTATTCGCTGAGATTACATCCCCACGTGGGGCCAAAAGGCTTTTTGTTGATACCTATGAATGTCCTGCACACAGAAAAATAAGAAGAAAAGACAAAATACAGGCAAAGGGCCGAGTCTGTAGATACAGACACTGTCACACATTTCTAGTGAGTCATAAGTGATGATTGAGAGAGAATTATTGTTGTATACATTGTATACATACTGCATACTATACCTTTAAGTATAGTAGCAGATACGGAGCAACAGTACCATCACTAGTAGTGTATGTGTCCACCTGGCAAATGTAAATCTAATATTCACCCTCTTTTAGCTCTATTTTTTGTCTCTACCAACTCCTAAGGGAAATATTTGGCTGCTAAATGCTCTGCTATGTTAACTAGCTAGTCGCTTACTGTATCTGTCTGCTCTTTGGTGCTTAGCAGGTAGAGTGGTATTTTAGAGCTTTTTATCTGAAAACAGCTGCCTGCTACAGTGGAACGTGATGCTATAAGAGCAATGAGATTGAACCAAAACAGTGAAGTTAAGGGCTGGAAAGCTAAACAATGAGCTGAAACTTACTATAAATCTCTGTAAAGCAAAGGGGTGCAAAAAGAAGCTTCAATTGACTAAATATACTGTACTATTATTTATTATGAGTAATGCTTTATTTTATGTTGCAAAGCTGATACTATGTTAACAACTTGAAATACACAACACTTTAAACTGATGCTGTAAATGATCCCTTTTCAATTTTGCCACTTTACTTCTGCTCTCTAAGTGGCCAGATTTACAACATTTAAACAGCGTATCCCATGAGCGTTGGCATGCATTTGCATGCTTTCAAAGCCGCAGTAGCTGTTGAATGCTAGCGAATAAAAAAATCATTGTTGTGTGGTGTTCACATTTTACTATACAAAATTGCAGCAGGAATGGCCCTCCGTGGCCGTGAGCAGGTGGCTTAGCAACTAGTAACCTTCTAATTACACATGAAATGTGTTTGAGACCATAATGACAACTGTAAAACATTTTATTTTGAGAGAGATTGAAACTTTTTGAATCGGTTTCTAATGGACCCATACTGTAGGTTGTTAGCATGCAGCTGCCATCAGTGGTACTACACCAAAAGGCGCTCTTCTCCATATGAGCTGCTGCTTGGTCTCTCTAATATACAGACACAACCATCTCCACTGTCAATCAAGCCATCATCAAATATGTATCAGGAGCCTCACAGGCGCCTGTAACGTAGAAGAAAAAAAAAAGATTGTGTGTGTGTGTGTGTGTGTGTGTGTGTGTGTGTGTGTGTGTGTGTGTGTGTGTGTGTGTGTGTGTGAGTGTGTGTGTGCCTGCATGCACATGTCCTACGATCTGCGTGCTAAACAGCATCCGCAGAGTGAGCTTCCAATGTGCTAGCCTCAGATCCATATTCAAAAGAAATCTAACCCATATTCTACTTTTGTAAAAAATCCCAGCCCCCCATACTGACTAATGTATTTCTGTACCCCAGTGTTTTTTTCAAAAACTGAAGTAAAACTAGAAAGTTGCTTGTGGAAAAAACTAAAATGTTGTTAAAATGATATAGAGTGGGACTGTGGGGTGTGGCCTTGACCAACTGCCACTTTGCTTGTTTGCAAGCCATGATGTCTCTCTCTTTCTCATGGCAGGCCAAATTCTCTGGGCGGGCAAAGCAGAGAAAGGGGAGGTAACCTTCCTCCTTATGACAACATAAGGAGGAGATTCCAGATCGGCCCATCTGAGCTTTAATTTTCTCAAAGGCAGAGTAGGATACCCAGGGCTCGGTTTACATCTATCGCCATTTCTAGCCACTGGGGGACCATAGGCAGGCTGGGGAAACTCATATTAATGTTAAAAAACCTCATAAAGTGAAATGTTCATGCCATGGGACCTTTAAAGCTTAATTGGCTAAAATAATTTTTGCAGTGGGGTTTTCCACTGTGTAGAAAATGTTCACATAGTTCATGAGGGAATTGTAAGAACATGATACAATGACAGAACTGCCAATACAACAATGTCCAGTGGCAGAGCTCCAGTGTTGTTTAGACAATTCAGAATACAAAGCAAAGCTATGTAAATTAGATATAAATAGCCATGTAATATGGTAGTCCAGATTAGAATCAATTATTGGTTCCCCACCGTCCACTGCAGGAAACTACAGCTATTGCTGAGCTTTAAGAACTTACCAGCTATTTCCTGAAGAACATCATTATCTACAGTAAATTGCCCTCTCAAGTCTAATTATTTCTCCCGACTATATTTCAGACTATCAGGCTCATGGTGCATCAAGTGGACCATTTCAACCCAGCAGGGTCTGTCCTTTTAGCCTGTGTTAATAAACACTCATTTTGTGAACTGCTGAGCGGGCTGCATCGAGTCCGAGGGTTGACTGTCCCTTTAGCAGCTGTTTTCAAAACCGATGACAAGGTTGCAATGTATTACTTGTAATTCTGTGAAGTGTAGCTACAAATTAGTTCGGGGAGACATTCTCTCAGCTATTGGCCTTAACGCATCAGCTCTAAGGAGCGTACTTCACACCCTATGTAATAGTAAATGTTCTGTGACGTTAAGATCACGAGACAAAGAAAGGTTTTTAAAGTGCCCATATTATGAAAAAAACACTTTTTCTGGGATTTGGGGTGTTCTTTTGTGTCTCTGGTGCTTCCACACACATACAAAGTTTGAAAAAAAATCCATCCATGCTGTTTTGAGTGAGATACAGTTTCTGAATGTGTCCTGCCTTCAGTCTCCAGGTGAGCTGTTCAAAATCTGCACGGCTTGTGACGTCACAAGCCGAAACAAGCTGGCTAACCACAACCATTAGCTCATAGCGTAGGCGTTAGCGTTAGTATGATAATGCTAACGCTAATGCTAACGCTAGCATGCTACCTCGTTCTCAATAGCAAAGCACTGCTACAACACACACAAGTTCACCATAATCTACAAAAGAACTACTTACATGTGCGCCCTCATTTAGAAGTCTCCCAGCTAATCTTGCCTTGTAACTGACCGAAGTTGTAGAAACAGCCTTTCTTTTACTGTCTATGGAGCTAGCTAGCTGACATGATCTACATCTGAGCTACTGCACATGTGCGAGTGCAATCAAAGATAGTACAGAAGAAGAAGAAGAAGAAAAGAGGTCTCACTCTGTAGCTAAAACAGAGACCAGGTGAAAAGAGAATCTGCAGCAGTGAGAGAGAGCTGTGCAGTACAACAAAAATATGGTGTTTTTTGAAAATGAAACCATGTAAACCTATTCTGGTACAACCTTAAAATACAATTATGAACCTGAAAATGAGCATATTATGGATGCTTTAAATGCTTAGGATTTCTTCTATAAGAGCTGTGCTCTGTGCATTCAATAATTTGTGTGTTCACTTGTAATACTGTTTGTAGTGTGCACTGAATAGGGGAATCAAGTCTACATTGTTAAAGCAACTCAGATCCCCAAGAGCCTGGGGCTGATGAACACTGTGAGATGCTGCTGAAAGCTCTGGAAAAACCCTCAGTCAGTTGAGATTCTTTAAGTCTAGCAGTTGTTTTTTGCTCCTTGGGTTCAGCCTGCTCTCCGGGGTTAAATCATTCCATACGTCAAGTTGTCCTATCCGCTCAGTAAAGATGTCAGCGACGGGTACGGGCAGGTGCGGAATCGTACCCAGGGTGAGTCTGAGTGAGACGGAGGCAGCTGCCCGGAGGCAGAGAGGCTTTGCCCGGTCAGGCTCCGAGATAGCGTTATATTCTGCCTTCTGCTTAGAACTGGTGACTTTACAGCTAACAGCAACTTAATACAACATAGTCTCTGGCTTTTGTACAATATCTAATGCATTTTCCAGAGACTATTTTTGTTTCATCAGCAAATTAAGAAACCTTCAGCAAACTCCATTCATTTCAATCCAATTCCAATTTAGACCATGGCCACCTATTCTTTTTTGTTCATTCTGCAATACAGCATTTGTTCCACCTAACACGGGAATGCCAATATTTCTGTGGGGCTTTGTCTTGTACTCACCTTGCAAACATCAACCATCAGAAAAGTTGCAAGGTAATCTGACTGTTAGTGTGCAACAACTAGGGCTGTCCCGAGCATCTGCATGTAGATACAGAGGCAGATGAAGGGATTTGTTTGTGTATCAGTATAAACAGGTTTTAGATCCCGATCCATTTCCAGTCATTTATCTTTGTTACCCGTTGTTCACCAGCATTGGGATAACATTTCCCATGTATAGAATACTATTTGCTGGAGACAACATATGAATTTCAGTATTTTACTAAAGCTGGAAATGAAGAGCACGCCACTCTCCTTGAATATTATACATGTTAACATCTGGCCAATGACACCATATGAAAATGATCCCTTTGGTTAACTCTGGCCTATAGTACATGTTGTGTATGTTGATCAATGTATGTTGTCTATGTAAATAAATAACTGGGACACAATACAACACATTATAAGACAGCATTATGGAAAGCTATATTGCTGTGCTGGCTGTAATTTCTTAGTTTGGTACTAGTCTGACATATCTTTCAAATTGCATCAGCTTTACTATTTTCTATTTAGGTTTCTTTTGGGCCAAGTGTGCCCTTCACTTTTTTGTGTTCATTTACAATTGAAAAGTCAAACTACTATGCCTGCAGCATTAAGTACAAGCAGATAATAAATGGCAACAAACAAAGAACGATAGATCACTTTGCCCCAGTAATTTGAAACTCTGAGTTTGTGCATCGCATTGCACTACCATTAAAACACACACTACCTAAACCATGCACATGTTATCAAAGAAAGTAAAGCTCATTGAAGAAGAAAGAAAGAAAGAATAAAAGATAGTCACAAAGAGAACAGAGACAAATTACAAAAATATGGAGGGAGCAAGTGACGGAAAGATTAAGAGAAACCAAGTGAAGAAAAATTAGTGAGTGAGAGCAAAACTGAGTGAACAGAGTGAGAAGTAGCTAGAGATAGAGAAAGGCATCCATCCATCATGCCACGCTGCTTCTGTCAGACATGAGTAATAGATGAGGAAAGATAGAGGAGAGAGCAGACACTCCTCTTCAATCTATCTCTATTCACTATCTAAGTTCGTTTGTCAGGTCTGCTCTGTCACCCCAGACCAAAACAATCACAGAGGAGAGAGGTACAATTAGACGCAAACACACGGATACAAACAGAAACACTGAGATGCTCAAACAAAGAACAGCCGTTTAACTGAAGAGAAAAGAAGAGGAAAACGAGAAGTAAAATTGAAACTGCATACTGGTGTATCACTTTACTTTAAGTGCACAAAAAGAATAACGTATGATTAAGTAATTAGTAATGAATGAGAGGTTACTAGTTTGTGAATTGGAATAATGATGACCACTTTTCTTATGACCTGTTCCTGATTAACTCTGAACCAGCCGCTGAACTGCACAGATACTTATGAACTTATCATTACCTAATGAGTCATTAATAAAAAGTTTTTTTTTTAAATTATTTTATTCATAAAGTTTATTCTCCAGTAACTCTTAATTATCTACTATATAGTCCTTTAATCTGAGCTGTTCAGGAGCTACTAATTAATGATTCATTAATTATCAGGTCGTTCCTCAGCAATTACTCACATTTGTGTGTACCATATTGTAAAGTGTTGCTGATACAAGCTGTGACAAGATTCAAAAATACGACGAAAAAGCCAATGTTTTAAAGAAATCCTTAATTAATTCATGTAAAAGCAATATAAAACCCCACGTTATCAACGATGAAAATCTAAACAACTGTCATTTATTACAGTGACTATGCTTTTTTGACTTGTATAACAAAGACACATTTTTTCAAGGGAATGTTTCAATCTATGTATTATGCAATGTTAAAATCAATCTACTGCAATGTCATTTGCATGCTGTTAATACAATTTAATTAAAAACACTGTAAAAGCTGCACTCACTGTAAAAGCCTCTCAGTTAAAAAGTACCAATTAAGGCTTTTATTATAACGCAACTGCAAGTCTTCAGTAATAGTAATAGTGTTAAACTGGGGTTAGCCACTCATTCCTACATTTAGATTTTTTTTCTATTTTTTGGTGAATTAGTTTTACACTGTGAACTCATTGAAAGAGCCGTAGGTGCTTAATGCAGAACCATAAATCTCCATATATACCATATATGCAGTGATGGTAAGGTAGCATTTTATGCCCCATAACACACATTATTAATAGAAAGTACCAGTGGGCCATTATCGTCATAAAGTTTACTAATTTGATACTGTAATCATGATGTTAAATGCAATACTTTATTCACATATTCAATGTGACCGGACGTGTTGAAGTGGCTTCAGAAGAGTTGTACAAATGGCAGGATTAGGACTAATGTTTTTACCAGTCATGGCTAATAATTATTGGCAGACTTTTGAGGCTGTCCAAGACTGAGGTACCCATACTGGATAAGGCATATAGGCTATCCGTTCCACATCCCTCAAATAGTCGGTAGGGAACACAAAATACTGGAATCCCTTATGTTACCTAGCTATCACTTTGACAAAGGTAAGAAATCCCGCCAAATTAAACATATCTCAGACTACAATTCCCAATACAAAAATGTAAGTATGCAGATGACAGATTTTGTGTGACTTTGCAGAGCTTGATATGCATGCACCTCCACCAGATAAAACCAAGACTAATCATTCCTCTTGGTTTTTGAGTAGTAAGAAACAAAAGCAGAGAATTGCTGCTGTGCACCAGTATGGACCCAAAGATTGGTCAAAGGATGATAAATATAGATACTCATATTACTGTTGACAAATTTGAGGCATCCGTAGCTACAGGTTGTATCACCAACACCTGTCTCTTCTGCAGAGCTTCCTGTAATTGGTCCGAAAGTCCAAACCATCCAAAAAATGCTTTCATGCTAGAAACCAACTGGACCATATTTCAATTTGATCCGAACAGAGACCACCTGCAATTTTTGTTCTGATCAAACTGAAAACCAAGCAAGGTAGTTGTGAAAGGGCTCTTAAATCAGGAAAACCTTTTACTGGTTAAAGAAGAAAAAAAGAGAAGAAGAAGAAAATACAACTGCCATCCCCAGAGATAAAGTTTGGAAACCTCTGGCTGCTTGCTCAACACAGCACCATTCTAATTCCATGCTGCTTGGCATTCAGCACGCTGCTCACTCCTCTTTCTCCTGGCACCATCCCTCCCTCCTTCTCTTCACCTCTCTCTCTCTCTCTCTCTCTCTCTCTCTCTCTCTCTCTTCTCTCTCTTTCAGCAGCATTTCTCACCCGCTCTTCCCTGGTGAGGTGGGATTGCGCCACTGAACCAGCATCTGTTGCCATGCGTGTGCACACACACACACACACACACACACACACACACACACACACACACACACACACACACTAACTGTGTAGACATTTAAACCCCTACTGTAGTGGACAGCATGTCGCTGTGTTAAGAACATCATCATGACATGTTGGACATTAAAACTATAAAACAGCGTGTTGCCATATAACAGTTTAACACCTAGGGCTTCATGCCGAAATATTCTTACCTTATGTTCTTTTTTTCTGATTCCTTCTTCCTCTTTTCCTCTTCCCTCACCCTTTACCACATGAAGTGTCTCGTCATTTTTTTTTCTTTCTTCTCACTACCTCCAGCCTTTCCCCTTTTCTTCAGCCTGTCCTTACTTGCACATCTTTTATTACTTCAACATCACTCCATCTTTTTTTGTCTTCTTGCAAACGTTGGCCCTTGCTGCAGCCACATCCTCCTATCTCCGTGCATCCTATCGTTTTTATAATATAAAACGTACAAATATCCATACACCAATGTGTACAAATAAACATTCAGTCTGAGTCAGAACCACCACTCACTTGAGCCTCACTTGTACCTGTAGACCTCTGTACTGTTAATCATTTCCCCACAGAGATGAAACTGTATTCTCCTTCTCTCTCTAAAACTCATTGAGCTTCTCTGTGTGAGTTCCACTTCTTTTCTGCTCTGTCTCTCTCGCTCATACAGACACATCAATCAATTAGACTTACACGCCTCCAAAATTTCCACTTCTCTCAAGCTTCACTATTCAATCTGGTGATGACAGAATGAAAGGTAATTTGCATGGCGCCAAAAAAAGTTAATTTAAAAAGGTGCTTGGATATAGAGCCAGTCAGACATTATGGGGAATCATGGCAGTTGATGAGACAGAACCACACTATTATCACAGACCTACGCCACTCAGGGTTTATAATTGTGTAATCCATTATACGATTTTAATAATACAGTCCCAGATTATGTAAACTGATTTTATTCCATGCTTCTTAATTATCTAAATAGGATCCTTCCCTTTAGAACCAAGCCTTCCCGTTTACTTCTTTGACTCAACGCAAACCAATTACCTGTAAACATGAAGTACCATGCATTGTCAGCCCTTTGCTGAAGTAGAGGAAATATTAAGGCACACTTTTCAATTGACACATGTCATGTCCCGTCAATCTCCCACCACTGCTGCATTCAATTAGGAGGGAGAAAAGAACCCAGCCATATACTAATCTGCACCTGAGTGACAGGACAGCAGTACATGTGACTGCAGTATTCAAAAGGACTGGAAGGTTTGACAGCAGTTTTCTCACACTTTCTGGCCCCAGTTATCCCTCTGGTATGTTTTCTGTAACCTTCAGCCTAAACCCTGATAGGTCAGAGGGATCATGAAGCGCCACTTTCAAGGCTTGTTTTCATACCCAAAATCAGGGTCAAATGAGTCTCTGTGCTTAACTCTTTGCAAGAAATTTCTGCCTTTCCTGCGCTTACCTTAGAACTGGCTGTGCAGTATACATGAGTCTGCCTATTAGCTCTGTCCTTTCTTAATCCATTCTGACATCTGATGTGTAAAGGAATAGTTCAACATTTTAAGAAATATGCTTGGCTTTCTTGCCGTGAGTAAGATGAAACGAGAGATACCACTCTCTCATCGTTAAATATGTAACTGGGGCCAGCAGCTGGCTAGCTTTGCTTAGCTTAGCGTAAAGACTGGAAACAGGGAAACTAGACAAGCTCCAAATATAACAAAATCCACCTACCACGTCTAAACTTAACAAATTAACATTGAGTCATATTTGTTTAATTCATACCAAAACTGAAATGTAAAAACAACACATTGGGGTTTTGCAGGGGATTAGCTAACCCGCCACTGGCAGTCGCTTCATGTTTATAGGACAGACAAGAAATAAGTGTTGTTACTCTTAGCATTTCTCTGCAAGAATGCGATTAGCTGTATTTCCGAAATGCAGACTATTCCTTTAAGGTGTCTGGCATGCACTTTTTACCTTAAAAGCAATTCATTGAACAAAGTGATTTTCCAAAAAGGGAAGACAAATTAGCCTGACAAGCCAGACCCACATCAAGATGTTGGGTCTGGGAATTCACCATTGGCAGGGCTCAATCTGAGGGGCGGGATAAACGGTTGTCTTTCAAATTCCCTCTGCACTCATAGCCAACCAGAGCAATGCTAGTTGATAGATTAAACTTTTGCCGTATCCGGTCGGCAAAACTCCGAACACATCTTCCTTTTTTAAGAATGACTTCAGTGCTTAACTCCAAATCTTCCAGAGTCGCGACCAAAGCCGATTCGAAAGACCGCTGTTCGCCAGCAGCAGCAGCAGCCATCATCTTTGTTTTCAAGTAGCAGGAAATTCACACAGAATCGTCACAACTCTGCCGTCCTTATGTTAAGCCCACCCACCGACTCTATACACGATGTGATTGGCCTGACCAGAATTTGTTTTTTCCAGCTTGCAAGCCAACGGAGAGTTGCTAGACTGACCCTGGCTGCAAATTACATTTGCTGCTGCTAGGGTGCGTCTAGATTTCTAGGCTAAAGACAAATAGCTTTCCTCACATGAATAAATATAAGATTCCAAGTAGTGTCGTGGATTCTGTGACTTTGCAAATTGGGCTATTTGAGATCATTAAACAGTTAAATGTCCAATTGTATGTCTCATCTTGCTGCAAAATCACCAAAAAATGCTCAGAGCCATTACTTTTAAAAACATAACTTGCACAGATATATATTCAATTATTTTTAGGATTCTCAAGTGTTCTGTTTTGGAGTTGCTTCATATGAATTTCACATATGAACATGAAAAAAGCAAAACAATTGTATGTTATGCCATGGGAAAAATAAAATAGCTGGACCTACAGTAGCAATGTCTCCCTGAGGCACTTTATACATTTAATTTTTATTTTTTGACAGCATGTGTAAACTCTGTTTACATGGCGGTGTGAAAATCATGATTTTATTCATGTATAGTGGTATTCATGAGTGGGATATGAAGGTGCATGAGAAGTGCATCTCAAATAAGAGCTTGACATGAATATGAGCTATAGCCCAGAATAGTGTGCACATGTTGGCACACTCACTGGGACAGAAATGTGAGTAACCAAGATGATTTAAAGAATCAAGGCACAGCTCATTACAGCCCACTCTAGGACTACATCAACTACTAATTACACACAAGCATGACTGAAATTTATTTTCATGTTGGTTTGGAGGAAAAGTCAGCCTGCAATCTTCTTTGGGCATATTTGCCAAGTTTGAGGCTCTAAGCTCAATCCTAATGAAATATTCAAATAAAATCTCAGTATTTGAGTTTCACCATGACTGTCGCGGTGCACATGGGGTCATGATCAAAGTTACATGCTGAAAGCGAGTGCTCTTTGTGATTCCATTTACTTCCAGTATTTCCCATTGCAGTAGGGATACTGATTAAGTGTACACGATGATTGCATGCATTAAGATTGGGATGTGAAATGCATTAAACACTGAACATCTTTCAAGACTCTGCCTAGTGTTTCAAGCCACATTCAAACATGATTTGTCAATACAAGCAAGAAAATCTGACAAAATGTACTGCAGGCAAGAATGAAATATCGAAAGAAGGCTTCAGCTAAGTCACAGGTATACACATTGGTGATAGAAACTGGAAAACCAGTGAACGACTCCCCCCAAACCTCATTTAATCTTGCATGTGTATTTACATGTGTTTTACGGTGGCTTAGAGACATTTCAAAACCCAATTAAAATGCAAATGGGGCAGTTAGGGACGAGAAAATTTACCAGGTAAAGAGGAGCTGATGAGCTGACACAGCAAACTAAATTGCTTTCTGTGGCTTCTCCTCTTCTCTCTCTCTGTCTCTCCTTCTGTCTCCATGGTGCAGCAACGACCATTACGCAGCAATCCGTTGGATAATACCATACAGTGGCTACAGCATAGCACTGTCAGAGTATTCTACACTTGGCCTCCATCAGTTCAATGCCAGCTGCAACACCTGCTCTCTCTATCTTTTCTCATTCCTCTCCTATATCTTCTTGGTTGTTTTCCACTGCTCCACTATCAATTTCATTCTATTACCTTCTCCTGTCAGCTCCTATTTTCTCTACTTACCTTTCTAGCAGTCCTCCCTCTCACCTGCCATTATGTTCTCTCCTCTCCCTTTCCTCTGAACACCTCTCTCCTATCACCAAGCCCATCTCATCTCTGCTCCTTCTCTGTATTCCATCTCAGCACCCTCTTCTCTGCCCTCTTCCCCTAACAACTCATTTTAAGTCCCTCCTGCCTTACTTCTCCCCCTGTCTGTAGTCCTCCAGTCCTGCCCTCCTTGCCTGTCTGCTCCCCCCTTAATTTAGTCAATTGCAACATTCTCCTCCCTTCAGGGTTTCTTCTATCAATCCATCCTTGCCTCATCGCCCCTTCTCCTCTTAACTCGCAGACCCCCTTCTCCACTCATGCTGTTGTATCCCATCTCTGCTCATATCGAGCCTCATCACACCTCCTCGTCTGTTTCAGACCTATTTGTTCACACTTCCCATGCTTTATAACCCTCTCAGCATCTTTTCTCCTCCGGTCCTGTCTCTAATCTAAAGAAAGGATATCACCATCTCTAAATCGTATGAGGAAACACCAGCGCCATTATCTCCCCATCTGCTTTCTCTCTCTCTCTCTCTCTCTCTCTCTCTCTCTCTCTCTCTCCAACCCTCTCTCTCTCTCTCTCTCTCTCTCTCTCTCTCTCTCTCTCTCTCTCTCTCTGTACTCAACTGGGCTCTTCTAAAATTACAAATCCACCTCTCAAAAACGTCTAAAGACACAGAATGCCAAAGGTGATGGAGGGATGAGAGAAGGGAGAGAGAAATTGTGCGATAATCGGACAGATTAGAAAAGTAGATAAAGAAACTGCCATACCTGCGCGTCTCCCTCTCCTCTCCGGTTAGGTGGCGGTTTCTCCTCCGGTTATCTCCCAATCTTGTCAAGTCAGGTGAAGATCTCCACTCAGCAATTAATATGTTAAAAAAACATCCTCCTGGTCAGATAATCTCTCAAACCAAATAAGAAATACTATCCACTTTTTTGGGGGGTCTTGGACCGCACGACGCTGGTCACGCTGTTCCCGGAGTGGTGGTGGGGCAAGCGAGGCGTTTCAATTTAGTTCCCGCTGACTTTGCATTTAAAGCCCGTAGGGGTACACGACCGGTGGAGCCGATAACCTACAGCAATCCGGTGTCCGCAGCTGATCCACTGGGACGGAACTGTGAGCGTGGAGAAAACGCCGTTAAACCGGCTCCCAGTCGCGTTGCGCATTCATTTGGTCTCCACATGAGCTCCCCGCGTTTCCGTTAAGATTCCGTTATTCGGTCATTTAAAGTAAACCACTCAACCGCTGGGCTTAATATCGCCAGGGTCCTGTGTCCCTCTGAGTAGAGGAAAAGCAATGAACAGGGAGAGTGAGGAAACGTCTTTGTACTTGGTGAAACCGGGCACGGTCGTCGTCTTGGGCTACTCAGCCGGTCTCCGTAAGCTCCCCTATAGATGCTCTTTGCTCCCCCATTCAGCAGTCATTCCTGCACCAACATCATATCTCACTCATTAACAGCTCTTTGCATTTGATCTGCACTCTTATCTGAAGGATAATATTCCTTTCTGGTTGAATTGGTCGATAGATGATTATCCACCTCAAGGTAATACATTAAGCAATAAGAGTAGGCTATAAATGGGTAGAAAATAAACTGCAGAATCAGAGAAGCTTGGTAAACGTTCGTCCCCCCTTTTCAGCCACAGAAGTGACTTTGTCTTGACCTCTCTCTCTCTCTTCTCTCCGCGTCGGTCTCTCCAAGGAGAGGCGCCGAACAACAGTGCGTGCTGCCCGGTGGATGGCTTATAGATAGAGGCGTTATAGGTCAGAGTAAAACATGATAAATTCCGCTTGGAAACCAGCGTGAAATCTTTGATGTACCTACTTCTCAAAAAGCGCTCTAATCCGCCACGGTGAGCCTCTTCGTCCCCTCCTGCTGTTACTTTCACACTGTGCGGCGCTTTGTCCCGGGAGGCGATACGCCTACCCGCTCCTCTCCTGTCTGCCCCCTTCCCTCTGTATCCGTGTACTGCTCTTTCTATTGACAATTTGCTGCTTTACAAACTGGAAATAACAGATGGATACGTTGTGACGACTGTGCGTGCTGCCATCGCCGGGGCGCTTGCCTGGGAGAGTAGCCGATATAGTTTGGGTCTGTCAGGAGACACAACAAAACCCGACACGGCCAGAGGTTCTCAAAGTGAGGGGCAGGGAATTCAAGAGGGCCGTGGGAATGCAAGCTGCCTCTACACTATGTTCCTTTGTATGAGTATTATTTAGCCTATTATGACTTTAAGTTTTACAGAAAACACAAAAGTGAAAATTTGTTTTTCAAACACTGCTTTGCATGTTCT
This sequence comes from Sander vitreus, assembly GCF_031162955.1. NCBI lineage: Eukaryota > Metazoa > Chordata > Actinopteri > Perciformes > Percidae > Sander > Sander vitreus. Next base: position 17,283,097 of record NC_135857.1, on the reverse strand, counting down.
GGGATCCAACACAAAACAGGGTTTACTTGTAACAATATACAAATATCCAGTTCATTAATTTTGTGTAAATATGCTCACAATTTCCGAAACACATTGTATTTTGTTTGAAAATGTATGTTAAGTTGTAACTTGGAGGTTAAAATGGCAGCTACATCCTACTTTTAGAGCAATAGTTTGACTTTTTTGTGAAATACGGTTATTTGCTCTTTTTCTGAGAATCAGGTGAGAAGAATGAGACCAAGGTATACTGTATATAAAGCTACCGCTAGCAGCCAGCAACCTACTGTATATCGTTGACAACCAGAATCCGAGAATTTACTTTGGCCAACCAATCATATGGCACATACTGGCCATAAAACTACAACATATTGCTTTTACAATTTTTGTACATATTAAACAAATGAGATAGGGAGCTGTAAAATTGCTGGTTGTAGATTTCATCACATTCGGACAGAGCCAGGCTAGTTGTTTCCCCCTGTTTCCTGTCTTTATGCTAAGCTAACCAGCTGCTGGCACTAGATTGTTTGCTCAATAACAGCCATGGCTGATTATTTTCACTTTATTATTATGGACTGGCAGCATGTTACCAATTTGCAACCATGTTACCTGTTTTGTCACGCTTTCATAGTTTAGGATGCTATGCCATTCGAAAAATGACTGTGCCATTTGACATAGACCTTTTTGTTTAGTGGCCACTGCTATACAGTAGATGCAGAAATATCTGACTTCCTCTTTGACACAGATAACCGAAGCATTTGATGGCACGGATAATCAGTAGCTGCAGTAATGAAGGCTAGCATCAGAAATGATTGAAACAGTATGCTCACTTTACAGATTCTACAGGATTTCATGGATTATCAGAATCAGAATCAGAAAAGGTTTTATTGCTAAGTACGTTTTTTAACACATGCAAGGAATTTGTTTTGGTGTTGTTGGTGCACGTCACACATTCTTTAGATGGAATATTAAACAATATAAGTATAGGTACAAACAATATAAGTATAAGTATATTTACACAGTATATATTAAGTTAAAAATAAAGATATAAATAAAAAATAAAGAGCAAAGAGCATTATAGCAGAGAGAGAATAGTGGCATGAAGGTGGAGAGTCAGGGTGGTTTCCAGGCCTTGTTAATAAGACTAGTGGCGGGGAAAAAGCTGTTCATGTTACGTGAGGTTTTGGTCCTGATGGACCTCAGCCTCCTGCCAGAGGGGAGTATCTCAAAGAGTTTGTGTCCGGGGTGGGAGGGGTCGGCCACAATCTTTCCAGCACACTTCAGAGTCCTGGTGGCGTATAGGTCCTGGAGCGGCGGCAGATTGCAGCCAATCACCTTCTCAGCTGACCGAATGACACGCTGCAGTCTGCCCTTGTCCTTGGCAGTGCTAGCAGCGTACCAGATGGTGATGGAGGATGTGAGGATGGACTCAATGATGGCTGTGTAGAAGTGCACCATCATTGTCTTTGGCAGGTTGAATTTCTTCAGCTGCCGTAGGAAGTACATCCTCTGTTGTGCTTTCTTCACGAGGGAGCTGATGTTCAGCTCCCACTTGAGGTCCTGGGAGATGGTAGTTCCCAGGAAGCGGAAAGACTCCACAGTGTCAATTGTGGAGCCACAGAGGGTGATGGGGGCAGGTGGGGCTGGGTTCTTCCTGAAGTCCACAACCATCTCCACTGTCTTTAGAGCGTTGAGCTCTAGATTGTTTTGCTTGCACCAGGTCACCAGGTGGTCAGCCTCCGACCTGTAGGCGGACTCGTCGCCATCAGAGATGAGTCCGATGAGGGAGGTGTCGTCCACAAACTTCAGAAGCTTGACAGACTGGTGACTGGAGGTGCAGCTGTTGGTGTACAGGGAGAAGAGCAGGGGGGAAAGAACACAGCCCTGAGGCGATCCGGTGCTGGTGGTCTGTGAGTCGGAGACGTGTTTCCCCAGCTTCACATGCTGCTTCCTGTCAGACAGGAAGTCAGTGATCCACCTGCAGGTGGAGTCAGGCACGCCTAGCTGGGAGAGTTTCTCCTGGGGCAGAGCCGGGATGATGGTGTTAAAGGCAGAGCTGAAGTCCACAAACAGGATCCTGGCGCAGGTTCCTGCGGAGTCCAGGTGCCGGAGGATGTAGTGGAGGGCCAGGTTGACTGCATCATCTACAGACCTATTGGTTCTGTAGGCAAACTGCAGGGGGTCCAGGAGGGGGTCAGTGATGGCTTTGAGGTGTGAAAGCACAAGGCGCTCAAAGGACTTCATAACCACAGAGGTCAGGGCGACGGGTCTGAAGTCATTAAGTCCTGCGGTCCTTGGCTTCTTGGTATAAAGTGAGTGTTCTACAATTATCTGATAGGTCGTTTTGCTTCATGTTCTATAACTTGAATCTAAGTAGAAACAGCTCTGGGCTATATATGCTAAAGGTCAGTCTAATTAAAGATAAATAAATGTGTGTGTGTGTGTGTGTGTGTGTGTGTGTGTGTGTGTGAGAAAGAGATGGACCGAGTGAGAGACAAATGTAAGGTGAAGAGGTTTATTTCGGGAAACAACATGCATAAAAGTCACTTCTGGTGGCATTTGAAGGTGTAGTGTGAAGAAATTTTAATAAGCCTGCAGCATCATTTCCTTTACTATTGGTCATTACAAGAAAATGGGTCAGAGCCTTGTTTCTGATGGTTCATATGCAAATTAGCAATGTTTTAATTAGAGTGGGTGTCCCCAGGGAGAAACCACATTTACTCATTTTGAGATCCTCAAATGAAAAATAATCACTGACCTGAAGGATCCCGCTGAGTTATCAGTGCTGTGTAGATATCGGTGTATATACAAATACAGTTGTATACAAATCAAGCTATGCCATTGAGTTCATGAACAAGTGAAATCAAAAGAATTGGAAACAGGCTAATTGAGATAAGAAGAGACAGAGGAGTGTTGACTGTAAAATTCTGCAAATCTTTACTGCCCTCAGAAATGTTCAATATTTTCTAAAAACAATCAAACATGAGCTATCAAATTTCACAATCATTTAGCAAACAGCACCTGTTATTCTCACCACTGTACAGAGCCAAAACATAGGTTTCATCAGCCAGCTGGTCCTACTGCTTCATTCAGTCAAGCTAACCCTTAAAGGTCCAGTATGTAATGTGTTTAGTTGTTCATTATCAAAACCGGTGTTGCCTGTTCACAAACTTGTCCTTTTTCATGAATATTTACCGCCACCATCAATTCCAAGTAGTCCTTTTGGCTTGAAATTTTATATTTCCATTTGCATGAACTGGGGTAGACGCTCCATATTCATGCGCCATTTTGAAATACGTTAGCTGGTAAGGGACATACAGGACATACTGCTCCGCCTTTCGCGTTTTCGCTGTCACATGATAAACTCACAAGTGCTGCTAATCTGCTAATGGGTATCGTAGCTTCCCGGCCCCGGCAAGTTTGAAGAAGGAAACATGGAGGACCACACGTATTCAAAATCCAAATTTCAGGAACCAGAGTCTTCTTCTGCACCCAGAAAAATAAAAAGGATATTGAAACGAGCAAGAGGCTGGCTTTTTGAAGCGTGAAGGCTACTGTAGCTGTAATACGCACTTTGAACTGCGTGGCACAAGAGAGTTGATTGCGATATATGATCTCAACGCTAGATGGGAAAAATTCCTACACATTGGACCTTTAATGGCATCTGTCAAAAAACAAATTTTAACAAAGAAAAAGACAAATATGGAGAAAATAACACAATTCTCACACAAACTGGAAACACATTCATCCCTAAATAGACAGTAGGCCTACATATTGGCAGACTACCAGACCAGTGTGAGTAATAGACCCTGGAGGAAAAAACTACAGACTCAGTGAACACAGAACTGGAGGACAGGCTGTGATCACACTGCTCCAAAGGAAAGGTGAGGGGACACTTCCTTATGCAAGGCACTTGTTAGGCAAGATGTTTACATCCCCTAATTCAAGCCAATATCTACTTTTTATTCCTAAAATCCCATAACAATTACATTCTGGGAGTAAAAAAAGAGTAGCCACTGCAGTTAAATAAGTCTTTAGCACATACATAATTAATTGATTAAGTGCTTTGTCGATCAAAAGACAATTAATTAATCAATCGAGGAATCTAAAGATGTTAATCAAGCAAAAATGTTTTTTGTGTCAGCTGGGGCTTCTGGGAAATGGCAATGGGCATTTTTCATGACAATCTGATATTTCATAGATGAAAAAACTATTGGATTAATCTGAAAAATAACAAAAAGATGAATGAAAATAATGAAATATAGTTTATCATGTCTTTCAAACTAAACAAGGTCATAAGTCCTTTGTTACTGCCTGTCAAACAACCCATGTGGACCATTTGTAACCTGGCACTGCTTGGTTAGGTTAAGTTACGCCAGACACTTACAATTAGGCATCAATCGTGGTCATGGTTAACAAAACCACTTGGTTGAGGTTCGGAAACATCATGTTAAAAAAAAAACAACGCTGACTTTGATGGGAAACAATACAAACACTGGTTTCCCATTTCATAGTCACGTGTAAGCCAACCATCCACCCTGGTCTCCTCACTAAGAGGCTGTGAGGTGCTATAATAAGTACTTCTGCCTTTGCCTCCTGGAAACAACGGATAGAAGAAAGGGAAAACATAAACATGTAATGGGTTCATGCATTTGAATAAATTATCAATGCTGTACATTTTCTACTAAGGGCAGTCTTCTTTATTTGCAGCCCTATGTGTCATAGAGAAAAACAATTTCAATGCAAAAAAATTACATTATGACAATTTGTTGGAAATAATTTGCTATTAATACCCAATGTTTTTAGATTACTCATTTTCATATCTCCTTTTTATATTCATTGTGTATTTGTTGCTGCTTTGTGGTGTTTGACTACTGTCATTTCAATACTGAATGTGTTGACATTGCCGTGGCAACATGCTGTGTTTCATAACAATAAAGCGTCTGTGAAGTTGAGAGGGAGAGATAGAGAAGACAATAAGAGGGCACAAGAGATAAAGACAGAGAGGAGGCGATAAAATGTAAGAGAGGAAAGAAGGGAGGGAGCCAAAGAGAGGCAGAAGATCCTCCAGCCGCTTCAGCACCATGGACAGTGTTGCAGCGGGACTCAGCAGCACAAGGCCAGAACAAGCTTTATCCTCAGAGAGAAAAGCTAAAAGCTCTTCTCAACATGCTCTGATCTCTCTCACTCTAACTCTCTTGTTCCCTTACACACACACACTTATCTCACATCCATGTCATGTTGCTCCCTCCTCTCTCTCTCTCTCTCTCTCTCTCTCTCTCTCGCGCTCTCTCTCTCTTTCTCCAACACACACACACACACACACACACACACACACGTTATTGCCCCCCTCATAACTGTCTCTTCGCTGCCTGACACCCTCCCGAATCCTCAACAATTTGTTTCTTATCATTTCTCTGCGTGACTGCTCTCTTTGTGGATCAACATCAAAATATAGGTGACAATAAGTGGAGTGTGTGTGTGTGTGTGTGTGTGTGTGTGTGTGTGTGTGTGTGTGTGTGTGTGTGTGTGAGACTGTCACTCAACCTGGTAAGCTGTTTTTTTAAATCTTTTTTTTCACAAGTCACCAAATTTGGAGAGGAGGTATGATTAGAGGAGGAGTTCAAAAGGATACTACACTAAACCTGTTGTGTGATTTCTAAACAGGACAAGTGTGTTTGGTCCTTGGAGAAAGGTGTACAAGGAATGGACAGTGAAGTGAGGAAAAAAGAGAAAATTAATTGTAGAAAAAAAGAACTTGCGATAAACAGCGAAAAGAGGGGTATAGGGAACACAGCATGAGCAAGACAGAAAGAAGGACCATACTTTTTTTGCCGCAAGGGATTCTGTCTTAAAAAATGAGCATACAAATTGAGAGAAATATAATCAGTCAACACATCAGTACATTCAACACACCAACAAATCTATGATTAATGTTAGTCACATAGGCATTCTGTATAAATTGTTGGCTGCACACTGCTAGTGAAATCATGAAGTAAAAGCATATCTTTAGTGATACATTTACAGTCGATCCATGCTGTTCTAATGGGACTAACTCCTGACTGGTCTAATTATCCTGTTATTAATGAAACGTTTTTTTGTTTTTTTTTGTCAGACATATTGTGTAACTGAACTCTTAAAGGCATAGTTTTAAATGTCAAAGCTTTACTCCAAACCATACATTTATTTGGAGAGAATATAATGCTGTGACTCTTACTGTACATTATTTATGATGACCAAAAGTTGCATAATTATGATAAGATGTGTACTGCCTGGTCTCTGGAGGTGTCAACTCTTACTTCACTTAGTCTACTCTAGTTCCAAAAATCACAGCTGGGCATGTGGCCCTTTTGGTTTCACAGTTGTTATTGGTGTCTCACGGGGGTGTCACGTCCCTGTTATTGTCATGTCCAGCTTTTGGAAACAGTTGATGTGAAGATTGACTCTTTTTTGCCTGCCACTTAATAATCATATAATAAATATTCTTAGTGCCTGTGTGTATGTTTGCTATGGGTGTTGATGTGTGACAATCACGTATCAACACCCTGTCCTCTCCCCACAGCGTCTTTGCCCTTGTCAGTTCAACATTAGCCAACCAGTCAATGAACCAGTCAATCAATAATTCAGCTGATCATGAGATCATTGCCACAAGCTGATAGATGAGCCATCGCCCAATCCAGTAATTCATTGGCATTGATTAACGCCCCAGGTAAGTATTTCATTAAGAAGCCTACAAGCCTGTTTCACAGAGAGGAATAGGAAGGAATATTGGAACAGAAGTTAGTTCATCGACTTTACTGGTGAAGTACACACGCGTCTTCATTATCTTTTATCGAGATATATTAAGCCTATTCATGTCACAACACACTCCTATTTCTAAATGCAGAATGGAGTTAAAACAGAGGTGACTCTTGTTAATACAGAGAAATCACCCAGTAGGTGTAGAATATAAGAAAGACGAGGCCTTTAGCCCAATGCATTTCTCAGCGCAAAAGGTCAAAATCTCAAACCATAGTGACCATAAAACAGCTTATGTTCTGAAAGTAAATATTTACATAGATTACCGCTATAAATCAGTCAGCCCTTGGAAACACCTCAACCTAGTCTGTGGGAGATAGTCTTACAGGAATTCAGTTTTTCTGTCTTTTTTGTAATGGCAGAATAAGAAGAAGAAGAGGAATTAGTTTTTTTTTCGCCAGCTCATCACCATATCAACATCTTGTTCCCCCCTATCCAACACCTGTGTTGTGTCTTCTTCGTTGGCTAGCAATTCCCTGAAAAGACTAAATTCAGGAATTAGCTGGGTTTTGTTCAGAGTCGGTGCTTCGCTGTGAAGACCAGACTTCTGGAATACAAAGCTAGGAGCTTAGCTAATTAAATACCTCCAAACCATACCTCCAAAGCTTTGCTGCTTATTGAATCATAATGTCTCATTTTCCTTTTTATTACATGTTGAATACAGAGAATGTGGCATGTGGATGTGGCATCTTGGATAGAGTTGTTTGGATGGCACCTTAAGGCGAAAAGGCATGTAACGTAAAAGTACTGTAACTAATTACTGTTTAGTAATTGGTAAAGTGATGTTCATAAATAGGTTGGTTATTATGTTTTTCCAGCAAGGGACATTTTTAAGAAAACTATGATATAACAACGAAGTGAAGCAAACTCCCAGAGTACCTGTTTATTTCCATGAGAGAATCAGGGTGAGGGAAAGAGAGACAGATATGTTATAGCATTGTGCTTCAGAGTAGCGAGGTTACAGTTTAATGGAGCCAACAGGAATACCACTCCTGGCACATCCACCCCACCATGGCCATCTATTAGTGAGGGGATGGACAGAGAGAGAGAGAGAGAGAGAGAGAGAGAGAGAGAGAGAGAGAGCAACATAGACTGACAGAGAGAAAATCAAATCATGGTTGTCTATCACCACACTGATGCAGAGAGGGAGATAGAGGGGAAGTGCAGCGATGGAGGGAGTGGTAGGGACCCCGACACCACCACAACATGGTCACCCATCACTCCTGAAGAGTAGAGAGAGGGATGGAGCAGAGACTGACAGAGAAAGAGAGAGTAATGTTTATATAACATAGTAAAGTGTACAGTATAAAAGTATATGTATGATGTGGAATATTCTGAATGACTATACTTACATTTGGCAAAACGCGATGGCAATACTGTTCTTAGGCAATACTGAATGTGATTTCGAGAAAGAGGAGGGGAGAGAGATGTGTGGGGGGAGAGGTGGAAGTTTGAGATAGACTGAAGGAGATCAGTAAATGGAGGACAGGAAAGTTGGCGAATGTCTATCTCCCGGGGCTCAGGCTGGGGAAGAGTGATGGGAAGAAGATAAGGAGGAGAGGAAAAGTCAATAGAGAGAGCATGACTGAGTGACAGGTGGAGAAAGACCATCCGAGAGGAGAGGTCAGGGAGACAAAACAAGTTGTTGTTTTTTCATTCTGTATCCTGGACTCTGGAGGTTCAGCATAGGTCATTATGGTGCAGGACAGGTGCTATTATATTTGGAATAAAATAAATGCTATTAAGCTCAGGTTATTCGTCTCTGTATCCAGTACCCGTGAGTGAGTAATCTACTCTCTGAAATTATTTTTCTGAGAGCTAAGTAAAGTAATCATGTCATCAGCAATGCATGTCTGAATCATCCAAAATTGCAAAGGCATTGTAGTGAATAGAGATTTGGGAAATGGCTAACTACAGTGTTTTTAGTTATCTTTTCTATCACTTAACAAATAAGTCTTTACACGCTTGTACAAATAGCAGTGTAGAATTTGAAAGTGAACAGTTTCTTAAGCTTATAACAGGATGTGTATGTTAAGTTAAATATATATTGCATATTCATAAGTATTTTGCCAAGAAAAAATCCTGCATAAATCATTTGAGGCTGACGTTGAGTAAACATGACCAGGAGCATACTCTCACCCTGCATGATGTTCACACAGTCGATACATTTCATGAAAATGGAATAAAATATGATACCAAAGAATGTGGAAAGATAGCTGGACTGGACTAAGGGTTAATGTCAGGTCACAGTATCCTCAAAATCAACCCTCATCACATTTGGTTTACTTTTAATTAAAGTTTGACATTTTACCCACAACTTCCGTTGTAAGTTCAGGTAATGGTGTTTGAATAGTACATTACAACAGATTGCCCTCTGTTTACTTTGATTAACTTGTAATCATCCTTATCACTTGTTCGCTGTGTTAGGGAATTAGATATGCAAAACACACAGCCGCTATAGATAGACAGAAAGAGAGCGCTCAGAAAAAAAATCATAGAAAGTTTCTGGAGATTTGACCTTAGGGACTGTTCGGTATTTATGGAATGGACCAACAGGGGAGGGTCATGTCTTTTTATTCTTTGTTGAGGGGTCACCCAACTTTTCTTTTCATGAAAAGAGCAAAATTTCAAAGTGACTTGTTTGGTGCATATTTTTTCATGTAGCTTTTAGTCTTGGCCCTCCTTTGCTACCAGATGGGTCTGACCCATGAGTGTGCTGGGGGGCAGGAGGAGCACTGCCCCCCTGGTGGCTGAAACGGGTAATTGCATTGTTTAAAAAATGAGTGGAATAATTACATCTGGCATGACCAGATATTTTATAAATATTTTAAATAACACAAAACAACTAAATGGTGGTAGGTAATACATCTGATTTCATATACTGCTTCAGTAAAAAATTTTTTACCTGGCTGACGATGGGAGCAGCAGGACTCAAAAAACGAAAGTTACTGTTGCACTAGTCTGGACATCTTGCCGTGCCAACCTTGCAATAAAGGTTTCCTAAATGCCATGTATATAAATGTGATGTCAGCTTACTAATTGATTGCGGGTTTTGTGTAGATCTGGACAAGTGGAGAGGCCTTGTTCACCTGTTTGGAGCTGGCTGGTGAATGTGACGCTCGTATCGGCCTTGCTGGATACACCGTGACCCTTTTTGTGGATCTACTGATCGCTGTGGATTACTTTTTTTTTTTCGTGTCATTGGATTACGGCAAAATACGGATCTTTTTTCTCAACGTGTCTTCATGTTTTATGGTGTGACTGCGCTTTGTTTCTGCGTTTGGATAGGCATCTCAACAGACTGCAGGTCCAACACTGATTGTTCACTGTTACATTTTAGTTGAATTTCAGTGTTGGAGCATTCTGCTACCGTCTGTGTATTGTGTTCCAAGACAGCCGTGCCGCGATTGGATTTCATAAGGGCGAATTGTTAAATTGTTACAATGTAATTTAAAATCTGCTTTAAAAATAAACATATGTGTTTTGGAATATAATGTTCAGCTTCGGCAGCTTTACCTATGTGCTAAAATATATGACTGAGGAAGCCTAGTGATGAGTCCATAGCAACCAGTGTTGAATTTGTTATTTCCCAGTGTCCTTTGCTGAATGGTCTCAATGTTTTATTGTTTTATTTCATGTGAACATTGGTTTACTAGAGGAGTAACTTAGTATTTGAAGTAATGCAGTAATGCAGGAAGTGTGCATTTAGTTTCCATGCTTATTGTGTTTCCACAACAATGTTAGTGAGTAAATCTACTGAAATGGCCACCACACCATAACAGAGGAGTGTGATGTGTAAGATGAGAATGCAGAGGTTAACTCATATATGTCATAACTGTAAAAAAAAAAAATCAAATGGCATCTGTACATCTTTGCTAAGCACAAACTAGCACATATGGGGAGGGTTAAGCCTCTTTTTCAAATAATTTTGATTGAAAAATTATTACTGGCGAGGGGAGGGTTGAGTCTTTTTAGCTTAATGTCCCAGAACTTCTCCGGTTAAATAAATAACGAACAGTCCCTTACGTATTGGTGTAAAGTGCTCAGCCAGATAACCTGTGTCTATGTTTGTGTGTAGGTAATACGAATATATATATATATATATATATATATATGTCTATATATATATATATATATATATATATATAACCTCTCTATATTATGCCACATAGACTTCCAAGTCCCTGCAAAACCATTTGGCTTAATGAAATTTTTATTTTATAAATTTTTTATTGTGTTTTAGAAGATTTTGACGTGATGCAAATGAGCAATACTGCATATACAGTATATATATATATATCTCCTATTCAGGGTTGCGCGGTACACACTGGACTATCACAGGGCTGACAGGATATCAGACATATATTTTTTTTCAAAAACTTCTCATTCCCAACTCTGGACATTATTGCAGCTTACGTTATTGTCTTTTCATGTTGACCCAACACATTCTCACTCCCAGTGCGTCCAAAAGCGAAATGCAGCACAAGAACGATACAATTAGGTTTAGGAAAAGATCGTGTGTGGGGTTACAAAATGTACATTTCAGTGACACGCGGGACAAGAACGGGACACAAATCCTGTCTCTTGGGTGATTGTCCTGTGTTGTTTGACCCATCCACCCCCCCAAACAACTTCGTTACGGGGATTTTTCGGTCTTTCATACTACTCACTACCGTTTAAACGCTGGGAGATATTTGCGTCGGTATCTGACGCTCAGAGCCACTGACAAAGCGTCAGTATTTTACGTGTTGAGAGTGAGAATGGGTTGGTTGACCATATACTGTCATGTTATGTAATACAGTATAGGAACCCCCTAAGAGAGTAAAACACACACAACATCAATGTCACTGACATATTCACCGCCAAAAACACAGAAACTTAAAAAAGAAAACGTGTGTGTTCCCAAACAGTCTGTACTTCCTTTCTGAAATTATCCTGTGTGAGTGAGGGTGTGTATGTGTTTGTGCGGCTGTCCGCACACCCATTTGTGTGCCCATAAAGCCTTGATTCAATCAGTCTCGTTAATTAGTAGCAGATGTGTTGCTTCCCAAATTAGAAAGTGATGATTCAGTGAAAGCGAGCCAGCACTCTGCTGTTCTCCTCAAATCCATTAGGAGGACAAAAAAGGCAAAAGAAATCCTTTCATTTATTGAAACATGCCTGGACTAAATAATGTAGAAAAAGTGCTCACATGTACTTTTCTACATTATTTACGTTATTTATTATGTAAGTTTCATTTAAGTACATACACACAAATACACAAATATATAGACAGATAGATTGTTGTAGATGTTTTTGTATTGTTTGTTGAGAATGCAGAGGCCAACAAATTATCAAAGAGTAATAGAGTTATTATGAAATATATTGTAAATTAAATCTATTGTAGTATAACCTTAAATCTTACCAGATGAATCAACATGCCTCTAATTTGGCTATATTGGGTTTTTCAGTAATGGAGTTCAGGCAGCAGCTATCACTGAAGTGCTCAAATGAATTGCACTACTTGTAAATATTTAGAACTCCTTACTGTGTGGGACTCAAGCGAAGATGTGAACCAGACAGTCAAACAGCATTAGAATAAATATACTATCCTTCAGTCCTTATAGAGAGCTGGAACATAGCTCAGTCGGACATAGCTCTTACCTTTACCTAAAAAATGCTATTATTCAACCTTCTCAACACTTTGCCACTGAATGTATATTTCCAACGCTGTGGGTGGTTCACTGAGTCTGAGTTGCTGTTATACAGTTTCTCATCAAAGAATTGTATAGTTGCGATCACTGAAGCATACAAAACTGAGCACTGTGACAATGCCACCGTCCTCAATTCTCAAATAGAAAACGGCATTGGACAGCACAGCACAGCAAAGGTATGGCGCAGCACTACGTGTAAAATCACATTTCAGCTCAGCATGATTATGGTACAGTACAACACAGCAAGACCACAGTAAAGCACAGGAAGGCAGATATCAAGGTTAGACAGAACGGAATACAGAAATTCCCACTTGGCTGAAGGTGCAAATGTGAGTGTGATGGTGGATGTGTGTTAGGATGGACTGGCACATCCAGACTGTTTAGGATACACCCTGCCTCTCGCCCAGTTCATGCTGGAATAGCCACTACCCTGAACAAAATGTGCAGAAAATGTTTGAGTTATTAACACCCATTTTACAGTATAAGTCATATTCAAGGCCAATGTACAGATAAGAGTCTACAGCAACTCTAACTGCTCTGTTAGGTTACACTGCTTTGAGCCTAATGCATGTTCATGACAATCTAGCCAACATTTGTTGAGACACTTTACTGACAGTAAAAATATCAGCCTAATGGGGGCACTGGCAGGCCAAAGTTAATAAGATTCATCGTCTGGGAACCATGAATGTCTGCCAAAGTTTTGTCAGGTAAATATTTGACTGGGTGTGCGTGCGTGTGTGTGTGTGTGTGTGTGTGTGTGTGTGTGTGTGTGTGTGTGTGTGTGTGTGAGAGAGAGAGAGAGAGAGAGAGAGAGAGAGAGAGAGAGAGAGTGGTAACAATGTGCAGCAACAGGTGCTACTCTGGACTTGAACTCGTGACAAGGATGTGAGATGCCCCTGCTGCTCCACAGAGCCCTCAGCCCTGCTGTGCTCTGTTCCGTGCTGAAGCGTTTTGTTTCATGCCAAGCAGGCTAACTACACTGTTCTGCTTCGCTGGTGCAGAACGTCATCCGCATCTGCTTTGCTGTGTGTGTGTGTGTGTGTGTGTGTGTGTGTGTGTGTGTGTGTGTGTGAGAGAGAGAGAGAGAGAGAGAGAGAGAGAGAGAGAGAGACGAAAATAGTCCCCTTACCCAGCTGGTTCTGACACTTAGTTTACTTTCTAACCCTGTTCTGTCTCAGGGCCAGTCTGAGAACAAATCAATTAGAGTTATCAAATTATAACACACCAAAAACAAAACTACATGCCTAATTGGAATACACAAACATAAGCACAAAGCAAAATGCTCTAAAGAGACAGTACAGTGTGGCAGATTAACTGACCACAGTGACACTTAACAAAAAACTACCTTGACAAATTACAGACTCATTGAACACAACCTATTCATTCCATCAAGACAGGCCGATACAGAAAACCATGGCTCCCCAAAAGGAGCAGTTCAGCTGTGCAAGAAGGACAAAGTTGAAGCAGAGACACTAAGAATAACAATCTAACCCAATCATTGGAGTATTACAATAAAATAAGTGACTGAGAGAGAGTCCAAAAGAAAGCTGAGAGGTGACAAAGAGAAAAAGGAAACACGAAAGAAAGAAAATGAAAGTGGAGAAGCTTATAGTTTGCAGGATGAACAAAAACAAAATGTTTGTGAAGGAATAAGAAATATAAAAAGCAAATGGAGGGAGAATTTAAAGTAGGAAACAGTTGACTACTCAGAGCATCCACTCCAATGGTGTTTTGCTTGATAAAACTGTAACTATGTAGTTTGAGATGAGACTGGGGAGAATTTCCGAATTTCACATCTCTGTCATCTTATTGTCAACCATATGTTGCAGCTCGGCCTCACCATAAAAACGACCATATGGGTCAATTATGCAAGCACCACCGACATTCACATTTGTTGTTAGGCGGTGACCACTCGTGGCTGTAGTAATTATCTCGAGAGCAAACGAGGAAGCGAGGTGCTAAGTATGGGAGTGCAAAATTTCACTGAGGATGCAGTTAGGGGTGTTGGATGACCTAAACAAACACAGGACTTTCACTCTGATGTTCATGTCACATGTGAAACCAAAAGTCAAATGTCATTTTGCAATTAACAGAGTTTTACCTATGAGTTTTACATACCTTAGTCCAGGACGCAATGACCTCCATTAAGTCACATTACGACCTCATTTGAATAGTTTTACGTTACTCATTTTAAAATTATAGTGCGCAACTATTTTATGTTGATGGACGTCCGTTACATTTAAGCCATTGCCAAATGAGTTAATACAAAGTTAGTCTATATCGACAACGTTCCACTTCCGGGATTGTTCAGGTGTCGCCGGAATTTCTGCCGGATGTCCCACATCTTCTGCTTTCTTTGTGTATGCATTTTAAACTTGTTTAAACCATAGTCCTTATTTATGAGGACTATGGTTAACTGCTCCTCAGATCTCTGCAGGTTAAATCGAGACAATCGAGACGCCAATCTGAGTTTTCTGTTGCACGATTAAAACAACTTTTGAACGTACACATCTTCCACCAAAACAAGTTCCTTCCCGAGGCTCTATTAGAGAGGCACCGTCATTGTGTCAGGGGCTTAGCACCATCCATGACTATTGTGATTGGTTTAAGGAAATGCCAATAAACCAGAGGACGTTTTTCTCCCATCCCAGAATGCTGTGTGGTCTAGTCGGACCCTCCACCGTAGCGCCGTGGAGGAAGGTCTGGCAATGCAAGACTAATACAAAAGCTAATTAAGCCTATCAGCACAGTAAAACGCTCTCTGTATTTGTCAGTATGGCTATGTTTACTAAATGGTGTAGTCCGGCGACTTTCACAGGCAGAAGCTTGAGTGAAAATAATGACATCTTCTGAAGAGTCCATGTTTTTTTAATCCTCCGTGTCCGCATTGGCTTCTAGCAACTGCGTGGAGGAGGGGTGTGTGAGTGAGTGGTGCACAATCACCGAAGGCTTGCGTCATGTGGATGCAATGACAGTGTTGTTGTCATTACCTAGAATTCCTCATAGGTGAGACAGTAACTACGCACTACAGCTTTAAAGGTGCCCTGCCACATGTATTTCATTACTTTATGGTAATGTCTGAAGTTCTACCATGGACTCTGTAACATTTTTTTGTGGAAAAAAATGCCTTGTTTGCCTTATTTCAAGCCATTCTAGCATGGTATAGAAAGCCTGCAGGAAAACTAGATTTGTGCCAGTTCTCATTAATATTCAACGAGCTAAGCTGCTTGACTCTGATTGGCTAACAGCTAGCAATGAGAGTGAGAGCTATTAGCATCCTTTACCCAGCTTAACTGGGCGAGCTCATGAATAGTAATGAGCTCAGGCAACACGATGTCAGACTGACCAGCTTTTGTAATTGGCCTGATTTCTCCACTTATTTCTTTTCAGTGGCTAGAGCTGACAGAGGAGGTAGCAGTTCATTTTCACATTCATGACATAACATAACACATATGGACCTAACATATTTAAAAAAATACAAGTAAAAACGGTTTTGTGTGGCAGGGCACCTTTAAGCCAATTCCTGATGTTTTACTAACCCTGAGTATTTTTGTTGCCTTTTTGTTGTGAAGTCGTCAAAATGAGAGCAACTTTAGTTCCTCTCTTTCCCTCTGGCTCCTTTTGCTCTCACACGCTGTCTTCTGATCCACTGATTCTCTCATGCCTCTCACATGAGCTCCATGACAGGCTGCAGTGATGTTCTTGAGGGCTTTTGCTCCTTCTTTAGACCAACACATAACAGCTATCCAAGAAGAGAAAGAGAGAGTAAGAGGTAATTTTTGAAATCTCATAGCAGTGTATTGGAGAGAAAATGAATCCCCTGCTGACAAACACAATTACTTTTGTCTTACACTGATACATTATCACATTTGAAAGAAGGACATTGATAGAAACAAATGACATTCGTACGATCGTAGAATAATACAAAAAAATTAAAAAAGTGTAGATAAAAACATCAGTGTTGGGCATCTTGTTTAATTGATGTTCTTCCCGAGTAGGTCGAGTAGCAGTGCAGTCTGTTGACTCCTGCCCCTGGGTCTGCTTTTATGGGCTTTTCAAATAGCTATCTAAACCCTCCTGATGGGATATTTATGGAGACCTGTACACGTTTCTTTCTGATATATTTTAGAACAATACAGCAACTGAGAGACAAAGAGGGATGGACAGAGAAAGACAGAGAGGTATAAAAAGAGAGACAGGACAACATAAAGGCAAACATACAAAATACTGACAGAAATAAGGCCACAAAAACAACTCAGGTAACTTTTGTAAAAAGCTTTTTGTCATATTTGCTGAAACTGTCACTATATCCTGACAGTAGCACATTGCACAGATAATCTGTAAATAAAATAATGTTCCTCTGCCTCCCCCTAATTCTCCTAAAGGCATTTGCAAGTTTCCTTTGCGCCTGAAGATAAACAACCAATCAGAGCCGAGGAGTCTCTAACGCCGTGTCAATGACTGCTTGTGAACTGCAATCAAGCTGTAAAACTAGGCAGCACTGATCAAATATGAATCAAAATGATGTTACAACATTGACTATTTTGGATTCAGTTGTTTTCAGAAACATATTTTAGTGTACTGTTTAGCTGTAAAATGAGAAAGTTTGTGACCAAGTCGAGCTAAAAACCATGCACGGCCCACCAGCCAGAGCAACCATTTTCATTTTACAGCCAAATACAAATGTACTTTTTTGTAGTACAAAGAATAGAGGGTTTCAAGTCTTGGGTCTCGAGTCTTAAAGGTCCTATGACATGCTGCTTTTGGATGCTTTTACATAGGCCTTAATGGTCCCCTAATACTGTATCTGAAGTCTCTTTCCCAAAATTCAGCCTTGGTGCAGAATTACAGCCACTAGAGCCAGTCCCACAATGAGCTTTACATAGGATGTGCCATTTCTGTGTCTGTAGCTTTAAATGCTATTGAGGAGGAGAGAGGGGGGGCAAGGTGGAGGGTGGGGGTGTGGCCTTGACCAACTGCCATGCTTCGCTTGTTTTCAAGCCATGATGTCTCTCTCTTTCTCATGGGTGGGCCAAATTCTCTGGGCGGGCAAAGTAGAGAAAGGGGAGGTAACCTTCCTCCTTATGATGTCATAAGGAGGAGATTCCAGATCGGCCCTATAGTCTGAGTTAGAACAACTTTGTTTTGCAGATGCATGCCAGTGTGTGTGTCTAATCTTTCTGGCGCTGTTATTATTGGTTTCTGTTCTACACTTCCCATAAGTGGGATGTTAAAATAAAAAAAAATAAAAATATCTAATGTCTTTCTAATATAGGCATATCAACAGGCATGAACTCTCTCCAGTTAAAAATATGATATAACTAAGAGTGACTTGTAATTGTGCTGTAACTCACTTCTTTATTTTTTCCTGTCCATAAACACATATGTTAGTTAGTTGTCTAGTTAGTAGTAAAAAATGATAGGAGATAGAAAAAAGGATGACATGCAAAAACCATCCCCCGTCAGATTTAAATGTGTCTTAACCATGGTAACAGGGTACAGCTACATGTACAGTTTCAACGC
Source organism: Sander vitreus (assembly GCF_031162955.1). Taxonomy (NCBI): domain Eukaryota; kingdom Metazoa; phylum Chordata; class Actinopteri; order Perciformes; family Percidae; genus Sander; species Sander vitreus. The sequence goes on along the minus strand of NC_135857.1, from coordinate 17,265,086 downwards.
TTATCCTTGAGAGATTTACCATCACCTTGGTTCCCATATACGTATAGTAAAAGAAAGTCTGTTTAGTTATTCAAAAAATCATAAGTTTGATCCATTTAACAACCAAAATGTTCCATCTTTGATACTTTGTCCTTCAGTTTCAGTAAAGCCATATCATTGACAACTATGTTAAGTGAATGAAGCAATTTTTAATCATATAATGTGACATTTGGAATAATTCAATTAAATTACCATATTTCTAATTACTTATCATGCACTTTTTATTAAATCCTCTAGCACAACACATTCTCACTCCCATCTCGTAAAATACGGACGCTTGGTCAGGTGCCTTTGTCGTTGTTATTGATGCTAAAAGTCTCCTTTAGCGTCATATAACGCGCTTTAACTAAGCGCGATTGGTTAGGACTATTGACCTTTTGACGCAGTTAGGTTAAGGAAAAGCTTGTGGGTTGGAAGGTCATGGGTGGGCTTACTTTTCCGTGACTTGCGGGAAGAACGGGACGGTTGGGTTTAAGGAAAGGTCGAGGGTGGGCTTACGCTTCCGTGACACGCGGGAATAACGGGCCGGTTAAAGAAGAAAGTGGCTTCCGTGACATACGGCAATAACAGGACGGTTAAAGACACACGCGGGACACGAACCCCTGTCTCCTGGGAGAAAGTCCTGTGTTTGACCCATCCACCACCCCGACCAACCTCCCTACGCGGAATTTCCCCTTTACATACTACTCGTTAAACCCTGTATAGATGCTGCTCTCCCCGGTACGTTCTACAAACATGCTGAAGGGCACTTCAGACGCTGAAAGACTCTGTCCAAACATCTGTATTTTATGAGTTCTGAGTGAGATTGGGTTGTCTAGCACGCACAGTGGCATTTTGTTCTTTTGTCCAAGTACTATGTACTATGTACTTAGTGAAAAAAGATGTCATCTAGTTCAACAGAAAATAAAAAGCTGCATGTTTTGGACCGTTTACATAATTTATTATGTTCTTTTCCCATGCTGAAATGAATAAAACACACCTGCGTATAGGGCTGAAACAATTCCTCGAATAACTCGAATAATTCGATTACAAAAAATCCTCGATGCAAAATGATTTGCCTCGAAGCGTCGTTAAATCAATGTTACCAACGTTGTATCGCTGACGGACGGTGTTTCCACACGGATCATTATTATTGTCGCACACCAGACGCTGCTCAGTCTGCTGGCGACACATGCCAGAGCATAAATAGTGCGTGGCTAAGAGAAGAGACAGGCTGGAGAAAACGACAGAAAGGGTCCAAGTTTGGAATCAGTTCAAACGTAGTTAAAATGAGAACTCTGGACAGTGTGTCTACTGAAAAACCGAACTAGCTTACCAAAATAATAGCACATCAATGCTTCAGCATCTCAACAGAAAGCCATTCTCCATTCCCACAGCGGACCTGACAAAAGTAAATCGCGAGGTTGTATGGAGCGATGAAACTACACCAAACACAACAACTATCAAAAACAAAGACAAGAAAATACGTAGCAGTGACCACAATTTGATGTAAAGAGCCGACTTGTTGACCATCCCGTCAGAGAAACTCTTCACTCTTCACGGAGAAACAGCTGATCAACGATCTACTAGCATAAGTGTAACAGAGCTGTGTAGCATTGTAATCAAATGTATAAATTAAAATAGATTGAGTATAATTAATATTTACATATACATATATTTACATATTTACATGTTGCTTTTTCCGAAAATGTAACCACACTATTGTTTATTATTGCGCTTCTATAAAACAAAAGTATTTCTTATCCGATTACTCGATTAATCGATGGAATAATCGATAGAATACTCGATTACTAAAATAAACTGCAGCCCTACCTGCGTATACACTGACTCTAATACCACATCTATTGAAAATGAAAGTTCCTGCGTGCCCTCAACTCAACTCCCAGCTTCAAGAAGTGGCACAAATTTCTGTATCAATTCATGAAACTGTTCACCTTTAAACCAAGCATTTACATTTCAGGTACTTTGCAGGTAGAGTGTCATATTTACATAAATACCTTATGCACCCTCACCCATTCATGACAGATAGAGCTGGCCTCTCCCCACCTGGAACAGATTTCCACAGGGAGGAGGTAAAAAGGTGAACCGTGACACACACACTCTGCCCTAAACAGACACAAGCAACAGAGAAAGTCTGAAATCAAATATGTGAGTTTCTATTTGGTTAACTTTCAAATATTAAACACACATGGGTCTCTATTTTTTTTTTAGGTTTG